>NC_034608.1:33794962-33826400 GCF_900095145.1 Mus pahari
CTTCTCCTTCTCCTTCTCCTTCTCCTTCTCCTCTTCCTCCTTTTCCTCCTCCTACTCCTCCTCCTCCTTCTTCCCTCTCCTCTTCCTCCTCCTCTTTCCTCTCTCTTTCTTGCTCTCTTATAGTACAAGTCCTTTATTATGACTTCCATTTTATTCCCTTTATGGGCTTCCTAGCATGTAAACAAATGAGTTTCTGTTTCTTGTTCTTTCTCTTGGGTGCTTATATCCAATCTAATGTGTTAGTTTTTGTTTTGTCCTATTTATAATTTATTATTATATTTTACCACCCCTTTACACATATATGTAAGTATATCACATTTGCAAGAAATATATGTCAGTATAAATCTATATGCTGCCTTCCTCAGGCAATCTGGCCTAGTGCACACCTCATTTACACAGAGTGCAGCCATCTGCTCGTGAAGCCATTCAGAAATATCCACAGAGGGTTGATGTCCTTACTAAACCCACGTCTTGAAACAACGTGCTTCAGTTATTCTCCACCCAGATCAGTTCATCTGCAAAGCTACCCATTTGTTACTTAGAGATGCAAAGGTTGGGGGTGGGTCCAGGCCTGGCAGAGCTTACAGGCTGGATTCTGGGTGACAGTTTCCATTTTCCTAGGGTAAGGTGTCAATGACATTAATGGCTCCGTGGCTTCCCAACACTATAGTGACCTACACAAGAGAGAAACAGGCTAATGCAACCCTGATTCCTTCATGGGAAAGGTCCTTCTAGAGTAGTGGACTGTCAGTAAGCTAGCCACACACTAGTAATTTAAGCCTGTGTCACAGGCAGTGCATGGACATCATTTCAGGAATGTCCAATGACTGTCACGGGGGTAGATTCCACACACACCCAAATTTGCCTTCAATGAGAGAGATTGAGAACGCCAACATAACATCAATTCAGTCAGTAGAATGCTGGAGGTGTAAGGGCAGATGGCAGCAGGGAGCAGGGCTGGAAGCAGATGAAAACGTGCCAAGGTTCCTGAGGAAGGATGCTGTAGTTTTGCACAAAAGTCTCTCCATTAGAAATTCTCTAGGTTCTTTTTTGCTTAAGGTATAGAGACTTCCTGAGGTTTTGCCTTGAGGCAGAGAATGAACCCCCCCCCCTTTTTTTTTTGCAGTGTGTCTGAAGTGACACCTAGGGGAAAGAACCAAGATATCCCCAGTGCTACCTGCCTACCACAGGGCAAGGAGAGAAAAGGTACAGAAAATCCTACGATTACCTAGCACGTTCAATAGGGACCAAAGACCAAAGTCAGAAATAAAGAGGTTATTTTACATATTTGCTGAAGACAATAGTTAATATGGAAAATAAACAGGAACTTCTGTGTATTAACAATGGTTAGTATTTGCAATCACAGATGGAAAATAGTGAAATACTTTTCATTGGAAAGGAAACCTGATAATTATGATCAAATTTAATAGGGAGATTGAGAAATTGATTCACAAACTAAATTCACTTGAGTGGGAAAACAGAAGGACTAGGCTGATCTGATCTGTGTCTGTGGGGATAGACAGGGGCTTCCCAGAAGGGACATTTTTGAAGATGACATGGTTCAGGGTTTTCTTTACAGGGAGACTCCCTCATGGTGATGTGGACCAGTCCTTCAGCAGCTAAAGGAGTATCTGGAGGGAGAGCGTCAATTAAAGTGCGTACTTCTGTAGCAGAAGAACCGTGGCTTACTCAGAGCTGCCTGTGACTCCTGCTTCAGGGGACTCTGGCAAGCCCTTCTGGCCTCTGTGGGCACTTGTAACTATGTGCATGTACACACAAACATACGTGTGCACACAATTTAAAAATAATACAAATAATTATTTTCAAGTTATCCAACTGGATCTCATACTAGGACAGAAACCAAGACTGTATGAGGAAGACATGATGATGTTTTTATATTTATTTTTATTTAGTTATTCATGAATAGAATATATGTAGACATAGTATTTGTGAAAAGATAGGGTTTTAGTATACAGGATGTTTAATGTAACAAAATGCACTGGTTTATTTTGTAGTTTCAAATATTTTCAAGATGTAAGATGTAAGGTGAAAGTCCTCCTCGTTATGTGACTTCCAAGAACAATGTAGAGACGTCTATTCTCTCCAGATAGAAAAAGCACGGATAGACCAGAAACACAGACCATAGAAAGGATTCTAACCAAGCCCAGTATGGTGAAACCATGAGCTTATCGGAATTAGTTAGAGAAACACAGGCTAATCAAAGGCAGCTAAATTATCAAGTAGACTCCTGGGTGATGTATTGGTAGGCAGCTATAGCCCTGAAAAGTCCTCATCCCCAGGGAACCTTTCACCCATTATATAATCTCCTGGGATGAGGGAAGGGCCACAGGAGCATCTCATGAAGGCTCCTGACTGCTGCGAGCTGTGTGAAACCCCATACTCCCAATCCCAAGAAGGGATGCTGTGGGCCTGGTCTGACCAGGGACTGGTGTTAGTGATGATAGCTACTCTGACTCAAGCCAGGAAAGACATACACAACCTGGAAGAGACAGGTGTACGTTGGTTAACCTCATTAAATTGCATGGAACCTTGGGCAATCCCCGACATAACCCTTTCCATCCACGAGGATTAATTTCTACAGCTGCTTGAGCAGGTGGCTTGAGATAGACCCTGGACTGGAGGTCATGTGGTTGCATGTGGCTGGAGGTAGAGGCAACAACCTTCTCATGAATCTACAGTTGATGCTGGAGTTCACCAGGTAACTGCTCTTTCTAAAAGGGCCTCTCCCTCAAGTGCTGAAGCCACCTGCTCCCGAGTGATGAATATAAAGAGTCCTACCTCTGCTACTCACTCTGAACTCCCTGCTAGAGGCTGCAGAGAATTCCTGAGTGCTTACTGGCTGGTCCACAGAGCTGTTGCTCCATTAGAAGGGAATGATTCTGTTCTTGTTTGCTTTTCTGTTGCTGTGATAAGTATCATGAATAAAAGCATCTTGGGGAGGAAAGGGTTTATTTTATCTTATGGGAAGCAGAGGCAGGGATTCAGGTAGGAGTTTGAAGCAGAAACCACAGAAGGATGCTGCTTGCTGGTTTGCTTGGCATCCCTTACTCCAAAGTTCTCTTCAACAGTCTAGGACTACCTTCGTAAGGATGATAACTCCTGCACTGGGCTGGGCTGCATCAGTTCAACTGGAATCAAGGAAACACCAAATAGAAGTACCAAGGGAAACATTTGTTTCTGGTGGAAACAATTCTTCATTTGAAGTACCATCTTCTCAAGCGTGACAGTCAAGATTACCCGTCATGGGTATTATTGGTATGTTTAAGGGACCTCAAAAGTGTTCTGAACCTGGCATCATGGGTTCTGCCTGTTTTTCATGGATGCTCTGAGAGATGATGTCACCAGAATTAGTTATCAGAAGTAATTTGCTTGGTCACCCTTTACATTTACAGCCCGGTTCTATGCTTTCCCACAACCCCTGGAGTCTTGCTTAGGCTATATTCATACTAGCCCAGCCTAGCCAGATTCTTGCTTAGAGATGTTCACTGAGGAATTGTCTAATGAAATTCCAGTAAAAGGGGCAATAAATGTCTTTCTTGCTAATTAAGTGGTTATAGAATCTTCACCCCGTTTTACGAGGCAATAACCTGGCTCCTGGGCAGACAGATTTGAAACCGCGGACTCTGTTCTTGTTATCTCTCCAGGTCGCTCCTTAGCCATCACTGCTGTAGAGCTCTGCATGTTAACACCTCCTCATGTTTGTTTACAAAGGGCACATGAGAAGCTGGACAGTTGCATGTGCTTCCCTCAGTCCCCAGTGACCTCTCACTACATTAGGAATAGACACAGGACCCAATGAGGAGGCAGTCATGGAGGAACTAGATAGAAAACCTGTGACTCTTCGTGATTCTGTCTTCTTGTTTCCTTTCTTCTTGTTTTCCTTTTCTTTTTGACAGGATTTCACTGGTGTGACCTCAAACTCTCCATGCCCCAGCCTCCCCCTAAGTGTTGGAACAATAGTTTTAGTTAACACACCAGACTGTCTTCTCCTCTTTCAATAGTATAGCAAGCAGAGACCCTAGTGTTAGGAAGGATTTATAACGCTATGGGGCACACTGTTCACTTAAGTTACATTTAGTTTATACTAAAATGTTTGGTGTTTGGGACCAAGGTTTTATCCAATAAAGTGAAGCCATAATAAATAAATAAATACACTACTCAACTCTTGGAAGATTTTTAGCTAGTAATATTTTAGAGGTTCATTTTTGATATTTTAAAATTTTTGTGCCTGCACTTGTATTTGTGGAGGGGCGAAGGCACACAAGTGTAGGTGCCCAGTGAGTCCAGAGAGGGTGTTGGGTTGGTTGCAGCTGGAGTCGCAGGCCATTGTAAGCAGCCTGACCCGGGTCTTTGGCAAAAGCAGCATGCACGTGTGACCATTTCTCTGACGATTCTTATAAGCTGTAATTAAAGAATAAAGATAGCAATTTCATGTTTTCAAGAAAAGAGACTAAAAAAGAGTAGTTTGAGAATGAGCAAATAGGGCTAGAGAGAGGGCTCAGTGCTTAAGAGCATGTGCCACTCTTGTGGAGGATTTGGGTTCAGTTCCCAGCACCCACGTGGCAGCTCACAACCATCTCTAACTCCAGTTTCTGAAGATCAAAGAACCTCTTCTTGCTTCCATAATCGCAATGCACATAGGTGAACCACAGACCTATATGTAGGCAAAACACACATGCACATAAAACAAGTAACTTTCTAATAAATGAGCCAAGACCTAAAAGTGGAAAGTGTTTTAACAAGATAGGTCCCAGGAAAGCATGCTTTGAGCCTGGACAGCCACAGGCTTGCGGGTTCTCATTTTATGCCTGCTGAACGGCGAGTCCTCTATCTAGTCTTGAGGTCAGTGCTTGAAATGATGAAGCCGTTTTGCTCAGAATGCTTTTTCTTTCAGCGTACACCCAACACTAATGTGGTTAGAAAATAAAATTGCATCTAAATTACCATGTGTTTCACTCCAGGGGATGATCAGAAAAGACACTGAATATTGTATCCTCAAATATCTCCTAGGCACCGCCTCTCACTTAAGAAACTGGGTTTGTGCCTGCTATAAAGTAAACTATTTTTGGACATGTTTGTTATTGTGAAATCATGATGGAACTGATACACAGGCTTTGCTGACACAACACTTTGTGGTTTGTGACCCCAATATCCATGTTTAAGCAGGGACATTCAACAAAGCACTATGACCTGAAGTTCCATCCTGTAGCCTAGGGGATGCCCAAGGGAAATTACAGCCTTTCGGAGCTTCCAGCGTTTTGAGTACATCTTCCTGCCTTACTCAACCATCACACATTCTATGTAACCTGCAAGTTCACAAGTTCACAAGTGTCCACCTCCGATGTATTTTCATGGAAAACCAACAGTGGCATTATCAAAACATGCATTCAATACAGGGAAGTTAAAGATGGTTGACAGGCCTCATCTAAAACCTCACTACTTAGAGAAATATTCCAGACAGTCATAATTAGCTAGAATAAATAGACTAAACCTAACAGGGGTACTACTTCATGAAGGTCAGGTCCATCTGTTCCATGTGCTAAAGGACTGGTCCCCCATTGATACCATTGAGAGGTATTGAGATCATCAGTGAATAAAGCTAAACAGGGGAGGAGGTAGTCCTGAGCACACTGAGGGGTAGGGTTTCTTACTGTGCCTCTATTCTTGATTCCTGCCTGGTTCTGTAAATGGATTTTGTTGGAGAACATTGTGTCAACCCGTCCAGACCAATGACCCAGCTGATCGGGGGGCTAGAGCACCCAGAACACTCAGTGATACAAGCCAGCCCTCATTTTAAATCTTCCATAATGATAACAGAACTCTCACCCATACAATCACACAGTGATAATTTGTCCTATATACAGCAGTGTCTCTAGGATCACACTCAACTTGGCTGAATTTAGGACATGATGTAGTATCAAGATCAAGACACAAAGTTAGTACTGACATTGGGGTGAATGTGCTGTTATGTTAAAGCACACATTTCCAAAAGACATATTCCAAAAAGGAGCTTATTGCAAAAAGCAAAAACCAAAACCAAAACAAACAAAATAGGATTTCAGACGAATGTCCACCTGCTATAAATTCATATAATTAATTGTCCTTTATTAACTAGTCTTACTTTTTATTATCATATATTAATGATCCATTTAACTACAAGCATAGGTCTCAGATTAATTTGAAGCAGTGTTTCTCTCCTCTCCTGGTTTACAGCTTTCCCGTGCTTCAGTTCTTTATTTCCACTGTGTTGTTATTTGTATTTTTCTCTCCTGTTTCTTCTTCCCACCAAGGTTTGCAAATCCCTGTTGTTGTTTGTTTGTTTTTCCATACTTAGGATTGAATCCGGGTCCTTGTGTTCATGGAAGGCAAGTGTTTTCCCCCCGAGTGAAATTCCCATGCAAGCTTGTTTTACTTTCTTTGTTCTATTTATTCTATCCTGAAATGTTGTATGTGTAAGTAGACATTTTTCCTTCTCCCAGGTCTCATGNATCCCCACACACCTTGTCTTTTGATTGTGCCCCAGGGTCCTATCATTGTACTTTATAATTAAGCCCCACTGATTTCAAACTTGTGCCATCAGACTTTGTGGTTGCTATTGGTTGCAAAGAGAGTGGCTTGCTTTGCCTGTACATTGCATTGCACACAGACACACTGTGTGTGCCTTTGATGAAAGGTTTACCTGGAAGTGCATTAGCATAAAAAGTTTCTTTCAAGCAGCCTTTAGTAGTGATAACATTTCTAGTAGTCTTGGCTTTTTAGTGTTTTGTGCTGGTTTGCTTGACTGATCTATGCTAACAGTATGACTTCTCCTGACTTCTTGTCACCTGTACCCTGGGGCTCTGGAGATTTGGATCCGACTTCTGATAAAAGGAGTAAAGAAACAACCTGAACACCAGGCTTCCAAGGGCATTCCAGTTGGCAACACTTCCTGAACAATTTGTCTCATCAGCTGGGCAATTGATTTTGCCCTTTTGTGGCTATGGGGACCCTCATAAACTTTTGTACCATGCTTGGTTAAGACCTATTTCAGATACTTTGCCATTTGCATTTTGTTTCCATGGATGAGGTGACAACCTTGTTTAATTTGGAAATCCTGTAAAAACTCTGTTTTCATTAAGATGATATGTTCCAAAGAAATGCCCACAATCCATTGGGGGATCATTGATGACAGACTTAGAGAACCTCTAATCTGTGCCTTTTGCAGGGGCAGGGTCTCTGTATGTAGACCTGGCTAGCCTGGAACTTGCTGTGTAGACCAGGCTGGCCTCAAAATCACAGAGATCCTTCTCCCTCTGCTCCACAAGTACTGTGCTTAAAGGCATGCATCACTACAGTCAGCTTCATCTGTGCCTCTTTTGACCTGACTCTTCATACCAAAATCTTATGCGGCTCCCAGAAGTGGAAACTTCTGGATTCTTTGGAAGGTCAGTTATATCAAATGATGTTTTGCTGGGGAACACAGATGAAAGCATGCTTTGCTATAGTGGACACAAGAAAAGGCACAAGATGAAGGAATATAAATATGACCCCACAGACAGTGGAAGCTAGAACATTGGTTTGCTTTGCTCTGCCTTGCTATTCTTCACTAAAGACACTCATGAATTGGTTCACCTCACATTGTGTTGCTGAGCTCTGAGTATTGTGACCACATTAAGAGAAACATGCCAAAGAACTTCTGAGTTTCCTATGGTTTCTTGCTGCTTCCATGGCCTCAGGCAGGTTGGTGAGCATTGTCGTTTCTTCTGGATTGAACTGCACTTGCTGGTCATATGTGGTGGTTGCCAAGTGGACTGGACTGCAACTGCTGATTTGTATTTGGTGTTTGCTACTGGACTGAACAGCTGATATCCTCACAATGAAGATTGGACTTGCCCCTCAAAGAACTATTTCTAAACAGATATACTTTCCCATGTCCTAATAACTTTTCTTTTCCACTACCTCTAGTAAGTGATGGGCTAGAGCAGAGGTTGAATGCTTATTAAAGTAGGTTGAGAAAAATTTATGCCTACAGCGTTCTCTTCATTCCATCTAAATCAGTTGTTAATAATGTTGTGATTCCATGGTGTGTGTGTGTTGGAAAATCTGTCTTGTTTGGTTTTATTGATAGTGCACTATTTTGTCTGGGTCATCCACAACTCTTCTCAGATGTCATGGGGACTTCAGTGTTGATTGACAATATGGTTATTGTACAAAAGTCTCTTCTTACCGTTTTCTGGTCATTTCCTTTCCCCACTATAGTTGATCAGATTTTCATTACTTTTACAGGCCAGTTAACAGAAACAACTTAAGGGAGAAAAGACTTATTTTTGGATTACAGTTTAGGAGGTTTCAGGTGCCACAA
This sequence comes from Mus pahari, assembly GCF_900095145.1. Taxonomy (NCBI): domain Eukaryota; kingdom Metazoa; phylum Chordata; class Mammalia; order Rodentia; family Muridae; genus Mus; species Mus pahari. Next base: position 33,803,325 of record NC_034608.1, read on the forward strand.
CATGTTAGTTACTTTTCTGTTGTGGCAATAAACACCATGACCAAGGTAACTTAAGGAAAAGAATTTATTTTGGCTTATGGCTCCAGACAGTGAAGGTCCATAATAGCAGGGACACATTGAAGCACATGGCAGGCATGGTGACAGGTTCATCTGCTGAAAGGTCACATCTTGAGCAGCAAGCAGAAAGCAGAGAGAGCCAATCAGAAGCAGGGTAAGTTTATGAACTGTCAAAAACTGACCCAAGTGATATAGTTCTTTTAGAAGGTCACAACATGTAAACTACTCCCCTCCCCCCCCAAAGTATCATCAACTGGGGCCAAATCTTCCAAGATCATGGGACATTTCCCATCCAAGCCAACACATGTGCCTAGTATGTCATGATAGGATGGGGCATAATAAGAAAGCCTGTGGGCTTTCTTCTTACCTCTCTTTATTCAATTCTGTCCCTAGACTTATGAAGGTGCTATCCACATCATGAAAGAGCCTTTACCCCTTAGGCAGTCTCTGTAAGCATGCTCCCCAACACACCTAAAAGTGTGCCTTACTGAGTTCTGAAATGCATCTCCGTCAATCAAGCTGACAGTTAAGGTGGATCATCTTGTATAGACTGTTCTACTTCAATCTAATGCCAACGTTTTATTTGTTGTCCATTTTAAATGACCCATCTCCTGTGCACTCTGAAGATCTGGCGGCCACCACTGTGTCATTGTAATTCCAACTTTCCATGGGAGTAGAATGTTCTTGTGGTCATTCTTCTTGTGTGGGGTTAGAAGCTTTTAATAACCCTATTCTTGCTATTTCCTGGTCCTTTGTTTCTACTTGTGACTGTCTATATGAAATCTTGTGTTTGGCTTCTTTAACTTCTTAGACTGCAATAAGTTTTCTAGATGGATTTTTCTTCAGTTATATTGAATTCTGTAATACAGAAAATACCTCTTATTTTCTCCTTTTCATTGAAAATATTCATAAGATATAAACATATTTTACCTTTGCAAAGTTGTGTAAGAAACCCTGTGGTCATTTCTATTTAAAATATTTCAATTACTTCTGGGTTGGGATTTTTTTTCTTTCACACATTCCTCAAAATTTAAATTTTTTATTACACCATAATGAAGAAAAAGTAATATTAATTCAGCAATTTTTGCACTTTATTTTCCTTGACAATTTTGTCAATTATATTTTTATGTTTCTGTGAATTCAAACATTGGTAAATATTAGTATAAGGACAAATTTTGCATATATATATACATTTGCATTAGGCATAATTTGATATATACGTGATACATTACACACATAGGTTGAATACTCTAAATTTCTAGTATTAGAGATAAGTTAAAAGCAACAGGTCAGAGTTGTCATCATAACTGTTCTTCTTCAAAATATACTGGGAATATTGATGTAATGCTAATATTTTCCTAATCTACCCAATATTTGTATTCACCCTAATTTATCCTATGTATTTATATCCCTCCTATCATCCCTATTATTTGGAAATAAACCCTAGTTAAGATGGAAGAAGTATATTGTGTTCCTTGAGAAAAGATGTGGGCATGCTTTGGAGTAAAATGCAAAATGAAATCAAATCTTCACCCTGAGAACTTTCAGCTCATTGCAGGGAGCACAGTTTTAAAAATGTTAGCATGCTCAGTTCTTTGTGCAGCAGCGGCATTTCACAGTTTAATTTTTACTACACTGGGATTGCTCAGAGGTCCCACATAAACAGGCCCTATCTTTTGAATCCACCAGAGTTTTGAAAAGCTCTGCTGATGAGCAGTAGCTCAGAGCAACTAGAGCTAACCCTGAGGTCCTATGTACAGTGCGGCTCCTCAGAAGAGATCAGCTGCAGGTCTGGCCTAAGGTCTGTGTCTGCATCTCCTGAAGTAGGCGTGTTCATGGTCATCTCGTAGAGTAGCCAGTGCTTACTTCAGTTCTTAAGGTGGCCAGAGGTTTGTCCCTTGTCACCAAATTCCTTTTACCCCTAGTCATCGCTGATCCCGTGCAATCCTGACACGAGACGATTTTACCATGTGGTGGCCAACTTTGATCAGCCTGCCTTCTTCCACCTTCTTTCAAACACTGTTGATTTTCAGTTGCAGCTATACAAAGTCACAAGGCAATTTCTGGGTTTCCCAGGCACAGAGGGTTTCATACAGTGAAGAACTGGCGAGGGTGGATTGACAAGCATCCAGGGTGGGGTGTGGGCGTCAGTGCAGCACTACCTCCTGAGTGTGGCGGTGGAATCTACTATGACCAGACAGGATTAGAGCACCAGGGCTCTGCTAACATCACTGGTCTCACACATCCCAGGCGTTTGGGGGGGAGGGGTGTCACTCTTCCCTGCTCTGTGTTTCAGAATCCCCATGTCTGTCCATCTGGGTGTGAGGTCTTCTCTTGAGGAAGCTTTGGAAGTGCCTCCTTGTTAACAATTCCTCTCCTTTCAATTCTTGAACTCCTTCCCGTGGTTATACGATGCTGTAGTTTGAATGGTCAGCGTGTCAAAGCATCTGCCTTTATTTTTTCTTCCCTTTGGCTTTTTACTACTTGGGGTTATTGCTCCACTTTCTTTTCCTGCTCTATTCCCTAGGCTTGTGTGCACTAGCTCAGTGGCAGGGTGAGAACGCCGCAGATAGCAGCCCTTCCGGCAGGACAGTAGAATCTTCCTCTGCAGATTTGATGTACTGGATGGCTTTTAGAGATGCTGTTGGAAGGGCTTTTATACTGTAGGGCTGACACGTTCTGTCAGCTTTACTGTGGACCGCAGGAGAAGACTGCATGGCATTTTATTTATATTTATTTATTTTCTTTGAATGATTGCCATGCGGAAGCGCATCCATTGCCGAGGCTAGAGGAGTTGTTTATTCCCGAATTAGCTTTTCTCCATTGTAGCGCCTATCCTTATGTTGCAGGGTAACACTGGCCTCAAAAGATGAAAGTCTGCCTCTTTCATTTTATGGAAGAGCTTCTGTTTGCCTAGTATTAAATTTTCCTTTTATTATCTGGCAGGGTTTACCACCGAAATTACAGCACCTGAGTTGTGTTTGAGAGAAGCTTGTTAGCGTAAACCTAGACTCTTCAGTATATATGGATTGGTACGTTTTCTGATTTATCTTGACTATGTCTGGTACTTTATTTTATGGAACTAACATTCGGGATCCAAAATATCAGCTTTGGTCGAGGCTGTGAGACTAGTTTTGGTTCTACTGATGATCTCTGGAAATATCTTTGGGTATTTAGGATTCAGTTTCTTTGTCTTTGAAATGAAGATGTGGGAGAACAAGGAGATGGGCTTCCTTCACCCAATATGATGCTAAGCTTTGGCTCACTAGAAGCACCTGACTTCTGGGACATCTGGACCGTCTCTCCCAAAGCTTAGGGAACACACAGAAGAGAAAATGGAAAGAATGGGAGATCAGTATAAATAAATATAAATAAAAGATGTGAGGGTAGGGTGACATTGTGAATTCCAAAATTTCCTCACATCAGGGCTTGAGATAAAACCATACCTAGGAAAATTTCGGATCAGCCCAGCCACAGACAGATCTGAACAGGCCAGCCAGGCTGAGCCGATGTAAAAGAAGCAGCCTGCATTTGAGAAAAGAGAAAAAGGAGATCCTCTTAGCTCACCCAGTTCAATTTCTCAGGTGTAATCCCAGATGACCTGACATATGAAGAACTAAGAAAAATAGAGTATATTTTCAATAAAGAAGAAATGAACCAAAATCCACCTGAAACGGCCCAGATATTGAACTGCCGACATGGATTTGAAAAGTCCTTGCACTTAGGTTCAGTGAGGAGGAACCGAATGTGTTCTCAACAAAGAAACTGGAAATTCAGCACAGGAACAGAACCACACCAGAGTGAAGCATGGGAATTTAAAGAGAGAAGTGCGAGGCAGACAGAGCAACCTCGGAGAAGATACGGAGAAGGAAAGAGTAACTCAGAAGGAAAGTGCAACTTCTAAACTTCAAGAAAAATTCAGGTGGAAGGAAACAGTAAAGACTGAGATAGATTCCTGGAGTCTCGTGAGTTTGTGTGAGGTCACGTTATTTGGAATTGCCGAGGTGGTGTGTGTGGGTACAAGAGACCCCTTTGTAATATAAGTTAGTGAATTTATGGATGATGTATAAAGATTATCAATTTTGAGTAAGTGTGGTCACATATGAGAGAACCAAGGGATATAGTTGAAGTGTCCTGGTAATTCTGGGCTTGAAAAGGTGCGGCTCGGAGGGTTGGGGGCGAGGGCGAGGGCGAGGGCGAGATACATGCTGTCAGCCTACTTCAGAACAGGAAGAGATGGCTGATGGGATGAAGTGCCTCCTGCACAAGCCAGAGGCACTCAAGTTGGATCCGCAGCACCGAGTAAAATCTGGGTGTGACGGCGCACATCCATAACCCCATTGTTATAGGGACAGGAGGCCAGCAGCCTTGGAGCTCACCATTTAATTGATGTTGTTCAAACAGCAGGGGTTGTGAGAGACTCGGATATAAGGTAGGAAGAGTTCGGGGAAGGTACTGGTCAGCCTCTGCCCTCTGCATATATGCATGGGTTCCACACATGCAGACCCACAGAAAGTCAGAGCACCATGGAACATTCTAGAGAGAAGATAAACTCTGTTTTAACGAGGACAAGCCTCACTGAGCTGCATCATCCATTTTTCTGAGCAGGCGACGTGGACTCCTGTTTTCAGATGATGAAAAGAATGGCGTCCATAGTCAGGAAGGGGTTTGCTCATCCTTCCGTGCCCAAGAGTTATCAGAAGTCAATGCATGACTATCTTCTGTGGGGAAGTTGTCCTCCATGCTTCTGTTTCACTATTAGTCCAGTCTGAAGTGATGCTTGCAATAATGAACGGCCCAGCCCTTATGCATCAAGTTGTGGTTATTAGTCTGCTTTTATTAATCACATTTTAGTTCCATATGCAAGAAGTGCACATCGTATGTAGAAAGAGGCCACCCTGTCATCTGAATTTTACTCTGTAATGATTTCCTAGTGATTTGAGGCTCCTCACATTCGGAATTCTCTGGATGAGATGACTTGGGAGGGAACCTTGCACACGTCAGACCCTCCCTTGTGGCTCTGGAGGTAGCTCAGTGGTTGAGGCCTCACTGGAAAAGCAGAGGGATTCCAGCACCCATGTTACAGGCTGGGTGTCCTGGTGCCACGTGTAACTCTCCATTACTGAAGTAGGTGGAGGCAGCATGATTTGTGGGGTGGGAGTATTGGGGGGAGCTTGATGTCTTCTAGCCCAGCTGAAAAAAGAGAAAAAAGAAAAAAAAGAAAAAACAAAACAAAACAAAACACCGCAACCCAGAGTCCCAGGTTCAGAGGGAGACTCTGCTTCAAAGCAATAAGGTAAGGAGTGATAGAGGAGGAGAGTGAGGGATAAAAATAAGGGAGAAAAAGGGAGGGGTGTCTCCTAGCCCTGCCTGAATGCATATACACCTACACACACAGGCACACACACACACCCCTTTACACACACTCATATACATGCACACATCTCTACACACACACATGCTCACAGACATGCACACGTGCACACAGGTGCACACACACACACATACTCAAACTGTTACATTTCAATTCCATCTTCATTGTAAGACTGGCTCTAATATCAATCTCCTCACCTCTTGGTTCATCTCAATGTAACAACAGAGCGGATGTGAGAACGGGGTGAAAATAAAGAAGGCCCCGAGAAGCACCATTGCCTGAAAACACTTTTGGATCATCAAGGACACTGTATTGCTTGCTTGCCTAAGAGAGTTGGTGGGCCAGGTTCTCCTCATTAAAAAGAAAGGAAAAAGAAAGCAAATAAGAACGGAAATGGCACAATATCATATAAGTCTTGTGATATTATAGCTGTTAAATTAAATATTTTGTTAATTCCATGACATAAATGTGTGTGTGCTAAATCAAAACTTTTCACAGGGCGTGGTGGTGCATGCCTTTAATCCCAGCATTTGGGAGGCAGAGGCAGGCGAATTTCTGAGTTGGGGGCCAGCCTGGTCTACAAAGTGAGCTCCAGAATAGGCAGGGCTATACAGAGAAACCCTGTCTCAAAAAAAAAAAAAACTTTTCACATTTTAATATGTAAAATATTATTTTTGCTCTATTCATCAGTAGCCAGGAAAAAAAAGAAAAAAAAAAAACAAAGCTAGATAAAAATATATAAAAGTATTTGTTTTGTTTTCACTGATTAGATACTAATAAAGTTAATATTGCAATCCAGAGATTACCCTGTGATTTAATTACTCAGTATATGCAAGGTATGTATATGTGTTGAAGAAAAATGACGGAGTCCAGATCTGGAGTGCAAAATATGGAGGAAGATTCCAGAGCATCTGCTGTCCTCTGAATACAGTGTACTACTGTAGACTCAGTCTTGTAAGGTTTGTGGGCATGGGTACAAACAGGAGAAGCAATAACAGGAAATTATCAAGTTGTTGATGGACATCAACTATGTTCAAAATCATGAAATTCAAGTGTCAGTCCACCGTACTGGGATGCAGTCAGTCCCAGTTATTTTAAAATATTAACCAAAAAGTCACCATGACCCGCCATGGTTTTCTTGAACAGAAGCTCATGTGAGCCAAACAATGCCCTTTATACCTTGTGGGTCTCTCAACAAAATGGTATAGTCAAGCAAGTTAAACTGCAGAAGTGTCATTTACCACAGATCTGAAGGGCAAACACCCAAAGTCCAGATGTCTTTGACAGAATGACAGACTGCAGAGGCTTGGACAGGTCCTTCCTATGCCCATTCAGAGATTTCCTGTGGTCGTTAGCAAAGCGTAAGCTGGCATAACTTCTGCCTCGGTCTGTGTGTGGTTGTCCCTTCTTCCTCCTGTCTGGCCCTGTGGCCTTTTCATGATGTCAACTTGTCATGGGCTTGAGGCATGCCTAGAGCATTTAGCTGACCTCATCTAGAAGACCTTAATCAATGACATCTGCACAGACATTTTCCCAATAAGGTAGCTGTCTGTTTCCAGGAGTGAAGACAGGAAGATGTCTTTGGGGGGCATCCTTCGCTCTGTATCAGATGGGAAGAACTCTCTACAAAAAGATTCAGTTAGGCTGTTCAAAATGTAAATCGCAATATCATAATCTCAAAGCACTTTTTGAAACAATGGCGGAAGCAATGGCAGTAAGTATCAAATAGAATTTTGAAAGGAAAAACAAGTTTAATGGAGCTCCCAACACCTAGGAAATATTTAACCAGAAAGAAAAAAAAAAAAAGGACTGTTCCAACTTTGAGATATAGAAAGCACTGCAGAAAGAGTCCTGCAATCACAGAGGTCAGAGGGTAGTCTGGTGGGCCCCAGAGACAAAGCCTGGACCACAGGAGGCTTTATAGGGTGAGCGTTCCAGGGAGGAGTCTGGCTTAGAAGGCGTGCCTAGCCACAAGCAACATAAAGCTCTCTATTGTCAGATGGTCCTCCATTCCTCTCAAGGCCCACTGTGTGCATTAACCACCCTCATAGTAGGTTCACATCTAGGAACGTGAGGGATACCTTTAAGGCTTGCTCTGGACTCAAACATGAGATATCACATGTATGAACTGGTTCAATGAAATAAAATGGGAGAAAGTTAACCAGTGACTAGATAGTACCACCATCAGGGACATCTGGGAATTTGCTGCATCTTAAATAATAGTAAGCAGATAGCATACCTGGGGAGGATATTAGAACATTTTAGTTTTAGGAATACAAGGGTATTTTAGAAATGTCTAATTGGGTTTTAATTGGTTGAAAATATAATATTTGAAAATTTAAAAAGCATTATCTTAGGAGAGTAAAAATAGAATGCATTACTTTTTCTTTTTTCTGTTCGTTTGTTGAGAAACTCTCCCAAAGTAGCCTAGGCTTTCCTTCACACTGCAATCCTCCTGCCTCAGCCTCCCAATGCTAAGATCATAGATACCCCTGCTACAGGCTGGGTTTTAGACAAATAAACTTAGTCATGATCTGTCCACATAAGATAATACAAACATGAAATTCAACCTACTTAATAACCCCACCTTTGAAGTGTTAATAAGAGAGATTATATGAAAACTGCTTTGAGTACACCGTAATAAGGTCATATTATTTAAATATACACTCCCCTCACTTGTAATTGTTCATATACTATCAATAATTGGCTTCAATTTCCAAAAGTGTTTTCAGTCACTGATGATTTGAAAGGCTCTGCTCTTACTAAGCAAATTTCCCAGAGGTCACGTGATTATGATTGTATCTGACTCACTGGTTTGGAAAAGTTCCTGTTGCTTCCTCATTTTATTCCTACACACATAAAACATATATCGTCATCCATCTTTTCCTTATTTGCTAGAACTAGATGGTATAATTCAAAGCCCAGTGTCCTTCGGCAGGAATCATGTGTCACTGGGTCCTCAGTAGAATATTTGTATCCAAAGTGCAGGATCCTTCTAACAAGGATGCTCGTTTTATTTAACTGAGCTAATATACTTGTGAGATCTTGTGCTTGGATTCAGAGAAAACCTTCAAGGTTGCCTCCATGCTCCCAGGTGAGGACCTACTATGATGGTGATTAATGCACACAGGGATATTGATTAGAACCAGGGACCATCTGATATCTGACCCAGGAACCATCTGACATCCAGACATTGGCATCTGTCCCTGTGTGGTCACCATCCAAATAAAATGGAAATTGAATCTTCACGTTTCATTCCTTTGACAAGGAGACATCTGATGGGGGTGCTTCAACACATAGAGGTACTACAATATAGGATGGGCACATTAGGGTACCCAATACAGATGCATCCCCCAATATAGTGGCTAGGCGCTTGGGATCTAGATGGGCAGAGATTCCAGTTTAAGTGACCAAGAGCACTCATTGGTCTTGTCAGAGTACAAAGTGCCCTGTGTGGTGAGTGCCCTGTTCCTGTTGCTGTGATAAAATACCCTGTGACAAAAGCAACCTAAAGGAGAATGGGTTAGATTTCCTTCTTGACACAGTGCAGAGTCCGTCATGCTGGAGAACCCTGGAGAATGAAGTCTACAGTTGGCCACATTGTGTACACAGTCATGAGGCACAGAGCAGTGAATGACTGCTCAGGTTCCTTCCTCCTTTTTATGTAACCCAGAGCCCAGGGGCTGAGGCCGCCTGCCAACTTTTAATGTGACTTTTCCCACCTCACCCTAATCAGTGTAAGCCCTCATAGGCATGTACAAAAGCTAAATAATTTTCCTCAGGGTTGTGGATCCTGTCAAACGAGAAACACTAACCATCTCCCTCCTCCGTGAACCTCGCATCATTAGCTGTGAGATAGATGATTCTAGCTGATATGAACCTGCGAGGTCTAGATGCCTTATACTTTGGGTGTTGGGTTGTCTGCGTATTCAGAATGAGGTATTTTGGGGCATACCTCACAGCTCCAACACAGCATCCACTTTTATCTTACAGACACCTTACACCCGGTGTAAAGGCCATTTTGTATGATCTTAAAAATAGCTATGCAGGAAACAGTTTCATGGTGTGGGGTTTTCTACTTATGACATCAGAGAGTTTCATATTTGGGTGCATTTTTGGATTCCAGTGTTGTAATCTTCAATTGGTATAAGTTAGACCATGGGGTGTCTGTGTCTGACTTGATTCACTTAACATGCTCCACACTGTGGCAAATGACACAACTTCCTTTTAAAGATGGAATGATAAATACACAGACACATCTATACTAAAACACCACACACACACACACACACACACATACACACACACATACACACACACACACACACTACAACACACATATACCACAACATGAACACACACCACAATATACACACACACTATAACACACACCACAATCCATTTCACACACACATACACAGACACACACACACACTACAACACATACAGACACACCATACCCCCACATATACACCACAACACCACACACGCAGACATACACCACAACACACACATATACACTAAAATACCCCCCCCACACACACACATTTTCTTTGTCTATACAACCTTCAGTGAGTGTTTGATTTGTTTATGTATCCCAGATGTCGTATAAATAAATCTTGATTCTGAAATGAAAATGTGTCTAACTGTGGAGTAGGTTTTATTGCACTTATTTTATATTCAGAACAGCACCAATGCTTGCATACAACCAGCCCCTGACTCTGTCAACTGAGGTGCCTCTTCACCCATGTGTCTGTTAATTTCACCAAAGTAAAGTGGGCGTGGCTTCCTGCCTTCTTCACATCCTGGAGGATGCTCTTCCAGGAGAGGATCCACTGCACCTCTTGCAGTTCATTCATAGCATTGCCATAATTGAAGAGGCCAAGGTAATGACTTTTAGCCAGAAGAAATATTTCAATGGCGGGACAATTTTACCCCAATTTCTGTTATTTCTTCTCAGTACTGCTTCTCTTATGTTTCCATTGTGCATTTAGTTTCTGCAAATTCCCCCTATAAAATCTGTGCTCAATGGACCATTCACCATGTGCTTAAGGCATGACTGCCGAATAAGTAAGTGGACACTCAGGCCAGTGTGCTCAGAACAGCACTGTGCTATAAACACTGCAGCTAGCACGGTGTGTCTTTGAGCATCACCAAAGCCAGGTAAGTCAGAGAGGTATAGGGACAATGAGCATCTCCCCATTTTCTAGTGGATTCCTATACAGGACAGTGGTCCCATTTGCATATCATGGAAGTTCCTGAATGGTCCAGGTCTTGGGTGATAGCCTATCTGTGCCAAGGTAATTTCTAGAACATGGTCAGGTCTTAGAAGACATGAATGCAGGAAATAAGAGTCACTAAGAAACTCTGACCTTAGATGGCAGCAACATTTGGAGCACTGAGAAAGAAAACTGATGGGGTGGGTCAGCATGCAAGAATGGCAAGCAAACTTCTTGGCCTTCAGAATGAGCTCCAGTGATCCCAGACTTTGCCAGGCACCAGCTGACCCTCCAGCTGTATGGTCCACTTCCCACTGACTTTGGATAGAGTCAGGCTGTGGCTGGTCTATGAGACTGCAAGTTGTCCTGTCTACCCATCACAGGGCAACACATGCCTTACTCCAGTCACTAGCGGACAGAGCCAATCCCAGAATGAGAAACTGACTGGATAACATTAAGTTTACATTTTCCTCGAACAAACACACTAGAAGAGTGAAAGGAGCCACTCACACATGGAAGACACTTGCTCAAATGTATCCAAAGGAAGCCTGTGTCCGTAAAGTAAGAAGCCTCTCACAAACACTTAGATGTCCCCACTGCTGGGGCTGTCATTACTCTAATTGTTGTCATCATCAGACCGAGAGGAAACTGGTGGGAAGGTGGTTGCCAGCTCACAGGAGGGACTCTCCAAGTTGACTACTTGGAAGGAGTCTGTACTACTACCACTACTATAACTACAAATATGACTTTGACTACTACTATGACTATAACTACAAGTATGACTATGACAACTTCTTCCTCTTCCTCTTGTTCTTTTTGTTATTCTTCTTATTCTTGTTCTTGTTGTTCTTATTTTTCTCCTCCTCTTCCTCTTCCTCCTTGTTCTTCTTGTTGTTCTTGTTCTTATTGGTTTTGTTCTTCTTGTTCTTGCTGTTGTTTTTCTTGTTTTTCTTGTTCTTGTTCTTATTCTTGTTCTTCTTGTCCTTGTTCTTGTTGCTATTCTTCTTGTTCTTGTTGTTGTTCTTGCTGTTGTTCTTTGTTCTTCTTGTTCTTGCTGTTCTTCTTTTTCTTCTTGTTGTTGTTCTTGTTATTCTTGTTCGTTTTTGGTTTCTGTTTTTTATTTTTATTTTTGAGACAGAGTTTCTCTGTGTAGCCTTGGCTGTCCTGGAACTCACTCCATAGACCAGGCTGGCCTTGAACTCAGAAATCTGCCTGCCTCTGCCTCCCAAGTGCTGGGATTAAAGGCGTGCGCCACCACTGCCCGGCTTGTTCTTGTTCTTGTTCTTCTTAATTATTTATTTATTTACTTTCCCATATAGTACAACCAAGGAACAATGTCTGCAGAGAACCAAGTAATATGAAAAACTTTTGAATGCTCTGAGGTGTGTGTGTGTGTGTGTGTGTGTGTGTGTGTGTATGTGTGTGTGTGTGTGTGTGTGTGTGTGTGTGTGTGTGTGTGTGTGAAAGAAGGTATCTTTCAGGCAACACTATTTCATTAGGCTGTTCCTTTCACTCCTGACTCAGATGTACATGTCTGTCTGTCTGTCCTAGGTTTGCAGAATACCTGCAAGAAATGGCTTTAGAAGCTGCTGAGAACAGGTGAAGCAGGTGGGGAGCATTGGTGCCTAAGGAATCCTTTCATAAGTAGAGAATCATTTGTTTGTGAGGTAGATAACTTTATGGTATTGATTTATAAAACAGTGAAGGAGAGTGGTATTAGGGAAAGAAAGGAAAAAACAGAAGGAGGGAAGAAGGAGGGAAATGGAGTGGAAAAGATAATCTTCAAGGATATATCATTTGTAAAATTTTAAGTAAAATCCAACAGTATGATTTCAGCTTTAGATAAAATAATCATGAGGAAAAACGACTCGAAGACAGTAATTGTCAGCATGTGGGTCATGACCCTACAAGGGCAGGATACCAGATATTCTGCATGTCAGATATTTACATTACAATTCACAACAGCATCAAAATTTAGCTATGAAGTAGCAACAGAAATAATTTTATGATTGGGAATCACTACGACATGAGGAACTGTGTTAAAGGGTCGCAGCGTTAGGAAGGGTGAGAACCCCTGCACTAAGATATGGCCTCACGTAGCACTGGAATTGGCAGGCACCGCTGGAATCGGCAGACACCTTTACCCTGCACAACCCATGCTCCTGTGCCACCCGGAGCATTGTTGCTCACAGTGAGGGGTCCTATTAGTTTTAACCTTTGCTCTGGGGATACATTCACTTTCTGATGTACTTTACTGTCTGGAAACTCTGGGAAGAGATTCTTTGGAGAAACAGCTATTTCTGGAGAAAAGTAAGCGCAAATAGTGCAAATGTTTTTTAATATGTTGAAAGCTCCCAGCAAGTACTGAAGGCTCCTGACATTGACTAACTCAGTAAAACAATTATAAAATTGAGATTATAAGGTCAACACACAGGTAGACCTGCAGTGTGCTGCTGCTTCACTTTACACAGGCGGCTAGTGGGTGTGGCTATGTAAATATATTCAAGCATGAAGAGGAGGATACTGCTAGTGGGTGTGGCTATGTAAATATGCAGGCATCAAGACATTGACAGTGTAAGTGGGTGTGGCCATGCAAATATAAAAATGAGAGGATAGAAGAAATGCTCAACATTTTAAAAATGAATTTTTGTAGTTATAAAATTGAAATATAAATTGTTTTAGAGTGATACATGTCTTTAAAACTAATATTTTAAACTAAATGTTCTACTAATAGTATCTTTTTTAAAATAAATCCAGACTTATTTGAGAATTAAGGCACAAAAAAAGGTTATCTTATTGTCAACCACTGCTCCAGCTAATTTATGAGAGAGTTGGACCCAGCTTGCATCTGATTTTCTCAGTCCAAAGTTCTGACACATATAGATTTATCAATGCTACTGCACTTCATTTCCTGATTGAAGATAAGATGATATCTTACAAATTAACGCTAAAAAGGAGATTAAAGCAAAACAACTCCATGCATTTTTCTTGACAACACCTCTTGGGAATTCTTGAACCAACTCTGCTGTGATTGCATCTTCTCAAAGCACAGATGTGGAAACCTAATCCACAGATAGAGTTTTAGGATGTGTGGCCTGTAGGAGGTAGATAGTTCAGTAAGGGAGACCTTCTGAAGGGGATTTCTGCCTTCATAAAACAGACTTTCAACGACTACCACAATGATAGCGATGCTAAAGATGGTGATGATGGTGGTGGTCATGACTGAGGTGAGGATGATAATATGGTGATGATGGTAATGGTTGTCATGGTAAGGATAATGATATGGTGGTGATGATGACAGTAACTATGATCATGATGGTGGTGATGGTGGTGGTAATGAAGATGGTGAGGATGGTGGTAAGGAGGATGGTGATGATAGTATTGGCCACAATAATAAGCACTTTGACTGTGTACTGAACACTCAGCACCCGCCCTTAAGTCAGCCATGTGGATGGGTGAACCTGAGATTTACCTTCTGAGGGGAGCTGCTTTCTTGCCATGGAGAGCCTTGGCACATTATTGGAGGTCACTCACTCATGAAGCTTTTGGTACAGCCAGGTTTCCAAACGACTCCAGGACTTAGGACACATAAATAATCTGTGCAAAATAAGACTACTTACCCCAGACACCCCTAGTCTGTATTAATAACTAAGGAAAACCAGCAACTCTCATGGAGGCTTCTGCTTCCAAGTGTGGGCTCAGAGTCTGTAAAGGGGGCGGAGAGGGCGCCTTCCTATCTATGTTCCTGTAGCTTAGTGATTGAGAGGGAGGTATACAAACAGTTCACTGGGACAAAAACCAAACGAACGGATTAACAGCTTCCAGGGATGGAAACAAAGTCTCTGGTTGAGAGTTAGAAACCATCTCTTCTTTTTCTATCATTTGTAACCAACAATCTTGGTTACAAATAAGGTGATTTTAGAAACATCATAAACAAGATTTGCAACTTAAATGTAGTAACTCTTCAAAGGGGGGAAAATCACATTTCCCCCTTTAAATTGGCACTGGCAAATTTAGAACCTTATTCTAAAATGAAATGCTTTCTATCTCCTAAGAGACTGCAATCTTAATCTGCTTGCAAGCTCAGATTTTTAGTTTTTACTTGGGAAAAACAAGGTCTTCTTTCAATCCATCTGCAGGTTTTCCCCCCACCCTGTGATGAATTCCACGGGCATTTTTACCTTTAGTTTGTAACAGCTGTCAGTTTTAGTTCATGTACATAAACCACATTATTAGGTGAGAATAAAACTGTACACCCCAGTCACCCACAACACAGGCCATTGAAGGGAATCAGTGTGTGTGCTAGCAGAAGCAAGGGTGTGGAAACTCAGAGGGTCCTGGCTTCTCTTGCCTTGAACAAGGCATTGCTATCCATAGATTTAAGCTTTGTGGGCAGCTAGAGTATGGGACAACTGTATTCCTCTTGGGGTCTGGTCAATTGGGATCATTGTTTTTATAATACATATGCAAGTTTTATGTAAACAATAGTTAGACACTGATCAATAAATGTCTTATTTTCATTCACCTGAGTGTTTTTACCACTTGCAACTTACACTCAGAGGTGGGGCTCTGTCTGGAATTCTTTTCTCTCATTTGCAGCAGTAGCTGCTATGGCCTCTGCAGTGGTCAAAGCCAGAGTCTTGCTCTTGGTTTATAGCCATGGTAAGCACTGCTCTGCTCTACCTCATCTTGTTACGTTGTGTTTTGACAAGAGAACTACTCCATCTCATGCCTTTTAGCACCTTTTCTAAAACAGTGAGCTTATGCAGTTGTAGACATCACAGGCTTCTCCCGGTGTGCGTGTGCATGCCGGGTAGCAGAAGAAGCAGGGTGTGAAGTGTGGAGGAGGCAGCTCCCCCTATAAGGAAGGCTTTGGTGGCGGGGAGGGCTCCTAGGCAGGCCTCCCTGTGCTTCTTCTTCGGTACAGGATGTTTCCTAATTTGTCTAAATAAGTCTTGTGAGCGTTTTCTGTGTCCTACCAAACAATAATTATTTTGAATCTCAGTATGTCAGTCTCCTCTCTGTCTCCCCCAGGGCAGAGCCTAAGGCTTTTTATTTTTAAACAAGAAGCTACTTATTAAATGGTAATATATTTAAATATTAATATCAGTACTTTACATGCAGTTGTGTTCACGTTTAAAACTTTCTTTTACATTTTTTTTTAAAGAGATCCTGTCAGTAGATGGAGAATTTACATTGGGAAAAAATTATGATCTTGTCAGTAGATGGCGAACTTGCTACACATAAAGACCAAGGCTGTTTACTTGTTAAAAAAAAAAATCTCATTTTTGATAAGATGTGATTTGAAACTTCCTTAAATTAAATTCATTCAGATTATTGTAAACTGACCTATTAAGTAACCTATTTTCTATGCTTATGTTCAATGTCCAATCTTAAAGATATTTGATTAAAGGAAAATAAAATTTCCTGAATAAGAAACAGTGCACTGATAAGTTTTGAGTCTTAATAAACTTAATAAACTGCTGCTCCCAAGTGACAGTCTTCAAAACACATGAAAAAAAAAAACCTACCACCACCACCACCAGCAACAACAATAACAACCACCACCACCAACCACCACCACCAACCACCAACCACCAACCACCACCACCACCAACCACCACCACCACCACCACCAGCAACAACAACAACAACCACCACCCCAAGAGCTACTTGCCTTGGATGGCTGTTTAGCCTGCTAAAGCACCATCTACCTCATTTTTTAAAAAATAAGATTCACCAAACATTGAGAGAAAAGTGCTATATATGCATCACCCACTGGAAAGTGGCAAGAGAAAGTCTTGGTGGGGGTGGGGTGAATAAAAGAGTCAAACTCTTATCAAGAAGTTCTGTTCTCAAGTCTATCAGCCTAATGATACAGAACTCAAGTTCTGTACTCAAATCTATCAGCCTAAAGATATAGAACTCACTTGATTAGAACTGGAAATGCCTTTCGCGGTGTGACTTCTTTATTTGGTTAGGGGTCCTGAGAGTTTGGTTACTTTTAGATGGTACTAAGTTCTGTTATCTCCTATCAATAATTGTGAGGCTTTAAAAATTCAACTGTATATGGAAGATGGATTGCAACAGAACAGAAAGACATATGGATATATAATGTAACACAGCTGGCAAAGGTTTCCTCATGCTGGTGATTATGTCCACTGCTGTGCACAGCTTGTTAATTTTAGGCCATGCCACTTGTCAGTTCTTGAGGTAGCTTCCTGTGCTCTTGGGGCCCTGAGAAACATGCCGATACCTTGAAGAATTCCCCCCTATTTTCTTCTAGTTGCTTCAGAATTATAGGTGTCACATTAAGGTGTTGGATCTCTTGATCTATTCCAAGGTAACAGACTTTGTGCAAGATGAGAGACCAAGATTGGCTTCTATTCTTTGTGAGGCTATCCAGTTTCCCTAACACCGTTTATTGAAAAAGAAATCTCTTTAGTGCATGTTTTTGGCAACTTTGTTCAGTACAAATACTTGTTGTTGTGATAGACATCGGTATCCTCACTTTTATTTATTTTATCGAGCCGTGTAGTTCTTTTAATGCCAGCACCGTTCAGGGATTGCCACTATAGCTCTACAGTACAATTTGAGATTGTGAATTATGATACCTATAGCAATGATCATTCTATTGTTTTGGTTTTCCAGGGTCTTTTGATATGAATTTTGAGTTGTTTTACTTGTTCTGTTAGAAGGTAATTGGATCTTTGATGAGCACAGCTTTGAATTTGTAGATTGCTTTCGGTGATACAGCAATCTTCACAATATTAACTCTGCCAGTCCTGGAGCACAGAAAGTGTTTCCCTCATATTATGCTGCTGCCTTTAGGCTGGAGAGATGGCTCAGCCGTTAAGAGCACTGACTGCTCTTCCAAATGTCCTGAGTTCAGTTCCCGGCAACCACATGGTGGCTCACAACCATCTGTAATGAGATCCAATGCTCTCTTCTGGTGTATCTGAAGACTACAGTGTACTCATATTGCTATTTTCAATGTCTTAAGGTTTCACTGTAGATGTATTTTGCCTCCTTGGTGATATTTTTTCTAAGTCATTTGTTTATTTATTTGCAGCTATCATACATATGAGTTTTTTTTTTAACTGATCTATTTTTAGCAAGTTTGTTATTGATATGGAAAAGCTATTGGTGTCTTCATGCTGGTTTTGTAACCTCCTAGCTTGTTGAAAGTGTTTATTAGATTTAAAAGCTTTCTGGTAGAGTTTTTAAAGTCTTTTAAGTATAGGGTTGCACTATCTGAAAGTGGGAATAATTTGACTTCTTTCTGATTTTTTGAAATCATTTGTATTCCTTTTTCCTATCTCTAACTAACTGTTGAACACTCTATTGAGTAAGACCAGCGAGAAAGGGTACCTTCACCACGCTCATGATTTGGGTGGAAATCTTAGTTTTCCGTATTAAGTACAATGTTGGTTATATCTTTGTCATATATAGCTTTTATGTATTATAATATATTCCTTATATTCCTAGCTTCTTTGGTGGCTTTTCTCAAGGAGCGTTGAGCTTTGCAAAGCCCCATTCTGCTTCTATTGAGATAATTTTGTAATTTCATTTTACCATAATCCTATTTATGACTCGTGTTGTATTTATTGATTTGTATTTGGTGCAGCACTTTTCTCATGCAATTAATTCAACTTGGTCATGGTGTATCATCTTTTACGTGTGTTCTTGAATTAGGTTTATAAGCATTTATTAAGAAAATGTGTGCCCTTATCCATCAGAAAACTGATCCCTCTCTCTCCCTCCCTCCACTCCATCCTTCGCACTTTCTCTCTCTCCCTCCCTCCTTCCCTCCAGTCCTCCATTCTTCCTCCCCTCCCTTTCCCTTCTGCTCTTTCTCTCTCTCTCCCTGCCTTCCTTCCCCCTCCCTCCCTCTTTCTTCCTTCCCTTCCTCTTTCCCTTCCATCTTCCCTCCTTTCGTGTGTGTGTGTGTGTGTGTGTGTGTGTGTGTGTGTGTGTGTGTATGTGTGTGTCCTTGTGTTCTTTCAGCATGGAGGAAATGCTGGATCCCTAGATTGAGTTTGGTCATGCTCCTTCCCATTCTAGTTTGTGGAACAGCTTGAGAAGATTCTCAGTTAGAGCTCCCTTAAAGGTTCCATAGAATCTGGCAAGGAGTCTATCCAGCATGAGATTTATTTCCTTTGGGGAGTTTTTTTTCTCTTTAATATATTACTGCTTTGATCTTATTGCTTAGTATAAATTAATGTCTCATTGATTTAACTTAGGATATCTCTATCTATCTATCTATCTATCTATCCAGGAATTTATCCGTTTTGTTCATATTTTCCAGTGTCTCCCAATTTGATTTTTTAGTCTTCCCTAATGATCCTTGGATTTTATGATTTAATGATCCTTTGTAATTTGTTGTAATAATCCTAATCAACCAGGCCCAGAAAGGCAAACATAACATTTCTTCTCACGTATAGAGTATAGACGTAAACTTTTATATATGTGCATCTGTAGGGGCCTGAAAGGAGAAGAGGAGATCTTGGGGGAAGAAGCATCAGGAAGAGGGGAATGTGCACACAAGAGACGTGGAACAGTGGGTGGGTCCATCTGAAGCAAAGAAGCAGACTGCATTCACTACTCTTCTATTGCTGTAGGAAAACACCAGGAGCAAGGCAGCTCCTTACAGAAGAAAGGGCTTCTTCGAGCTCACAGTTCCAGAGGATAGGATTCCATCACAGCTGGGAGGCATGGTGGTGGGAGCAGGAAGGTGAGAACTCAGCCCCTTTACTGTAAACACTAAGTGGTATGAGCCACTAGAGATCTTAAAGTTCTCAGAGTTCATCCTAGTGACATACTTCCTACAGCTGTGCCTCCTAAACCACCAGCTGGGGAGCAAGTACTCAAATGCCTGGGCCAATGGGACAGTCTCACTCAACCATTAGAGGGACTAGTAGAAAGGAGGGAGGGGAACAGCAGTGAGAAAAGGATGAATAAACACACACATACACATACACATACACATGTGCTCACATATACACACACTCACACACACATAAACACACTCACAATACACACTCATACACACTCAAACACACATACACACACATCACACATACACTCATACACACACACATATACACATACACATATACACATGCACACATGTACACATGCACACATATACACACACATACACACTTATACACATACATACACACTTATACACATACATATACAGATGGATACACACACCACACACTTACACACACACACATACACACACATTCACATATACACACACACACATAAACACACTCACACACCCATTCATACACATACACATACACTCACACACATACACACACTCACACACATACACACACTCATACACATACACACTTACACATACACACATACACTCACACACATATATACATATACACATATACGCATGCACATATATACACATACATACACACACACACACACACACACACACACATGAACAAGCCATAATGTAGTTCATTACTTTGTATTCTATCTTCACATCTTCACAAATTAGTTTAAAGAGGAGAAAAGGCAGAATAATATTTAATATGTAAGAAAAAAATCATGGCTGAAAAGCAGACACTTGTAGATAATAGTGAGACGTGTGAACTCGCCCCGTTTGTGGGATAACAGTCTGCTAATCCATTTAGAACTCTCCCAAAACAGGTTGTCAGGAAGCCAAAGCTACTCCCCTATTGTCATCTTTCCTTTTGTGCCTGGGAATGTAGGCATCACCCAGAAGAGTGTGGACCCATTTTGGCATGAGGACTAGGTCTGTTTGGTGAATCTTCCCCTCTGGGCCCTGTGCAGTCAACAAATCTCAGATGGCTTCTTCTCAGACATCTTTGGTGTTTACCCTGGGGTGTGGGCTCATGGCCTTTCTTATACTATGGAGCCCCAAAAGAACCAGCCTGTCTCCATCTTAGGCTTAAAGCTGTTTGAGAGTAAGCACAAACTAGGCTCATTCCTGGTTATGGCTAAATCTGTTTTTTCAAAGACTGGGCTATGCCCTGCCTATAACCTTAATAACAGATGTTTCTGGACTGCTTGTCCAGGAATTGCAATCGGGTCTTTGTTTCAAAAAGTTGTTTGTGACCATCTTGCAAGCCCAACTTTGTACCTAAAGGGTTATTACGGTTCCCTTGTTAGACTCCTTTGTGTGTTTTGTTTGTTTGTTTGTTTTGTTTTTTAAATGTTTTTTTTAATTTGATATTTTCTTTATTTACATTTCAAATGCTATCCCGAAAGTTCCCCATACCCTCCCCTTGCCCTTGCTCCCCTACCCACCCACTCCCACTTCTTGGCCCTGACCTTCCGCTGTGCTGGGTCATATAAAGTTTACAAGACCAAGGGGCCTCTCTTCCCAATGATGGCCNATTAGGCCATCTTCTGCTACATATGCAGCTAGAGACNCGAGCTCAGGGGGTACTGGTTAGTTCATATTGTTGTTGCACCTACAGGGTTGCAGCCCCCTACAACTCCTTAGGTACTTTCTCTAGCTCCTCCATTGGGGGCCCTGTGTTCCATCCAATAGCTGACTGTGAACATCTACTTCTGTGTTTGCAAGGCACTGGCATAGCCTCACAAGTGGCTGCTATATCAGGGTCCCTTCAGTAGAATCTTGCTGGCATGTGCATTAGTATCTGGGTTTGGTGGCTGATGATGGGATGGATTCCCGGATGGGGTAGTCTCTGGATAGTCCATCCTTTCATCTTAGCTCTAAATTTTGTCTCTGTACCTATATCCTTTNATGNGTATTTTGTTCCTTATTCTAAGGAGGAATGAAGTATCCATACAATGGTCATGTATCTTGGGTATTTTAAGTTTCTGGGCTAATATCTGCCTATCAGTGAGTGCATATCTAGTGACTTCTTTTGTGATTGGCTTACATCACTAAGGATATATCCATTTGCCCAAGAATTTCATAAATTCATTGTTTTTAATAGCTGAGTAGTACTCCATTGTGTAAACGTACCACATTTTCTGTATCCATTCCTCTATTGAGGGACATCTGGGTTCTTTCTAGCTTCTGGTTTTTATAAATAAGGCTGCTATGAACATAGTGGAACAGGTGTCCTTATTACCAGTTGGAAGATCTTCTGGGTATATGCCCAGAAGAGGTATTGCTGGGTCTTCCGGTAGTACTATGTCCAATTTTCTGAGGAACCGCCAGACTGATTTCCAGAGTGGTTGTACAAGCTTGCAATCCCACCAGCAATGGAGGAGTGTTCCTCAAAGAAAACCCAAAATGTGACAACTCTGGAGATAGAAACCCTAGGAAAGAAATCAGGAACCATGTTAGACTCCTTTGTTATGCCCCAGCTTGCAAACCTGTCTTTGTTTCAGGAGGGACCACCTTGTTATGCTATATTCTGCCCCTGTAACCCTGCCTATTTTGCTGGCAAATCTCCCATTTGGAAACTCCCTACCCCTGAGTTATAAAAGCTTTGTCTTCCTCACATCCAATGCTGAGCCTTGGAACACTACCTTATGGGGAGGCAGACACAAATAAAGCTTGGTTTAATTAAGTGTGTGCTTTAATTAATTTGCCCATGATGATTTGGGTTGGTGGTCTTTCTGCTCCCATCTTTGGGACTAAGAGCCCCCTTTCAGTGGATGACCAATAGAAGAACATTGAATAGCAGCCATCTCCCAGACCATGTTACCCCCAAGGCCATGAAGCTTTTTATTCTGTTTTATTTGTTTTATTCACATCTCTTTTACTTTTTGTTTTGCTCTGTGGTTTCGAATCAGGGTCTTGGTATATCTTCCAGTCTGGCCTTGAAATCTACATCTTTTTACCTCAGACTTCCAAGTTCCAGGATTATAAGCATGGGTAACTGTACCTGGATTTATATTTTTCCAAATAAAAAAATAATTAATTTGAATAATATATAGTATGGAATCACAATATGGCATATGGTTCTCATTAAGGTATCATATTTTATAATATATAATTTATAATCATTATCTGATATAAATATTATTTACTCGGCATAGCTCTTCTATTCATATTTGTGGAAATAATTCATCGAGGTTGCTCGCTATCATGCTTATCAATGGATAGCAATCCACAGGCAGCTTTTGTAGTGGTTATAGCCAACTATAATTTATGACTTGTTCTTGCTTCTGAAAGGCAGACACCCTCCCCAACCCTCTTTTCCTTTAATCTTGAGCGTGATGTTTCTAAATACAACGAGAATATTCAGGATGACATTTATGCTTTATCTAAATCCTTTTTTTTTTTTTTTTCCTTCACTAAGTAGAGACTTTTCAATAATGCTTGTCCTATCTGGTAAAATTCACATTCTTTTGAGATTGATTTCCGGAGAATATTCATTTAGATAATGCTGAGAACTGACACAGTTTCTCTGATTTCAGGTGACTGACTGTTCAAGGTTGCTCTTATGC
>NC_034608.1:33828585-33859048 GCF_900095145.1 Mus pahari
AATTCTATTCCATTGATCTACATGTCTGTTGCTGTACCAATACCATGCAGTTTTTATCACAATTGCTCTGTAGTACAGTTTAAGGTCAGGCATGGTGATTCCACCAGAGCAGAACAGGCATTCTTAAGGCATAGAAGCTCATTGTCAACTCAGTCTAAACACCTTCTCTCTGTGTTTAGATTACAACACACAAGAGCACAGGGACTCCCAGAAGTTCACGCAGCTCTCCCAAGACTGAGCATCTGTGCAGGGAACACAGGAACTCCTTGCACATGTTATAAGAACAGGTTAAGTCGCAATTGGCAGGAGCTTGATGAGGACAAAGGAGCTCAAAAGAGTAATGACTCCCTGTTCTAGTTAGCTTCTTTGTTGCTATGTTAAAACACTGACCAAAAACAACACATGGAAGAGAGGCTTTATTTCATCTTACAGCATCTTACAGCATCTTTAGCATGAAGGAAGCCCAGACAGGAAGTCTATGGTGGATCCATGAGGCGGAACTGAAGCAGAAACCTCCAAGGGTTGCTGCTTCCTGGTCTTCTCCCCGTGCCCCACTCAGCCTGCTTTTTTTTAAAATTCAATCCAGAACCACCCCTTTAGGAGTGTCATCACCCACAGTGGCCCGAACCAGTCCCCAACAGTTAAGGAAATGCCTTCCAGCCCAATCCATGCTGTCCTGAGGTCCCCTCTTCCCACATGTGTCAGGTGGACAGCTGAAGCTAACTCTTGACACTTTGGGTTCAAAAGATGTTTAGCTTATAAGCCGATATAAAGAAGATCCCATCTTGGATGTGTTACAGTCACTTGGCAGGATGGCAAGATTTAAAATGGGAATGTACTCCTTATTGTCAAGTTGATGTGACTTGGAGAGTCCTCATCTGGCTTCTGTATTATAGCAGTATGAAATCCTGCTCACACCCCAGAATATTCCTGGTAGAGAAATGTGTTCGGTCACCTGGGCACATAGTTATCAAAATGGCTTTACTGTCCTCACCCCTCCCCCTCTAACTCTTGTTTGTGTTTTAACGAATCTGAAATGACAAAGAAAGAATCAGTCTGAAGCCAGTCTACAAACTTGTAAGTCCAGCACTCAGGAATCTTGAGACAGGAGCATTGCCACGAGTTTGAAACTGCCCCAAGTGAGATAGGTAGAGCAAACCCAGACTATGCCACAGAGTTGAGATTTTTATCTCAAAAGAAGAAACCCGAACATCAACAACAGAACAGTTCATGGATAAGTTTGTGAATCTGGGCTATACATTATGCAAAACTTTAAAGGGTTGTTTTGCAGGACTATTGAATCCTAACAGCTGTGACTGCTACATCCCTCGCTCAGGACAGTGACCACGATGAGGGCATCTTTGCTTTGATGCTAGAAGCTCCACTGACTCTTAATATTCAGTTCAAATGCCACTTCCTTCCCCTGCTGGTCAGCACCAAATATAACATCTCCCTGTGCGGCTTCCTTTTTGATTCAGCCGCCATCAGCTGTCTTGGGACGCACATGCATTGTTTCCCTGTTGGGGATCTTTCTGTCCCTGTCGGAGGACAGAGATAATGTTCACTTTTGTGTTTGAAAGAATAAAAGGTAACTGAACGAACGTGGCTCATGGTGAGAGACACAGATGCCTGGCTTTGGGCTGACATGACCCTTCTCTTCTCTTGTCTTGCCCAGCACCATGTGGGGCCTATTAACCCTACTCAGGTTTTGTTCCCCTTGGTCTATTCCAATCCTGCTATAGGCCCTGGTGTAACATCTTGGATTTGCATATTCTCAGCTCTAGGGAAGTTTAACTCTCTTTAGCTTTGGCTCATCTTAAAGTTGTTAACCCATGTTGCATCTCCAACTTGTGGTAAAATTAGCAATGTAGGGGTGTGTGTTGTGTTCACTTTGAAATTGATGATTAGTATTAAAGTCGTATTCTTTTTGGAGAGGCCCAGTGGTGTTTTAATACTTGAATAATATGATTGTTAATCACAATTTTTTGTAGCACTACACTGCACTACAACGGATGCAGACATTTGCATAGACTCTCATTTAATCAACTTTATAGCAGTGTGAGTTCTAGGTAGTTATTAATCTAACTTTGCATCTGAGGAAATGGGCCCCTGTGAACTTGGCTCTCAGAAGCAAAGCTTGGGCTGAAACTCAGAGCTTTTGACCTCAAGTTCACCTTCCACTAGGAATCCCATCACTGAATGTTCTGGAACTTCTGCTTGCCGCCGAATTGTAGTCCATATCAGAAACTTGTTCTTATCGGGCATATGGAAATGGGAGCTTGTGACTCTTAGTGACAGCAATTTGATATGGGAGAGCTGGTGGTATGGGGGAATCCAGGGTAGAAAATTGACATTCCCCCTAATGTTTGTACAATTAGAACAAGACACAGCCAAGCCAACGGTCAGCACTGGTTAAGGTTAAGATTCGCAGTGAAAATCAAGTATCTGAAATAAACTGCCATCCTTGGTGATGATTTAGCGGCTCATCTAATCCTGACTTTTAAAAGTCACTTCATTTTCTCATGCATGATGGAAGTGGGGAAGAAGGAAGTTTTGTTTGGCAAATGTTTTAATTTAAATATATAAAAATAGAAATATAGCATGTGTACTCATCTCTAATATGCACGGTCTATAAATAGCGGGAAAAAAAATCTCTTGTTGCTATAGTAACCAGGAATTTCTTTCGGTACATCTATTTTTGTGCTGTATTGAGGTGCAAAGGCAGTTTTCTAGTGGGTTTCCCCACTGTGAAGATTTTCTCCCAAAGTACTCATAACTCCCACCTTGCCTAGTTCCGCTCGGAAGGTTGTGGGTGTCAGGCGTGGCTTGGAAATGTGTCATTGCTTAGTCGAGTACTTGGACTGCACAGCTGTGTCAGTCACACACAGCACACGAAGCTGCCTCCAAGGCTGCTGTGATGTTCCGGGACTCTAAAAGACTTTCATTCTCTGTTGTCACGTTGTTAAGAGGTGGCACCTTTGAGAAGTGATGGGGACTAAGAGTACTGCTTCAAGAGGGCTGACCATGCCTCCTGGAAGGGGGTTTCGTAGGAAAACTCTCCCCAGTCCCCCTCCCTTCCTGTCTCCTCTCTCTCCTCCCCCTTCTCTCTCTTCCTTCTCCCTCCTTTCACTCTCCCTTTCTCTTTCACCCCTCCCTCTCCAATCTCTCCCCATGTGCATCCTACCAGGTGATGGCGGATCACAAATCTCCCCTCACGAGGGGTCCCTTGGACTTCCTAACTTCCTGGGCATTGTAAGAAACACATCTGTCGCGGGGCGTGGTGGCGCACGCCTTTCATCCCAGCACTCGGGAGGCAGAGGCAGGTGGATTTCTGAGTTCGAGGCCAGCCTGGTCTACAGAGTGAGTTCCAGGACAGCCAGGGCTCTACAGAGAAACCCTGTCTCAAAAACAACAACAACAACAACAAAAACAACAACAACAAAAAAGAAGCACATCTGTCTCTGATGAACGGCCTGCTCTCGGGGAGTCTGCAGCGAGGAAGGCAATAGGAACAAAAAGGGATAAAACGTTTCCTGGGGAAGGTCACTGCAAAGTGGCTTCTGCCCAGTGACACCCAGGGACAACGGGAACGAAAGGCCAATTGGGGAAGGTTGAGGGCACATCGCTAGGAAGCCAACATCATGGAGCCTCTCCCTTGGAGTCCTCTCTGTTCTTCTACAGGTCTAGAATTCCAGACAAAGCTAACTTTATCATCAGAAAGGAAGTGACTTTCTACCTAGTCATGATCTAGCTTCTGTGGAGTCTTCTAGACGGCCCCATGGAGGCATTTCTTCCTTCTAATGCACACTAAATAGCTCCTGTACGCCA
Organism: Mus pahari; assembly: GCF_900095145.1. Classification (NCBI taxonomy): domain Eukaryota; kingdom Metazoa; phylum Chordata; class Mammalia; order Rodentia; family Muridae; genus Mus; species Mus pahari. The sequence goes on from NC_034608.1 coordinate 33,832,414, forward strand.
GGCCTGCAGCTGGCCACAAAGCTGATGACCAGAGCAAGGCTGTAGGGCGAGGGCTCCTGCTTGGCTTTTCTTTCTTTTCTTTTCTTTTTTTCTTTTTTTCCCCTATTTTCTGGCATAGGCCTTACTTCTTCCTCTTGGCAGTTTCAAGGCAAGACTGTCTCAGAGGCTTTGAAGAAAAATACCTTAAAGGTTCACACCCACAGCGAATCTGTTGGTGCTAAGAGGTGTGTGCTCTGGGTGGGAAGTAGTTCCATGTAACACTGCCCCCTGCTGTAAGGAACTGGGGTGGGCAGTAAAAGCCAATGAGGGGGGAAATCCCAGGGATTGCTACAGTGTAGTCATGAGTGCAAAGTTGAAGTATAGGACCCCCAATCATTGAGCTAAAGAGTGCCAGGGTCCTGACATGGGTCCTGACAGCACAGATTTACCACGTTGCCGCGTTCAAAAATTAAGTTGTGAGACCCCAAGCTGATACTCTGTACAGCTGGGAATGGAGTCATGTCTCTGTTATGAACTCTGTAAGACCCAAATGCGATCAACTGTCACTACTGCTGAAGCTGCAGGTTCAGCACACAGGTGCTCCAGTCACCGTGCTGAGCTCTACTGACATCCTCAGCTCCGCCGTTAGACCCTCAGAATATCTCTCTGAGGTAGAGGCAGTTGTAACCTCCTGAAGGCAGTATAGAAAGCCAAGCATTCTGTGTTCTTCCTGGGGTCACTTCTGACTGAGAGACAAGTCCCAAGAAGGCCCTGCTTCCTGCATACACGCCATCCTCGGGATTTCTTCCTGCCCCATGTCATTGCTCCATGGTTTGCTGTCCTCCTCCTTGGCCAACTACACACTCCACTTCTATGGCTGTCTCTCTGTCCTGTGTCCTGCTTCAGCCTTAGTAACTGTGTACAGCATCCAGACAGCCACACAGGATTTACTCCTAATGAAATAATTTCAGTGTTCCACCTACCTCACAAGCTCACATAGATCAGATGCTTTCTAATGATCCCTTGATACAAAACATCTCTAGACCAGTGTTTCTCAACCTTCCTAACTCTGCGACCCTTTAATACAGTTCCTCATGTTGTGGTGACCCTCTCCCCTGCAACTATAAGATTATTTTCATTGCTACTTCTTAACTGTAATTTTGCTGCTGTTATGGATTGTAATGTAAATGCCCGGTATGCAGGATTTCTGATATGTGACCCCCGTAAAGGTGTCACAACCCATGGTTTGAGAGCCACTGATCTAGAGAGATTTCTAGAATCACTGTGTTCAGCTGATAGAGAAAGTCCATTTAGACAGAGATCTCATTCAAGGAGCAAAGAAGCGAGTTCCCAGTTTTTCACACAGTGTGTCACTGTGAACTGAGGGGATCTGTTGATATGGAGTTCAGGCATGTGCCCCAATGGTTCTTGCTTTATTACAGACCTGGAGGATGGGATAGGGGAGGCTGGGAGGAAGGAGTATAAGAAATTAACACAAGTGGAAAGGTGAAACCTAGTCCTGGATATCTTGAGGGATCTGCTAAATTCCTCAGTTTGGCCAAGCAAGCTGAGCCCCATCCATAGTCCCTTGGAGACTGTAATGCGTTTGCATGTACCAGTTTCTGGGGTGAGGCTCTCTTAGGAATCTGTCATACCTGGTGTTTTCTGAGGGACCACCCTAGTGGTTCTGAACAGGAGCTGCAGTCAGGTTATTGCCACTGCTACTTCATAAATATCTCTCACCCAGAATAATGGCAGCCCCACATGCTGAGCCTCTTAGAATCTTCTCCCTGGGTCTCTGTCAGATCTTCAGTCTCCTTGGTATGACAGTCTCCTTGATATGATACTCCGGGTATTCAGTGTGTCTGCTGGCCTCTTCTCTCTTCTTCTTCCATTAGCTTCTTCCTGATGGCATTCATATGCAAGAAAAACAGGCATGGGTGACCAAGAACCAAAGCCACAACTGAATCTACATAACTGAGCACACAGTGGTAAGAGAACAGCTCTAAGTTGGCTCTGATCCAAGTCACAGAGAACGGTCCACAGAAGAGTCACAGGTGTCTGTTGGTCTTGTCCTGTGGAACCCTCAGGAAGTTTAAAAGATGACATGCCCACCCAATCATAACCAACAAGCTACTGTCTCAGAGTGGCTAGGCACCAAGCATTCATAATGATGCTCTTGATCTCTGCACTTAGGAGGCAGGGGGCGGTGGATATCTGAGACAGAGGCCAGCCTGGTCTACACAGATAGATCCAGGATGGCCAGGGCCACACATAGAAATGCTATCTCAAAACACCAAAAACAAAAAGCAACAACAACCCCCCAATAAAAGCAAAAAACATAACCTAAAGCAGAGTAGCTACGTTGTCTTTAGTCTCATTTGACAGACTCACGGGCAGAGAGAAGAGATAAGCTATTTCCCAGAAAAACAAGGACATGAAAGCATGCTCTGACCACAGCCTATCAGGCAAGGTGCCGGAGTGCTAGCCAGAGAGTGTTTCTTTGGAGCATCCCTGAGTTGTGAGCCAAGGCAATGAAATAGACAGTTGACTGTGTTGACCAAATCCAGGCTGCTCTGACTGGTTCTTCAGAGGATTGAAGGCAGAGTTTGGTTTCCATATGTGGCTGGCTAGTGTCCCTTGGAACGTTATTTCCTCAGTCTGCTGACATCTGGTTATAGCTGTCTTTCTCCTCATCCCTCCTCTGCCTCTTAGAGCCTCGTCACTTGGTTTCTTCTGTGGGCTGGTTCTTCCACCCCCAGTGATGGTGCTGGCTCTTCCCAGGAAGGAGGAGTTCCCCCTTCCCTCACACTTGCAATACAGGACCTTTGCACCCTCATTCAATACTCTGTTCCTCTGTTCCCTCACACATTTTCCTTGTGCTTGTCTCAAGGAAATATCAAGACCCGAGAAGATTCTGTTCTTTTTCAGCCTGCCTATCTGCATTAGGGATGCTTGCTGGGTTGGCTCTATTTCGCTGTCTAACAGGCATCTGAAATTCAATTTGTCCAAAGTCAGAGTACTGATTGCCTAAACCCTGGCAATCAAAGCATGTTCTCTCAGTCTCCTACCTAAATATAACATAGTGCAGCTCTAAATCCCCCTGGCCTTTCCTCTACTGAGAAAAGATTGAGAGCTCTTCGGAAATAAAAGGGAAGAAATGACAACAACAACAACAACAAAACCCCAAATGAACCATCTGTTCTTTTGTCTAGCAACAAAGGTGCAGAAGTGAAATGGACTAGTTCAGTGGAGTTGCTTTGCTTTGAAATGATAGGAATGTTCTAGAACAGTGGTTCTCAACCTTCCTAATGCAGTGCCTTTAATATAGTTCCTGATGTTGTGGTGATCCCCAACCATAAATTCTTTTTTGTTCCTACTTTATAACTGCAATTTTGCCACTGTTATGAATTGTAATGTGAACATATGTTTTCTGACCATTTCAGGTGACCCCTGTGAAAGAGTCATTAGAGACCACAAAGGGGACCTGACACCCAGGTTGAGAACTCTTGTCCTAGATGGTGTTTCATTGTGGTAGAAGGAAGAACAGGTGTCTGCAATGTTGCATGAAGTATATATGTTAAAGGATAAGAAGATGATTTTATTGTACCAGAAGTGGGGTTCCTGATGGTTCCACACCTATATATACTTATAAGTATATAAACATATATAAGTATATATGTTTAAGGATAAGAAGATGATTTTATTGTACCAGAAGCAGGGTTCCTGGTGGTTCCACACCTACCAAGCACAACCAAAGCTGTGCTTAGTGAAGCTTGATTCTTCTACTTGAAGGTGAGTGCTGCTGTTGTATTTTTCTTTGGCTGCTCACCACCGGGAAACCATTGGCTGGCATCTTGTCACTTTCCCCACACTGTGCCTTCCCACTGACTACTGGTCAGGCATCACTCTTAGCATTCTCAGACTACTGTGGTTACGTTATAACAATTCCCCATTGCTATACAGTGCAATGACATAAATCTCAAAGTGCAATGCTGACTCATCCCGGCAGGACTCTTAGGGAAGGCTGTGCACGCACGTGGTATTTGTCTACACCCTCTTGTCTCTGGTAATCTCAGCTCATAAGGAGATTGTGTGAGAAAAGCTATTCATTCCTTCCTGCTTGGGATTGATGTCCTTAGTATGGGATCTATAGCCAGGCAGGGTACCTTCCACTTATAATCCCAGCACTCAGGAGACTAAGGCATGGGGATTGCCATGAGTTTGTGGCTAGCCTAGTCTGCATTGTGAGTACCAAAAGACTCTGGGATGTGAAATGAGACCCTGTCCCAAAACAAAGAAAAAAAAATAGAAGGAAAACCCCAACTTCCAGACATGTATGCGATCTGTGTATCTATGGTGGTTTGAATGAGAATAGCCTGCATAGGCTCACATACTGGAATGCTTAGTCCCCAGTTGGTAGAGAACTATTTGGAAAGAATTGGGTATGGCCTTGTTGGAGGAGGTGTGTCAGTGAGGGTGGAATTTGAGGTTTAAAAAACCCATACATTTCCCACTTAGCTCTGTCTGCCTCTTCCCTGTAGATCAGGATGCAAGTTCTCAATTACTGCTCAAGCGCCATGCCTTCTTGCGTGCTGCAGCTCACAGAACTTACGGAGTTCTGATGTTGAAGTACCCAGTACTGAGGCATTCTGCTAGAGTCATCCGAACTGACCTGGGAGGAAAGAGGGTCTGTCACAGACCCAGAGCTCTGGCTAGATATATCTGGGCTAAAGGGGTTGGAAAAAGAACCACCAAGTCTCTCTTGCAGAAACTGGTTGGTGCTGGGCAAAGAGTGGAAACCTCCTCACACAGGTGACTCAGACACCAGAGATGTCATGGCTGAGTTTCTGTGTATACAGTTCTTAACCCAGTTATAACTAAAGGCATGTTGATATTCCTTCAGAAAATGGTAACTATTTTAGTTAGGGTTTTATAGCTGTGAAGAGCCACCATGAACACAGCAACTTCATAAAAGAAAACATTTAATTAGGGCTGGCTTACAGCTCAGAGGTTTAGTCTATTATCATGAAGCATGCAGGCAGACACAGTGCTGGAGAGGTAGCTACGAGGACCAGCTTGAGCATTTGAAACCTCAAAGCCTGCCCCACTCCGTCCCCACCCCCCAGAGACAACGCTTCCTACAACAAGGTCACACCTTCTAATAACACCACTCCCCATGGGCCTATGGGTACCATTTTCATTCGAACCACCACAAAGACTTTACCATGTTGTTGAGGGGTAACATTTGGAAGTGCTTTTGATTCTTCTTAGTCACCTGAAAAGGAACTTCTTTGCCATTTTATTTGAAAAGGCAATCTATAAATCTTAGGGACTTTTTCTACACAGAATTAACTTCCGGCTCCTGGTGAAAAGCTCTATTTCTAGCAACTTGGGTTAGCATCTCAATGTGAAAAGTATTAACCTGCTTGGATTGACACTGGTAGGCAGCAACGGGCATCCGGGAAGGACTGTCATGACATGGGGGAACATTGGTTCCAGCACTGTTTCTGGGATTTTTTTTGGGGGGGTGGTGTCTGGGGTTATAGCTGCAATTAGCAATGGTGAAATAGGAACCATGCCTATGAAACTTAATTTTCAAAGGAATAAATGTTCTTGCCGAGACAGATGAATACCGCCGAGTTTTTTTTTTTAACTTTCCTATCTTTTAATTTCTTTTGTAAGTTTGTTTCCTCTAAGTAATAAATTCTTTTCTTGCAATTGATGAAAGCCAAAAGGATTTCTTGTAACTATGCAAAGCAACTGGAGAGTTTTTATATAACATATTCATATAGATGATATTTTTATAAACATCTTTAAGGCTCTCAGGAAATAGAAAAACTGACTAAGAATATTGAGACAGTGATAGAGGAGAAAGAGAAAGGAGGGAGGGGTTGGGAGGGGGGAGTTAGAAGGGAGAGGGAAAGCGGAATGGGAGGGAGGCAGAGAGCACAAGCTAGCTAGCATCTGCCTTCTGTCTTGTGGTACTCTACAGCATTGCTCCATTAGAACCAGGCTGTGGGGACTGACCTCTTCAGAGCCCGAGGCACGGCTTCCCTGTGATTCATGACAGTGTTAAAAATGTGCCAGCATGTCAACATTACTCAACCATAAGCCCAAGTGCAGCCACTAAAGGCACATGTTTCCTGGGGACTTAAGGGATAAACCGACTAAAACTGCCACGGAGGACTTCACTTGCCAGGTATTTTTTCCCCCGCTCTGTGAAAGAAGGAATTAGGTAGAATATGCTTCTGGGTGTCCTCTGAGGGAGGCCTAGCGGAACACTCGAAGGACAATGCTGATCTCCAAGTGTTGATGCTGATTACTGTGCAGGAGGCTGACTTGGTTTGTCCAGCAGGGAAGCCCCTGCCAGAGGTCTGGGCCCTGTGTGATCCCTTAGCTGTCGCATAGGAATTCTTGGAAATGGCCAGGCTCTTGAAGGCATGGATACAAGAAGTAGGAGGGGAAGTTCTAAAGAAACCCTGGCCTTGGATAGCAGCAACATTGATTAAGAACAAAGAAAGAGGAGATTGACAGGGCAGGTTCAAGATGAACCCAGCCCACTTGGCAGAATCAGAGTGCGAGAAAACACTACTTGTGAGAGCAAAAGGATGATGGGTAAAGCAAGGAATGATGGGTAAGCAGCAACTTCACCACAGGCAAGGTCTTTATCTCACAATATATGTGCTCTAGCATGCCAGTGGGACGGGTAGTTCTGGATGCACATGAATGAATTCCTTCTGATGCAAGGAACAGCGCCTTTCATTGGGTCCAACTATCTCACAGGATACTGTGTGGGACTCCTGTTTCTAACCGTCAAATTACCTCATAATTGTGAATTCTTATCTTTTTGAGTCCTCTTGGACTCAAAAAAGGCATAGTGTTCCTCATAGGATGTCTTTGTTCCCCCCAGTACATTTTACACGGTAGGACACAGGGTAGGAGTCAGCCCAATGGGTATCAGAAAAATGATAGGCTCAATCCAGATGATAAGCTTAAGTCTGAAAGAAGACAATTAAATGTTGAAGTTGCCTTCATAATTAGATTCAGCTTATTCTCATATATCATTATGAAATTATGTGTTTTAAGTGTATAGGAAGATTAGTGCTTTCATGTTTCCCCCTTTCTTAGTGTGATTTAGACTTTAGGTGACAGGACTGACGGATGCTATTTAAAACAGACACTGAGGATTTAAGAAAAAAATCTTACCCATCTCCAGGTTTGTTTACAAACATATGCAGATTGATGGCTATTTTAATCACCAGACATATCATTTTATGTATTATACAAATTGGCTATTTTTGCTTGAATTTACCTACTTTATTTCTAGCTTCGAAAGCAAGTATTTATTGAGAATGGCTTCTGTCATGAGTTTAGAGCAGGGAGGTCTGTGCCTTATGTCACCTAGGCTACAGTACCATGATCTGAGCCAGCCTGAGTGTCCTGAACAAAGGCATGGCCAGCTGTGGTCTCTCTTCTGAGCTTTCTCAGGTTCCTCCTTCCTCTTTGAGGGCCTCTGACATCATCTTAGCATCACTTCATCTTCACATCAGCCTCTTGCCCTTTTAGTTCCTCTGGGATCTTTTCCCAAGACAAGGAGGGAGACATTGCTTTATTTCTATAGGAACCTGGCATAAACTTTGTGTTCCCAACTCACAGATCACACCTTAGACTCTGAGAGATGGATACTGGGATAGTGTCCAAACCAGGGAAGCATCCAGCTTCAGCCTCCACTTGTCAAACAAAGAGTCAGTAGAGGCTGCTTGGGATGCCGGACCTTTGAGATAACTTTCCATAGCTATCTCAGGATCTCTGAAATTCAGGATCTCTGAAAACCTGGTAATGTCTACACCTCGGTGTTCACATGAGACGTGGGGGTTCAGAAGACGATCTCATTTTGAATGCTGAGCATCTTGGCTCGCTGCAGCTTTCAGTACTCAGCAAGGAAATGTCCCAGTGCAATCAGGGAAAAATGTATGCGTGCTTGACTGTCTGCCTCTTCAGACCACATGTGGCGTCCGAACAAGTGCCCTGATTTCATGTAAATAAACGCTTTAATGGGCATTATTTTACTTTGTATCATAAATAGAAAGAGATTCAGAAAGCAAAGGAAGACAGCAGGAGGTGTGCATTCCCTAAAAAAAAAAATAGTGTCAGGACCCCATGAGGTCCTGCTCAGAGCTGCAGAGAAAGACAAAGGGACAAAGCAGAATGGGGAAACTCTGGGACAGCTTGGGGTAGAAGAAACTTGGAAATATGGCAGCTTTATATTTATTTATATATTTAAAAAACAATGCGGATAAATTATTGCTTTCATTTTAATTCATGTCACAGGAAAGCTAGAAATAGGCTGGGAAGATGCTCCGAGAGAAAACTTTGTTCTCTCATTAGGTGCAGTCTCCTTCATGTTTGCCATAGAGGACCCCATATACCATGACTTTTTGCCTGACTTTCGAGTCAAAGATCTGTCAAGACAGCCAATGGACATTCTTCTTTCTGCATTGATCTTTACTCCCAGGAAGGTGAACTTTATAGGCCGCTTGGTCCAGGAGAGACTTGCAAGTGTCAGGAAGCCTAGAGATGTTGTGGGGAATGGTTGGAAATTTTGAGATACAGACTCAGGTGCTCAGGCTCAGGCTCAGGCCTTTTATTCTTCCCTCCTCATTTCAAAATGGATTTGTCACTAATTTCTCAAACATCTAACAATTATGATAATAACTCAAAGGAATCATACACACTTGTCCCAGAATTAGCTTCATGTATTTGTTCCCTCTCCCCCCCACCTCCCTTTCCATGTGCACATACATGAAGGGTCATGCAAATAGTTGAGCCTACACAATCGTGCACAAGTATGCTCATGTATTTTCTGAAGCATTTGAAGGGATAAGGACCCTGTGTGCTTTCTCATTAGAATTCCCCAGTACTTTGTAGGAATAAGATATGATTTTTTACAAACACACACACACACACACACACACACACACACACACACACACACACACACACACAAGCAACAACAAAAACAAACAAAGCACCTTGATAGCCATGAAGACATTCCAAAGAGACATTTGTATCCCTCCCTTCCAGTATCCCTTCCAATCTGCCGGAATTTTCCCAGCAGATTCATGTTGGGAAGAGGAAAAGACAGAAGCCTGGCTCAGGGGATGCCACAGCTGAGACCAGGATGGGTCAGTGATGAGCAGAGCCACACCTTGACTAGAACAGCTTAGCTACGCACACGTCTTTTGCTCTCTTCATTGAAGCCTAAGTCTCATGTCAGGACCAGAATGATTTGAAGCAGTGGTTCTCTACCTGTGGGTCACAACTCCTTTCGGGGTTGAACAACATTTTCATGGGGGTTGCCCAAGACCACCAGAAAAAAAACCAGATGTGTACATTACAATTCACCACAGTAGCAAAATGACAGTGATGGAGTAGGAAAAAATAACTTTATGGTTGGGGTCACCACAACATGAAGAACTGTATTCGAAGGCTGCAGAGTTAGGAGGGTGAAGAACCATTGGTTTAGCGTTCACAGGAATCCAGTGCTGGGGGAAGGGGGGGGAAGGGAGACTGAAACTTGCTGCAGGTCCAGAAGGAAGCTTTCTCCCAGCATGAGACTTCACATAGGTCTGACAACTTGTGAGACAACCCTCAGGACACACTGGAGCCAAAATAATAATCTCCAGTGATGGACAGGACTGCTCGGTTATGCACACCTCTCATCCTCTGTTAAAGTTAAACCTCATGTCAGGGCCCCAATGACAGGCCTAGGGCTCCTTAGAGTCTTGTCTGATCTTTTACCCAATGTGTCCATATTGAATGAGTCTTTCTCTTCTTTAAAACTGTGTCTATTAAGGGTATATGGGTGCCTGTGTCTAGCTTGTTGAGTCTGCCAGAAATTTGGCTTTGTTCCTAAGGTCTCCAAGGAACAGCATGCCCCTGGCGCTTCCCTGATTCTTAACGCACACTAAGACATAAGATTATGATCTTCTTCTACCCCAGCTCTGAGTTTTATATTTGATAAATAACTCTGATTAACTTTAGTAAGAAAGTATATTTGCACGTAAACCTGAAGGTTTGGCTATATTTGTGACTAATAAGATGCCATTGGTTCTAGGCTGTGTCAAGCAGCAAAAATGGAAAGCATGTGTGATGTTTATACAGATTCCCATTGGCCTGTCATCAGTGGATGTCTATCATCTATCTATTATTTGCTTATCAATATATTATCTATCTATCTATCTATCTATCTATCTATCTATCTATCTAATCTATCATTATCTTTCTACTTAATCTACCTGTCATTATATGTCTATCATCTATCATCAGTCATCAAAATCTATCACCTATATTCAATCACATCTATCTATCTATCCTTCTATCTATCTATCTATCTATCTATCTATCTATCTATCTATCTATCTATGTATAATTATCTGTTTATCTATCTCATATATATTATCTCTATCTATCTATCTATCTATCTATCTATCTATCTATCTATCTATCTATCTATGTATCATTATCTGTTTATCTATCTCATATATATTATCTATCTATCTAATATATATCATTATCTGTCTATCTATCTATCTATCTATCTATCTATCTATCTATCTATCTATCATCTATCTATACTTTATTTGCCACCCATCTTGCTTTCATCCATTTGTCTTCTATTACCTATCTATTTGTCACTGATCATCAACCATTTGTCTTCCGGTGTTACGCTGTATATACTGGTAGTTCTGATTCTATATCCATTCTAATCCTGCGGGTTTTTGTCCTCACCTTTCTTTTTTCCTATACTATCCCAATTTCCCAACAGAAATATTTTTAAAGCAAAATAGTAAAGAACCCACCTGACTGCCGCGATCCTCTTTTCTGAGGGTATTAGAGATTACTTGTATTGTAGACAGTGATACATGATTTTAGGATTATCCATCCATATGGCTATGATGAGCAAGACAGCCAGAACCCTCAGAGTGCAGCAGGGTTTGTTCAGCAAGGAGCTCCCATTGCTGCACTGTCTCATCAACATGAGCGTTGATAGAGGGTGGAGCTTCTCTCACTAAATCTCTCTGATACATCCCAGCTCTGGAAGATTCCGCTGCTGTTAGTTGTCTTCTCACTGAACTTTATTTTAACATCTTTTAGATGAGTTCTGTACGTGGATTCTTTTTCTCACTGGCTCACTCATGGAATATTTTTAATTTGAGAAGATCTACTTTTTCGTATTTTCCTTCCATTTATTGACTTTGGACACTTAAAGTTCCCCTGGGCTTAGGTTCTGGTCTTCCTGTGGATTTACTGTTGTAATTTTATTCCTAAATAAATAAATAAATAAATAAATAAATAAATAAATAAAATAAGTATAAATAGTGTTGTAATTTTAACCCAAAATGTTAATCATTTTTGGCTAGTTTGTCTGTAAGTTTGTTGATAGTGATCTTTTAGCTAGGGAACAGGTTACTACTCCTTCCTAGGCTTTTTGTACTGGATCAGCCAACTGTCCTTGTTCTGTGTCCTTCCTGACTAATTATATAGGACCCAATCCCCTATTTTTTTCTAGACACAGACTTTCCTTAAATTTTGGTCTAGCTGATTGCATTGTGACTTTTGTCCCTAGTGCACCTGGGCTGAATCATGAACTTGAAGTCAGTCAATCTGTTATACTAATGAATGATGGTCCTCCAGGCTCTTCATCTGGTGGGGTGTATGATGGAAGCTGTAATATTTCTTTTTACTGTGAAAAATAGAGAATATTTCAACAAAGAGCTCATTTTCAGCTCTTTGTAAAATTGGTGAAGAAAAAAGGAATAGTCACCAGTCAGCTGTGGGTTTTATCGGAGAAAGCAGATGTAATTAAAGTCCAATTTGTAGATGATTGATCTTAAGGTGCAATTTTTGGTATTTTTCTTTTGGTATTTAAACAGAGTAATGCTTATTGCAGTTTTGTTTTTATTAAATGATATAATAGTCTTGGTTTCAGCTATATGCTATTTTTCCAAATAGATAATTGCACGAGGTTGATTGTTTCAGCTCTGAATTTTCTTCATTACCATATTGACATTTTCCCCCATTTTAGTTGAAATAAAAATTGTCACAAAGTAAATATTCTTTCTGCCTTTATCACCAACCTTTCCATTAAGATTACAACTCTAATAACTCAATTGAAATTCATATTCAATTATTTAAAGGGTGCTTATTCACTTATGCCTAACTCCCTACTTATATCAGCCTTCAGTTTTCCTCTATAGATTTTTAATAATTCCAGTTTCTTTTCCAAGATCTGAGGTCCCTTTGGCTTTCTGTTAATTGTATACTGAAAGGCCCTTTTCTGTTTGTTTGTTTGTTTGGTTGGTTGGTTTTGTTTTTCGAGACAGGGTTTCTCTGTGTAGCCCTGGCTGTCCTGGAACTCACTCTGTAGACCAGGCTGGCCTCGAACTCAGAAATCTGCCTGCCTCTGCCTCCCGAGTGCTGGGATTAAAGGTGTGCGCCACCATGCCTGGCTTCTGAAAGCCCCTTTCAAATATGTATTTTCAGCTTTCCTTGTCCATCTTGCACCAGTTGGTTTGATAGAGTCAGGAACGAACAGGAGAACTGCCGTTGCCTCTGCAAAATCCTAATTATTCAGGTTCATGGCTTCCCAGAGGCCACGCAGTGTATACTGTACACTCACCATGCTGTCCAGCAGGGATCTGGGGTAGGAATGATTTACTGGAGAGTAGTTTTACTTGAACGGAAGCAAGGTGAAAACAAGCCATGCAGACCTCTTTCTTCCTGGACCACCTTCCATGCACTATACCATGAGGGTACCTGCATTTTCTGACATCTCAGTTTCAAGTGCTCTCCTTTAATTTATCCCAGGGTATCATTGAATATCAAGATGAGCTTTTGTTTCAGGACTGGGCATGGCCTGATTCAAAGCCTGACTCATACCCACATATTCTTTATCTTCAAAGATCCAACCAGGACATTGAGCAAACCTTGGTGGGAAATCGGGGTGAGGGGGATGGTGGGGTGGTAGCAGGAATTGTTGTTTTGTTCTGTCCTTCCCTTTCCTTATCTGCTAACCAAACCAAGTTAATGTCATGATTGGGTTGAGAAGCAAACGGGTGAAGGTGACACACAGCCACATCATTTGTTTCTGTTTTTACTTCAACTCAACAAAACATTTTCCCTTGCTAACTTCCTCACATTCCTATCCCTGTCCTCAACTGGTTTCCTTGCTTCACTGGTATGCTTATTGAGATGGTCTATGATTCATCGATCATCTTTATAAATAGACCTTCAGAGCCTTCGGTATTTGAGCCATTTCAGTATCATGGCATCCAACAATGGAAGACCAAGGAGTGACCGTTGCCCACCTTGTTGCATGTCTTCGTCCTGTGTTGTGATTGGTATACCCGTGGCAATGGATGCATCTTACAGTTTTATGTAATGATCCTTTCAGTGAGAAACCCTCTTTTAATGTCTCAATCTCTAGCACCATTCAGAGAGGATAACACAAGGCACAGTACCAGCAATAACACCCAAACAAGGAAGATTCACACATATGTATTACTCCACCAATAAGCATAAAACTAAAAAGATAGAATAAATAGCTCAATCTTTAAAAAAAAAAAAAAATCATTTCAAGAGGATGACCGGCTGCAGTTCTCCAAGGCTGATAGAGGGACAACCTGGCTTCCTTTTGAATGGTAGCCAGTCACATTGGAGGAGTCCCCGTTTTACCAAATATCCAAAGTGGATTTGATGGTCTGTTCAAACTGTTGGTTATCTGGTGGAGAGGACTGCTGGACTCTTCGCACCATGGCTTCCTGGGATGCCTTTAGAAGGAGGTTCTATTCCCCTTCCTCCCCCTGGAAGCACATGGCTGGGACCCTGTGTTCCTTGCTCCTTCTTGCGGGGGTCACCTGCTTTGTTTCTCGCTTCTTGTTGTCTCATCACGTCCTTTGCTACGTGGGATGCTTTTACAATCATCTGCTCTTTGGGATTTAGTCTATTCTCCCTTATTTTCAAACTTCTTACTTTGTATCACGAAGGCACAGCTTTGAGTCTGCCACCATGGCCCAGGATTTCCTGTGTTCACTCCCCTTCCTTTCTCCGTTCATGGAATTTCTCCAGGCACAGCAGCCACAGATTTTTGACGTTGTATACTGCTCAAACCACCAGACACTTGTAAGTCTTGCAGAAAAACTTTTATGACTATTTTCTCTCAGGAAGTCAAGTCTCGTCAAAGTGCTGTAAGCTGCTATCTACTATGTATTATTTTCTTACATGTCTGCTCATTCCATTTTTCCAAAAATTACTTTTTAAAGTCCTACCAGGCACAGATGTTAATATGAATTGAATCATTGCATGTAAATTGAATTTTCTTCTGTCAACTAGAGGAAGTGTACATTAGAAGCATGATGATAAATTATTTATTCCTACTTCGAGGAGACCAAAATAAAAATGCACCCTCTATCACTTTGGCAAAATTGGAACATCAAATTTTTACTTTTCACTGTAGCTACCGACTGAATACTTTTATAAAAATAGTTTAATTTTTACATCTTATATCCTTAAGAGCATGCAAACAGAACCATGGTTTGGTGAGAATTTTGGTGGTCACTTACAGTGACTAAAAGACTTGTTATTTTGAGATTTTTCATGTTCCATGTATAATGAATAAATAATCATTTTTTATCTTAAATGTTTATTTGTTTGTACAGATTAAAAGATACTCACTGAACACTAATGAAAGGTTTACTCATTTACTTATTGTCATTAAAATACCTTTATTTCTTTGTTTCAGTAGTAATTATATGTCACAGGAAATAAATATATAACAGTGTCCATAGCCCTTTAGAATGCTTATGTCTGTACTAGTTATGCCTACAATTACACTCATGCTCATATGCAGACACACCTATGTATGTACACACACGAGAACATACAGAAGTTAATCTGTTATTCTGTCTCTTTACTTCATAAGTTTTAGGTGGGGACAGTCACAGTGCTACCAGTATCAGATCCCTGCTGTCATACTGTTGTCTTTAGGATACTCTTTTATGATTATCTCTAGGATCTTTCCTCTTTACAACATTACTTTTGTCATACTCTACGTAACAAAGTTATATTTCCCCTGTCTGATACCAAGCTTTCAAGCAATAGGGCAACATCTATCACAAAACAGTCCAAAATTAGTTGTTATACAATTAAGCAAATCAATGAATACATAGATTGATTGATGGTTGGGAAAAGTTGGTTGAGCAGATAGATAAACAGGTGGATAGAAGATTGAATAGGTGGGTATATGGGTGAGTGTGTAGATGGGTGGGAAAGTGAGTGTTTCAGTAGATAGGTGAATGGCTCAATGGGTGGGTGGGTGAAAGACTGAATGAATGGGTAGAGGGGGATGATACATGGTAAGAAGTGTATAATTGGATAGACAGCTGGCTGGTGGAATGGATAAGTGAGTGGAATCACCCTACTAAAGTGTAGACACGGAGACAGAGGTATAGTACATACGCTGCCTAGTTCTTGAACGTAATAGTTTTATGCTTTAAAATCAACCCTTTATTGTTTTATTTATGAATGGATTTATATCGTAATTAAAGTTCATGTTATTTAATTTGTTTTTGAAACAGACTCTCAGTCTTTAGTCCAGGCTAACCAGGGACTCAGTATTGCCTTGAACTCCTGGATATCCACCTGCTCAGTTTTCTGAAATACTTGAAATACAAACATAAGCCACCAAGCCTAGCTTAAAAAATGTTCTGATATAAAATTATCAAAAATACGCCCTTACTTTATAAGTCCTGTGATAAATAGTTCAGAAGAGAGAAGACAGAAACTGGTGCTGGCTTGAAGTGAAGAGGTGAATCCTCTATTCCAGATAGCACTAAATAGGTTTCATATTATTTAATTTAGTCTTCTTAATAATTCTCACATACGCTGTGGAGGCGAGAGAAATCATTATCAACAAACACTTGTTTCTGAGGTTTAAAGTCATCATAGGCACACACCGGTCAATGGCTAGACTACCCAAGGATCTGAGAAAGAACAAGGTGTGTAAAAGGAATTGCTGACATGAGAGCCTACAGTGTTCACTCATTGTACTTATGACCCTGACTGGTCCCTGCCACCAGTGGTTCTCTAGTTAGCCCCAGGGCTCAAGTTTCCCACTGATATATAAGAACATGCAATAGAAATGACCAGAGGTGTTTACAATGCATTTCAACTTTTCCTACTGTCAGCAGCACCTCACTGCAGCGGGGTGAGTCCAGACGAACGCACAGGAAATGTATAGGGGAACACAGAGTAAGGCTGCCTCCGAGCCCACAAGCATCTGAGCTACGGGTGACCTCAGCCATGTAAGTGACCTCACACGTCACCAGCAAATTCTATGCACACACTCTGACCCTAGCATCCAGAGGAGATATGAGTGTGGTTTGTCATGTGGCAACAGGTGAGCCATGGAAACATTTTTAAACATCTACTGAACATCAGGCATGAGCTATGAAGATGCTTTAATGAAGATGCAGAATGGTCATTTATCCTACAATAGCTGTCAGAATCATACTAAAACCCAACCCCTGGGAGGTGGGGCAGTTTCCTCAAAGTGAGAGAAGTGGTAGGTGTTACTTGAGGGACTGAGAACAATGACTAGTGACTGCGAGACACAACAGTTGTGAATGGATTTGAACATGTAAGGGAGAAAAATTGGAGGTTTTCTTTTTCTTTTCTTTCTTTTTTTAAACTAAAATATTCTAAGTTATGACTAATATAAGTTGTGAAAATCTTCATAAAAGTTGTAAAAGTCATTACTCTGAAAGTGAAAAATAAAATCATTTACTGAGAGCTGCCTGTTCCCCGAGTGGTGCTTTCCTGGGGTTTAGACACAGAGTGAATGAATGCTTTGTTGCACATTCCTCTTGGAATCTAAAGAGCTTCTCTGATTTATAAGCCAAGCTCAGGAATTTGTGTTATGCCCCTTAGTTCCTGTTTTTAATAGTTTTTTAAGGATTCACATATGCTAGTAGTTTGTTGAGGCTTTCATAAGTGAATGGTGAGAGGCAGGTTATCAGTAGCTAGCACTCAGTATCTTATATACCAAGTTGTATTAAAATCAAGTTCATAGTAATTAGAAATATCTTACATTAGTTAATCAAAAGTGTAAATATATACATGTCTCTGGAACCTATGTAGACATACTATTTCCTACACTAAGCCCAAATGCTATCCACTGTCTTGCCTTTTCTTTTTGCCCTTTTTAAAAATAGAAAAATCCTTAAAGTAAAGGGAAACGTGGATCAACCCAAAGAAAAATTCCCACCCAGGTCCACATCAAACAGTGCAGCTTCTCTGTTGCTGTGCTATGAGCCCTCACTGTGCTACCCAGCCATATATAAGGCTCCCTTGGAGTCTCAAAAGGGCTATGGTGTGAAAGGGGAACCTGGGAGCCCAGGAAGCCACAGACTGCTGGGTCTTGGTGTGTCCTCTGCCAAGAGACCATCTCCAGCAAAAACTTCTTAGTTATCCTTTTCATCAGGGAGATTCCGGATTTACAAGCAAGCTGTTGGAGGGACCTGGTGCTCTAACACATGGTGCTGGGATACAAGCTCGTACTGAAGACAGAACTTGTGAGATTCAGAGCCACACAGGTCTTCAGCATCACCTGGGGCCTTCTCTCTAGGGGTTCACAGCCAGATTCTAATTCCGGGACACAAACTCATCCTTAAATGTCACTAATAACTGTATGTGTGAACCTTGAATGATGGCTTTAAATGTCACACCAAAATGGAGGCAGAGTCCAAGGTCAAAGAAACACAGGCAAAAAAGGATTTGCCTTAATCCCAATAAAATTGTCAAGGGTTTAAACATTTAAAAATAGTCACAGTGGAAGAATTGCAAAATAGATTGTGTTGGTGCCATTAAAGGGGGCGCAGGATGAAGGAGAGTTTTCGTGTATATAAAACATTTGGTAGATTAACTCCACACCATTAAATGTTTTGTTTGAATTCTCAGTGGGTGTTCTTTCTCTCTTAAAAACAAACCAAAACAAAAAACCATGGAGCCCAATTTGTGTTGGCTGGCTCCTTGATCACAGGGCCTGCTATGGAATGTGGCTGCTATACCCAATATCGTTCCATCCAAGAGGATCAAATTTTCTTCTCCAAACATTTATAAATTACAAACACTTTCTTGATTAGGGCTGGGGTTATGTACCCAGCCCTCTCCTCCATGATGGGACCCATGTGTCTGCTTTCAGCTTATGCAGATCTGTACACAATGTCACAGTATCTGAGCTTCTGCCCATTTGTGTCTGAAAAAACTGATTCCATGAGACTATCTACTACCCCTGGCTCTTGTAAATCTTTCTTCCTCCCCTTCTCCAAACATCCCCGAGCCTTGAGGAGAGGGCTGTAACATATTTAGGACTAAGAATGTTGAAGTTTATTATTTTCTGCACATTGTCCAGTTGTGGGTCTCAGGGTTGATTACCATCTACTACAAGGAGTCTATCTGCTGAGGGTACAGCAATATACCATTAGCAATCATTTTATTGCTGTGTTTATTCAGCGGAATAAAAGTAGTAGACTTTCCCCTGAAGCCCTTGACCTAGCTAGTCTCAGGTTCTTAGCTTTCCTCACAGTGTCGGGCATGGGTTTCATATGGAGCATCAGGCTTAAATCCAAGAAAATAGAAGTATCATATTCTCATAACATTTGTGCCACTGCTGAGCCATGGGTATATCTTGTAGGCAGGTCACTACTATGGTTCCCAGTGTTCCCAGCTGGATGACATTCATGCTGTCTTGTAGCCTGCATAGCACCTTCCAACACTATGAATGTTAGCTATAACAGGTAAAAGTTCTCGTTGAGTACCAGCTAGATTTCTCCATGTTTGATGTCACCGGTAAACTTTGTCTTCAGCAACAGGTCATTATCATCTAGTCCTGGAGGGCAACCAACAGGATTGGCAATAGTGTAATGTTTGGGGGCCCCTTTGGGCAACAACTCAAAATGATGTTACTCATTTATGATATTATAGGTTTTATTTAGTAATGTGATATCTAGTTGGGCTATCGCCTCCTTCCCCCATTAGGTGACTCTATTTATGTGTATGTGTATATTTTATGAAGCTTCTACAGTATTAGGTTTCCATATGGCTTTAAAAAGGTCTTTATCTCTCTCCATATTGTCTTTTTTACCCTGCCCTCCTGCTATCCAAAGAGCCTGTGGTCTGGATGATGGAAGCATCTTTGCTTACTATTCAAAGGCTAATCAACAACTCAAAATGATGTTACTCATTTATGATATTATAGGTTTTATTTAGTAACATGATATCTAGTCAGGCTATTGGTATGCCCACTCCACAGGTAATGCCTGTTTCTGTTAAGAAACAACAGTGGGGGCTTTCCACAGCCCAGGCCATGACAGTTTGGAGGAAGGGAGCCATGGTTCTACCAACACCAGTAGACTCATGCCTCATAACCCAACAGTAAAAGCAATGCTTTTTCAGGAAGCAACAGTTGCTAGCGTCAGAACCAGTAGTGTACAAGCCCATACAGAGCCAAGACTTCCTTCATGAACTTGTCCCCATCTTCCAGGCTTGCTGCCCTGGTGATTATCCCGACTTGGTCAGCAGCTAGGGCTTTTCCATGCAGAGTTGTCACCTTGCCCAAGCTGCACCCAGGGGAGGCTTCTTGGAATATTATCCTAGGACAGTTCCCAAGGGCTATTCAAGGTCAGCAGAGCTCTCTGAATGGCAGGGTAGTGGTTGAATTGAACATTCCTCCCCAGAATTCAACTACTCTTCTCACAGTCTCTAGGTTCCTAGAGAGATTACCATGGCTGCCTGTCCTCAGTGCATGATGGAGAGATCAGCTGCTTCCAGCCAGCAAAGGGCAGGGAAGAATGGGATAGCCCTGACTCCACATAAGCTCCAGCTCTAGTGAGATGTTTGGTAGTTTACTTTGAAATCCAGGTTGTGAAACTGAAGACTGTATTGCAGTTGCTGAAGTACCTGAAGGTAGCTTTGCATTCTCAAGTAGTCTAATGTGCATTAGAATACCAAGTATTTTGTGTGTATATTCATGTATATATGCACAGCTGTATGGACGTGCATGCATGTCTGTGCATGTGAAGGTCAGAGGTCAACATTCAGCATTGTTCTCCATCATGCTTTACTTTATTTTAATTAACTCATTAATTGACTAATTTTTGAGGCAAATTCTCTCTCTAGAACCGGAACTAATCAATTTGGCTATATTGGTTAGATAATGAGCTGTAGAGTTCCACCAATCTGTCTCCCCAGTGCTGGGATTACAGGTGTATAGCATTTGCTGCTGAACCCAAGCTTTTGAGCCACTGATGTCTTTATGAATGTGTCAAACACTTTTGTAGACTGAGCCATCTTGCCAGCCCCAAGGACCAGGTTCTTAAAGGATGGCTTCCCACACTCTGCTCTTGGCACTCTCATACACACATGCACCTGATTACATCCTTTTGGGCTGGGTATTTTCCATAGATCCAGTCTGGCTTTGTGTGTTGGCAGTAGGTGCTTTTTTTTTTTTTTTTGGGGGACTTAAAACTTCCATCAACATAATCTCATAATCTGTTTCTGCTTGGGTTAGAATTCACTAAAGTGATTTTCCTGTGTGTGGACTCATTAGTATGTATTCAAATCTCCTTCATAATGGAGACTTGCTCTTAATTACCAATAATTTTGAAGCAAAATATTGTGAGTAAATCTATTTACTTTACAAAACAGTTTATATCTAGTTAGATGAATTTATATGTAAAACATTGGTATCCATAACATCATACACACATGGAAACTATGTATACATCTTTTCAGCTCTACCTGATAGCCTCGGTTAGTCTCTTTACCAAATTACCTCATATCTAGAAGTCATAATTATCTACTTGACTTCAGATTATTTTAACTATTGAGGGTCTTTTGTCCTTTCACTGGACTTTAAGGATTCTTGAGAGAGAAGGAAGGTACAGAGGGGAGGTGGGTGATTTAATATATGTGACATGGATATAGAGGGAGAAGGAGATCATCAAGAAGACTGGGGCAGGGACATATAAGAATGAAATGCCTAATTACTTATGTGTTCAAAATATAACAATAAAGCCAATTACGTTGTGTGCTAACAGTGGTACAAAAGGAAGTACAAGAATTAATTGTAATATCACATGAATTATTTTGGGATAACAACATTGGGATTTGTCCACAACAATGGGAAACAGGCTAACATACAAAAAAAAATAATTTTGTGGCTTTACTATCCAGAGAAATACAGAGTTGTTAACTTTGAAGTATATTCATTCCAATAATAATAATAATAATAATAATAATAATAATAATAATAATAAACAGCAGTAGTAGTACTACTAATAGTAATAGAAAAGTCGTGGTAGTAGCAGTAGCAGCAGCAGCAGCAACAGCAGCAGCAGCAGCAGCAGCAACAACAGCAGCAGCAGCAGCAGCAACAGCAGCAGCAGCAGCAGCAGCAACAGCAGCAGCAGCAGCAGCAACAGCAGCAGCAGCAGCAGCAACAACAGCAGCAGCAGCAGCAGCAACAGCAGCAGCNAGCAGCAACAACAGCAGCAGCAGCAGCAGCAACAGCAGCAGCAGCAGCAGTAGCAGCAACAGCAGCAGCAGCAACAGCAGCAGCAGCAGCAGCAGCAGCAACAACAGCAGCAGCAGCAGCAGCAGCAACAGCAGCAGCAGCAGCAGCAGCAGCAGCAGCAGCAGCAAATGAGCCAGGCAGCAAAGTCAACTCTGCCCAGCATCCCTTGTAAAGAACTGACTCATTCTAGGACCCACTGAGGATGAGGCCTGACCCAGGAGCTTAGAATAACTTTTGTGGTGATGCTCAGTTGCTCCATGGCTAGAAAAGAAGATTCAAGAAGTGTTACATACAGAACAAAAGGAAAGGAAGTACTCAAAGATGCCCGGTCTGAAATCCCTGACAAGTGAGAAGTAAATTTGTAAAGGAAGCTGTGATGAACATTCGTGGACACTGATACTTACAGACATACAAATACATGCTCATACACAGAAGCACAGAAACACAGAAACACAGACATATGGGACATACATGGATACCTACCCAGGCACACAGATACCCACAGACACACATACACATAAAGACAGACACATGGGCACAGCCATTAATACCACAGAAACACATAGATACACACAGGCATCCACACTAGCAGAGACAAGGATGTGACGGAAGCCACTGGAACTGCTCACATCATGTCATGTGGTCCTCCTTGCTCTTAGCAGGTAAATTTTATGGATTTGTGTTTTCTTTGCACTGTTAACATAATTTGGGTCATAGTTCCCACTCTCAAATGTAGTTTTGCCCTGGGAACCTCACTAGAAAGACGAGTGATAGTCCTCTGCTGTTTCTGGAGGCTGTTTGGGACAGGGCGTTGAAGGACTCCAGTTCTGTAGCATGCAGGGTGTGCGGTGTGAATTTAGGTGTCTGTGCTCTCTCCTTTGTGTTATGCATTCCTTGTCCCACTTTATCTGTTTCCTCCACAGCCTGGAATCCACAGGGTGTAGAAAGCGTGCTGATGCCTGCGGAAGGCATGTTGAGTCTACTGCATAGGGGAAGCTGCACTTCACATTCACTTCAAGGAGCAGGTTTCTTATCTCTGACTTGCCTTAGATTCTTTGGGTCAAAGCACAAACCTATTGGCATCATGTGGCACCCTGTGACCTTGGGAAACTTGACATCACCATGAGGAGAAAAAAAGAACAGCTTTTCCCTCACCTCAAGTATTTATCTACTTTTTTAAAAAAGAGAGATTTTACTCACTGCCAAATTTATTCATGGCACCATGCTCAGGTTGAGTCCTCATGGAATAAATAATGCCTACACAGTAGTCTGCAGAAACAGCCTCTGTGCTCCTTGGACTAACTTGTATTAGCTAACTTGAGTTTTTGCTACAGCGTATGCAAATGTAAGTGCTTTTGGCTTCGCTGCGTTTGCCGAGTCACTATTTTTTTTTCTCTTTAAAATAGTGCAGCATTAATCAAAATGCCTCCCCAGCTCAGACAACATGTAACAAGGTCATTTTCATTTCTCCATAGCTCATTTCCAAATTCCTCTCACACCTGAAGATGGAACATTCATTTCTCGTAACTATGGCACGGTGAAGCTATGAGATTGGAACTCATTCTTGCTGCCACTTTGCCATTTTGAGATATTTTTCTTAGATCACCTCAATGCGAGTATGATTAGCCAGTATACAGCTCTCCTCATAACTGTAAACCTTCACTGAATCCTCATGAAGTTAACTAGACATGTAAAATATATTCAAAATAAGAATACACTTCGCTTTGAAAGCATGCATGTCAGTTACAAATAAGATATGCACGGGGAAAGAAAATCACATTTAAACTTCTCATCAATTCAGTGTGAGAAAGCACCAAGATTGAAGCAACAGCTTTGGAACTGTGAGCCTCATGGGGATCGTCAGTAGCAAGGACTGAGCTGGGGACTTAAGCTGGGGACACGTGGGGCTAAGTCTAGGTACTGTGTTTCTGCTGCAACCTCCTGATAGCTTCACCCTCACTGTGCCTGGCAAGTAGGGACTCACTACCCATGCAGTGTCTCCACATCATGGGGCATGTATGGGATGGTATTAGAGAGCATCAGTACCTGTGCTTCAGGGGAGGAGTATGCCAAGCTAATCAAAGCATGAGAGCTTCATATCCTTTGGGTGGAGGTGGGGCTCTTAGAAAATGAAGCTCCAAGGAAGCATGGACAATGCATGGACAGAGGGGAGATTATCCAGTCCAGGGAGGGAATACTGGAGAATGACTGTCTTGAAGGGAGTGAGCCAGCTGACTGCTGTTCTGTAGGAAGACCTGTTTGGTCTTAGAGTACAGAACCCTAACCCTGCCCGGAGCAGGAGAGTGGATTGGGATGGTTCTATCCTGGCCTTTGGCTTTCTTAATCTTGAGAGTCAAAATTTACTCCAAGGGACACTGAAACCCTATGCTGTATGACTTCTGTTGGAGACATAAATAAATCTCTATTCCCCATAGCTAGGGCACCAACAGTAGTCCAAAGAAATAAATCTACCCTAGTCTCGCTTGGTGAAGCAGAAAGTTTCTTGAGGTTTCGTACATGAGAAAGGAGATGCTTCGCAGCTGAAAAGCCCACCACAGGAGCCTTCAAAGCCTGATAACATTCTCAGTTGCCTGAGTCTTTAAAGTTTCGCTAACTTCAGGAATCTTATACGGATACCTTCCCTCCAAGAGGGAATATTCCAATTTGGACCAGACAGCTGCACAATATTCTGGCCTTTCTGGGCTGTGTTATTCATGTCCTGATGTCTATACTTCAAGGATGGGTGTGGCCTCCAGAAGACTGTGTCAGGTCTGAATTTAGGCTTCTCGTCCCAACTTTCCTGGGCCTGCCACAACTGCTCTTGATCAGCAGAACTAAAGTCATTGCCAGACTTTGAGACTTGGCAGCGTTTTCATCCAGAGCAAGGCAAAGAAGGGAGCCAAGGAGGCCAAAGGAACATGATCTGAGCTTGGTCTGTTGTAACTCGGTGAAAGTTGGTTGGAGGAAGCTGACAAATACCCTTCAGATGAGCTTCATTAGGACAGAACACATGACTGCGGGCAGCCATGATCTGGCGCAGAAGTGGAACAGCTTTAGGAGAGATGGAGCCCCAAACCAGAGACAGACAACAAGGGAAATCTTGACAGGGGGTGAACATCACTTGACCAAAGGAGCTTCATTAGAAGAAAGAGCTGATATATGTAGTATGACCGGGGTCCTGAAGGGGAAAAGCTTGCAATTACAGAGGACTAATGGGGATTGTGACTCTTCTAGGCTCTCTGATGTATGTGTGGGGTGGGGTAGGTTAAATTCCACACGGCCTGATCTATCCTGTTCTTTGTTTTAGGTGGCAGAAATCACAAGGTACTTGTGGGACTCAAAAGGACACTCAAAAAAGTCAAGTTATAATTCAAGGTTATCCTTACATTGTGATGACCTCCAGTCATGAAGTTATTTTGTTGCTACTTCATAACTGTAATTGTGCTACTGTTATAAATAATCATGCAAATATCTGTGTTTTCTGATGGTCTTAGGCCACTCCCATGAAAAGATTGTCTGGAGCAAAGGTCTAGAGGTTCAGGGTGTGCTGTTCTTGTTCATAGAGGCAAGTAGGAGGGTAAGGGCTGAACTCTTTGTAAGAGGTGTTGGATCATAGCCCATTTCATCAGCTCTGACAAGGGAGAGAGGCTGCTACAAGAATGTTTACCTAGTATAATTATATGTTTTGATGTAGTTAGAAGATGTTGGTAAAATTAGTGTAAGATTAGACATTAAAACCCAACCTAACCTTCCAAAATATGTGTGACACAGGTCTGTAAACTTTGGGTGCAAAGTCAACTCACTAAAATGAAAAAGGATAGGGGTGGCCTTATTAGAGCAAATGCTTTATGTTTTAATGCTGTTTGAATTCTGTGTTTCTAAATTTGACTACACAGTTCTGGTTGTAATTCTCAAGCTAACTTAAAAGTCCATATTTATGCTGAAGAAAAAACACTAAGACTGTGCACTTGACCATTCATGTCTGGATGAAGTAGCCACTCAGGCTGCTGTTCAGATAATAAGGGTATAGCATTGACCCCAAAGTTTTGCATCATTTTCCTTTGAAGCAAACATTGAGTGATTTCAAAAGCAGAAACCCTCCCTGAGCTACAGGGATGGAGGGCCCTTGGACAGGGCTGAGAGGGTGTGGCTATGGCTGGCTTACCCATGAGCTGGAAGGGAGTATCATGGATATATTGAGTGATATTGTTTCTAAACTGCATTCAACACCTGACTCCGGAAACTGAATCTTTACATCCCCTATCAGACAGTTACACTTAACTCTAAAGATCTAACTTAAATATAACAACATAAAATCAGCATTTGATCATGGTATCATGGTCTTTATAACCATGAACTCAGAGACAGTATTCAATGTCTCCAAACTTTGTGTAAAGACAATCAACAGAAATCAGGTTTCTTTTGCCTTACAAGTAGAATACTTTATCAGAAAGAATGATCATTATTCATAAACATGGTCACCATGGTGATGATTGTTCTAATTTATCCTTTTATTAGTTTCACAGAGCAAGCTTTGCTTGGACCGTGAAGTGCTCTAATGGTTAATGTGGGTGTTTAATGCGATGTGACAAACACATTAACCTTGAGGAAAAAATAATGACTGGAGCGAATTGTATAATTTTTATCTTTATCACTACAATGCTGTTTTGGGGAAATAATTGCCTAATAATTTCACTGCAGGAGCAATCGTGTGATAACAGGGGGGTGACTAATGTTGTGTTTAATACGGAGCTCCAAATGTCTTTGCTGCATATAGAGCTGCACCCCTTACCACCTCCTCATCCTTCTCCAGAAGCAGATTCTGATAATTACTCAGAGTGCCTAATGGAAGAAGGAATATTGGGAGTGAGAGATGCATAGTTGCAGTGGATGGGACAGCTCCACGCTAGTGCTTAAACTATGAACAGGGCTGGTGAGATGGCTCAGTGGGTAAGAGCACCCGACTGCTCTTCCGAAGGTCCGGAGTTCAAATCCCAGCAACCACATGGTGGCTCATAA
>NC_034608.1:33859138-33865768 GCF_900095145.1 Mus pahari
AAAAAAAAAAAAAAAAACTATGAACAAATGCAGAACTGATACCAGGAATTTAAAGTGAAAATCATATGCCTTTAGGCAGTAGAGAATTTCAGGTGAATTAATTTTCTAATACATACCTGAATCCTATACACAGTTAAGAAAAGATATTAGTCATATGTTAATTCGAAGCACGTATCCACAGGGGACCTGGCATGTCTTCCCCTTGAACTTGCCTTGAGGGAAATGATTTAGCAAAATGTTTCTCTGTAGTGTCCAAACACATCTTCTACATTTTCAAGGCCTGTACTCTGATGGCCTAGCCGTCCTAGGGTGCAGACACCTGTGTCATAGGCTAGGCCATGCAGATGTGACGGATATCTATCAGCTGCAGCAGTATTCCAGGTGGCACTCTCAGGACAACAGTGTGAGAGGAAAGCTCCGGACCTACCACACGCTCATTAGAACCTCAGGAGAAGTCCAGATGAGGAAGAGTTCAAGCCAAGCCCTCTTCACTGTGTCCAACCAGCCACTGTTGGAGAATTCACGGAAGTACTTGGCCAATACTAGTTTCTGCGACTCGGTTTTGTGTTTTGAACCTGAAAATGTGACTCATCTATAGGCTCTGTGAACTTCTCCCTGATGTTTATTTTGTGCGTGAGTGAGTTTCTCACTTACTTGTGTAGGAAGCAAAGATGATTATATACCACTGTCTTTTCTCTAAGAGTCACCAGAAAACAACAACCAACCAACCAAACCAACTGAAACCAACCAAACAACCAAACCAGCCAACCAACCAACTGAAACCAACCAACCAACCAACCAACCAACTAAACCAAACCAAACAAACTGAATAAAAACCAAGCCAAACAGCCTTCAGACATCCCACATCCAGGGAATAAAGATAGATTTTGGTGATTTGTAGAATTCACCATGCTTGTTCAGTCAGATTGGGAGGAAAGGACAGGATCCACTCAAAATGAGCATAGAAATCATTTGGCAGTATTTTCCTTCATGAGTTTGAAATGAACAGAAAAGAAGGGAGGCATACTGTAGGGTAAGTCCTTTGTCAGCATGTCCTCTGGGCCCATCATGGTGGACTCCCACTGACACAGACCAAAGAGAGACAGGTTTTCATATGAGGTGGAGGTAGTTCCTAACACAAATTGTCTTTTGGTTGACCAGATATATATAGGGTAGAGTCTGGGTTTGGGACCAGGTGTGCATGCCCTGCACATGACCAGCACACGTTATTTTACTTCTAATCCTTCAGTCTTTCATAATGACTTAGAAACATAGATTGTTGGTATAACATAAAAACCTCTTTCCTATTGTGAAGAGAATGTTTGATTTAGAGATGGAATCGCTTAGAGGCCACAAGCAGTGGCCACGAAACTTTGGCACCTCACACATCTTCTGTGGAAAGCCTCGTATTCCCCATCTCAAGCTGGGTATGTTCTGTCTGTACATTGGCTAGATTTTCAAAGACATGCTTGTGTTTTATGATCTGCACTGCAGTGAGACAAACACCAGACCAGATTAAAACAGATTAAGTATAAATACTAGATATCAAAAATGTTGAATCCATAGTTTTGAAATTTCTTCTGGTTTTTGTTTGTTGGTTTTTGTTTGTTTGTTTGTTTGTTTTTGAGACAGGATTTCTCTGTATAGCCCTGGCTGTCCTGGAACTCACTTTGTAGACCAGGCTGGCCTTGAACTCAGAAATCTGCCTGCCTCTGCCTCCTGAGTGCTGAGATTAAAGGCGTGCGCCACAACGCCTGGCTTGAAATTTCTGATAACTTCTTCACTTTAGATTAATTACTGGAGCTTTCTATTTTTTTTTAAAAGTATTTACTTTTCTGGATTTATGTGTATGAGTGTTTAACTGTTTTTAATACCACATACATATCTGGTATCTAAAGAAGCCATAGGAGGACATTGGATCCCATGGAACTGGATGAATAGATGACTGAGAGGCACGATGTATGTGTGTGTGTGTGTGTGTGTGTGTTTGTGTGTGTGTGTGCGCGCGCGCGCGCGCACGCACGCACACGTGCACAACCAAACCTGAGTCTTCTGTAGGAGCAGCAAGTACTTTTAACAGATATCCCATATTTCTAACCCACATTACTGGATCTTTCAAAATGACCCAAGTCTACTCATGACTATGATAGAAGGAAAAGTTGATTTCATTAAAGAGAATTACATGAAGAGAATCAGTGGTAACCTAGTAAAATAGGTAAATTGAGTTCCAGACCTCACCCAAAATTTCAAGGAACCTGTAACAATGATCTGAACAATTTCATTTTTGCAAAATTAATATGTTGAAACCCTAACCCCCAAGGTTGTGGTGTTGCAAGGTGAAAAACCTATAGAAGTACCTTCTCTATGAGGTTCTTCCCCCAAATCTGAGAAATGTAACGCTCAGTGCTTACAAGCCAAAAAGACCAAGGAACTTACTTGAAATAGCCTTGAACATGTTAGGATGACAGTGGATGGGGAAGGTTACATTGCTGGTCTCCTCTTGAAACCTTCCTGCCGGTAGATGACCAGCCATTTAAACCATTAGTGCCTTTCATTATAGACTGAACAGAAACAAAGACATCACAGAAAATCCCAGCCAAGAAGATTCATCACCTAGCTCAGCACATAGACTCATTAATTACCACAGCTGAGATAGGTAGACACATCCCCATTACAAGCTAACCTGCAGCCAATTCAAAGATCTGTGGAAATAAATCACCATTGTTTTGAACCTCTGAGTTCATGAGTTTGGGTTTGGCACATGGACCATAGGCAAAGCTATACAATAAGTTACAGTTGACCATGAAGCACCACCGCAATGACTGCCAACTTCTTCCACCGCAATTAATCTTGAAGCTGATGCTGGGCTGGACACTTAAACAACTGTAAAACCTTGAGTGGAGAGATTTATATTGGCATGCCTGCTATGGAGGGTGGATGTTGAAGGAAAGAGGTTACCTGCACAGATGAAAGAGAGGGTTGACCAGAAACAAGTTGCTGAAATCTGATTTGGCTTTTACACCTGTCCCCCTGAAAGCTGAAGCCCCATGAAGAGATGAAAAATGGAATCAGGCCAGCTCACACATTGCTGGTGACATCAGACAAATATTTATCCCCATTCCTTAGCTTGCACATTGAAACACAAGCCACGACTCATTCTAATTATGCTAGTTCTTGCAGAGGAGCTATTTTGAGGTCCTGCATACACTTCTTGTGTTGGATCTTTGTACCCATGAAATCATGAAACCTCAATCACAGGATGTTGCTCACTGGTTTCTATCATACAGCTACCTTCCAGACCTGCTCAAGGATGACTGTCTGAAAACTCCTGATGATAAGGGAAAGCAGTGCATCATAACAGCTCCAGAAGTGACCCTGGTTAGTATATGAGGACAGTATAACTGCAGCGCAGAAGGTAGAGGGAAAGGTAGGAACAGGGTATGGTGAAAGGCAAAGCCTGAGCTGTCACAGATGAAATATGCAATGTTGAGATTTTTTTAAGATGTGATTTTTAAACAAGATGAGACAGGAAGAACTGTAAAAAAAAAAAAATCTTGGGACTTGTAAGACTTACCAGAAATTACACCAGAAAAGGACCAGAGAACACAGGACTTGCTCGTAGAACACTAGAAAACTACATATATGTGGAACAATGTCAGCCAGCCTCATACCCATGTCATTTGAATTGGTAAGAATGGGTAGAGGCAAAAGTAAGTCAGTTAAGATGTGATTTTAGAAAATTCATCACAATAGGAAGACAATAAGCTAAATGCTATTCTCTCTCTCTCTCTCTCTCTCTCTCTCTCTCTCTCTCTCTCTCTCACACACTCTCTCACACACACACACACACACACACACACACACACACACACTTTAACATTCTCCCATGTTCTGTTTCTTTTATGTTTCCTATCTCATACTCACTGTCCATCTTCATCTTGACCTTAGGAAATGGATGTTGCTTCCATCCTATTCCTGATCTCCTCAACAATGGTCCCTCCTCTCCCTCTCGCTGTTCTCTCTGCCTGTGCCTGAGGTACTTGCCATCAGAGACAGCTTTGGGATGTAATGATGCCTACAAGTATCTTTTTGTGTACCAGGGATTCAGAAAGAACCTCCTGAATGAAAGGCAAAATGGACTGGGGAGGTCAGAGGATGAGAAACTATGACAAAAAAAGTTAGTGGTTTTTTGTTTTGTTTTGTTTTGTTTTGTTTTGTGAAATCCATGGCCTCAAAAGTATCTGGGCTCTGTGGGTTTGAAGTAGAATTATTACAAAAGAAACAGCTTTGAAGTAAACGTTCTGTATCATAAAAGTCCTAAATTTTCAGAGCTTTTTATTTGCCAAGGAACTGAATGTACAAAAAGTAATAAAGATCAAGTACGTCTTTTCATCTGAGTTTAAAAGCAAACAACAGTGGGGAAATCGTGACTTCGAGTTAAACTTCCAGTAGTGAAAACACTATGTTTTACCTAAGAACCGGGAATTAATATATTTCCAACCTTAATAAGTCAGAGCTGTTTGCGAAACTTAGTTTTGATGTTGACATTTCAAAAACCACCCTACTTATCAGTACTAAACATTTATTTTTCATGAAGCAGTGCTGAATGGAGGCAGCTCACATTAGCATCTCTGAGATGGGCTATGGTGCTCTACTGCATCATAATAACCAATGCAAAACAAAAATACTGATCTCCTTCAAGGACTATGCTACAGTTACTTTCACAAGCTAAAGTGAGGATACTGAAAGAAAATGACATGCAATTAATAGTACTATACAAATATTTTAAGGCATATCTTCCTAAGAGTAACACAAGGAATTCACACCAGTATTTTTACTTATTGTTTGAAACTTTCATGCATGCACACATTGTATTTTGATCATACATTGATCTTCTCTCACCGATTCTATAATTCCTCACTGGCATGCCTTCCCATCACATAGATAAAGAGAGTTAAATATTCCAGCTTGGAGTTGGGAGGGGCTCCAGAGGCCCCACCCCTAGTTGAGGAGCCATTGGTAGTTGATGGTTGCAGGGGGTTGGGGGTAGAGTCAGGTGTTTTGAGGCTGTGACCCCAGGTAGGTTTCTCATGCTCCAGTGGATGGTCCTTCAGGAAAGCACTAATCTGCTCAGTGGGTTAAATAAACAAACAGGCTCAATCCGTGCAGTTGACTTCTTGTGTGCAAAAGTCCAATACCAACATCTAGCACATAATAAAGTTCCTGGCTCTGTACCTACTTAAGAAACCTGAACTGTGATGGTTGGATGTAGTTGGCCCCAACACCCTGACCAAGGGTAGACTTGGTGTTGGAACTTGTCCTCTGAGAGGCTCCACCCAGCAGCTGACTCAGAGGGATGCAGAGCCCCACAGCCAAACAGTGGATGGAGCTTGGGGAGTCTTATGAAAGAGTTGGGCGAAGGATTGACGGCTCCGAAGGAGATAGGAACTCCACAGGAAGACCAACATGGTCAACTCACTTGGACCCTTGGGTGCTCCCAGAGATTAAAACACCAACCAAAGAGCACACATGGACTGGACCTAGGCCCCATATGTAGCAAATATGCAGCTTAGTGTCTTCCTGTGGTCCCTGAAGAATGTAAGAGGGGGTTGTCCCAAAAGCTGTTGCTTGTACTTGGAATATATTCTTGTAGCTCAGTTGGCCTCAGTGGGAGATGTGTCTAGTCCTGAAGAGACTTGATGTACCAGGGTTGGGGGATGCAGGGAGTGGGGGCTCCTTCCTCTCAGAGTGGAATGGGAGGGGGGAGGATTGTGGGAGGAGGTGACTGGGAGGGGGTCTGTGAGCAGGATGTAAAGTGAATTAATGATGATGATGTGGATAAAATAACCACTGAAAGTGATAGCAAACACAGAAAGAATATTTCTCATTGCCCTCAGATAAGACAGTGACCAAAGACTCACACCCAACACAAGGCTCAGAGGAGGTCATTTAATAATTCTTCACTGTCTGACTGGGAATCCAGGTCATCAAGTAAAAGAAGTTTGTTTTTCTAGAGTGATGTTAAAACTGAGTTCTATTTCTGTCTTTGGACCCTGTGGCGTTCACTGTGTGCCCTTTGTAGCCCAGGAATCTGAACATTTCCAGTTTTTTTTTCATAATTTTGTGAATAAATAAAAGGTAGTAAGTATTAGTCACAGGAGTTTTCACAGACACACAAAAGAAATGAGTCTGGGATTTTACTTAACATGGAGCAACTATTTGTTCATGGGTGTTCCTCATTGTAGCTTTCTTTATCAGAGGCCAACTGGCTTAGATGTCTGAAATTTGTTTTTTGTTTTTTTTGTTTTTCCTAGTTGTAGAGGATGAAATTTGAGACTGGGATACCAGTATGGTTGGGTCCTGATAAAGTTCACAGGCAGCCTTTGTGCCCTCGTGGTGAAAGATGCAAGAGCATTCTCAGGGCTCCATTGAAGGGGACTCTGTCTTGACCCCTGAATGAGCAGAATGCCTCCAGTCTTTTTCTTTTTCTTGACTATTCAGTGTAATATTTATTGTTGCAATTTGCTGTTAAATTGAAGTGTGCTGGTTAGTCTGTGTCAACATGACGCAAGCTGGAAACTCCTGGGAAAAGAGAACCTCAGTGGACAAGTTGCCTTCATCTTCCTGGCC
>NC_034608.1:33865894-33866970 GCF_900095145.1 Mus pahari
CCTTCCTTCCTTCCTTCCTTCCTTCCTTCCTTCCTTCCTTCCTTCCATTCTGATCACAGTTTACCCTTCCAGTCCCTCCTCATCACCTACCCTTTCCTCCAGATCCACTCCTCCTCCATTTTCTTTCAGAAAAGAGCAGGCCTTCCAGGCATATCAACTAAACATAGCATAACAAGTTACAATCAGACTAGGCACATACCTCATATCAAGGCTGGACTAGGCAACCCAGGAGGAGGCAAAGGGTCCTCAAAGGAGGCCTCCATTCCTAAGATCACTACATTGTCAGTATGTATATATATGTGTGTGTGTGTGTGTGTGTGTGTGTGTGTGTGTGTGTGTGCATTTAAAATATACAATAAATCTAAAAGGAACCTGTCTAGAAATAGTACCACTGTTTAACTCTCAAGTAACGCAGACTGAGATGTTTGGATTCAGAAAGATTTGAAGATATCATTGACAGTATGCATTTAAAAACTGGAGGTTTAAATGAATGGCATGGGAAAGGAGACGAGCAAACGAAGTGACTGTGAATCCAAGGCTACCTAGCCCCGTCGCCCAGTCTGAAGGCTTCCCTTCCCCAGCCAAGGCAGACACAGCTTTATTCAGCTACTCCTTTAGGTCCTGTATATGCCCTGGAAGCTGTGGGAAGGATGGTGTATGCTCTTCTTGTTTTTACATTGTTAAATATTTTCAAACATAAATGATACAGATTCTTATGACCAAAAAAGGGGGGAAAAAAGGAAATATCTTGTTTTTCAAAGAAAAGAGCTAAAAGGAAATATACATTATTAAAATGAAGACACAGTTAATTAAAAAGAGTATCAGTGATAGCGAAAGAATTAATGAACCAAAAACTCAGATCAAAGAGTATCTCATAGATAAATAAATTTAAAATACTAAGGACCAAATGATACAGAATATGAAAACATAAATTTATATTTGATGTGGTATATAAAAGACAATTTGTGTTGATAATACTTAAGTACTTTAATCAATCCAAAAGACTATAGACATCTGCATGAAATACACTTGGAAAACACACACACACACACACACACACACACACCACACACACA
>NC_034608.1:33867135-33889084 GCF_900095145.1 Mus pahari
AGAAAGGCTTGCATGTTGCAGTGTGGTACCTCACACACACACACACACACCACACACACACACACACACACACACACTCACACACACACACACACCACATAGCAGTTAAGCAGTAAAACATTAAAAAAGACTTCGAGATGTTACCACTATGGCCTCAGGGCACCGGAGGGAATTATTAGACATGTAGATTCATAATGTAAAATGTAAAAATAGTCTTACTTTGCCATCGTGCCAGAAAGGCATCTCTGATCCTCTAGCCATATAGAAGTCATTGGCTTTGTTGAAGAATGAACTCTGGCCGACACACCCTTTATATGCCATTCTTTTAACATCTTAAAAAGTCAGGGACTTGTTGTTTTCATTATGACATTGAACTGCACAACAGGTAGAAGGAAAATTTTACCCCAGGAATTCAGATGAAGCCATTTGACGGTCCGGTGAAGAATTATGTTCTGCAATGTTGGCTGGCTCTCTGCTTGCAGGAGCATGGGGCTCTGAAGTGAGTGTCTGAAGTTGTGTTTGGCTAGTGGTTTCTTTTGTATGAGGTTCTAGGTGGCAAGGAATAGGCAGAAACCTGACTCTTACGACCTCGTATTTCTCTGCCAGTCTTCAACCCTATTGGCTCTGCTTTCTGAAACTCAGTGTTAATTATTGTGTTATGAAATGGCACTACTTTGTAGCCAACTCTTCATGGTTTTAAGTCTAGAGATGAGTGCACCACATGTATTTTACACAGTGTCACTGCTTTCTTCATTGTTTCTATACCACCTGACTTTGTATAAGAATGTTTAGTGAATGCTATAGACATATTATCATGTGTGACCCATCAGGCTTTCAATTTTCCAGAGTGCCTACAGCTGCTCACCTAGGGGTGGCACTTCAAGAGTCTCTCTCCTGTTAGTGCTGTGACTTTTG
Source organism: Mus pahari (assembly GCF_900095145.1). NCBI lineage: Eukaryota > Metazoa > Chordata > Mammalia > Rodentia > Muridae > Mus > Mus pahari. The sequence goes on from NC_034608.1 coordinate 33,868,051, forward strand.
ATTTGGCTTGATCTTGTTCAAGCCTTGTGTAGGCTGACATTGGCACTGTGAGGTCATGTGTACAATGGCATGGCCATGTGTGGCAAAGGCAGATTTAGTGCAGATGTCCACCACCTCTGGCTTACCTAGTCTTGTAGCCTCCTCTTCAAAAATGTTTGCAGAGCCTTGTGGGGGATGGGTATGGCATAGATGTACTGTTTGGATATGTGCAGTCCACAGTCTGCTATTTTCTGTAGGTCGACCAGTTGTCACTTTCTGTGTTTACATATGGTTTAGAGATCATTGAGGAAAGAGTTACTGAGACACAAAAGTGAACAGAGTGATTTCCTGGTTCAGATTTATGTGTCCTTGAATTATATATGACATATTTGCTGACTATCCATTTGCATCAGTCTGGTGTCACCTGCTATCTGACTTCACAACTCACCCCCTGCAGCACTGACAGACAGAAAACTACATGGGGGTGGGCTGGGGTTGAAGAGACAGAAGCTCACAAAGTCTACTGTTTCACACCATCCACAGGCATATATGGCCTAACAGACCAGAATTGACTGAGATTGGCACCAGCAGCCAGCTGTCACTGTAGACCACACTCTCCTGGATTTATAATGATAGGAAAAGCTGAGCCCATGTTTCTGGAGGCTGTTTATATCCCATCCAGTCAATATCTTGTCACTAGGAGTCGGCACAGATGGTGGCGCTGACCCACAAGAAGCAGGCAGGTCCTTCCCTGAGATAGTTTTGATGGCTTGCTCAGTGCTGACTTTCTCCTGAGGGACCAAGCTGCTCCCATGTCTGCATGGCCTCCCCATATGTTTTCTGTTTTGTTTTTGTGGCATGGCTCTCCTTTTTCACTGTGCTGGGCAAATATCAAAAATTTCAGCTGCTTCCATGTCTCTGCTCCCCCTCTGTACACCAGGAGCAGAAAGAGAGAAGTTCCTCTCTGTGTGGGACATCTTCACAAGAGCCTGGACAGGTGAAAGCTACAAACACAAAGCAAAACCAGTTAATGCTTCACCCTGTGTTTGTTTATCATTTAAAAAGCAATTACATTAGAAAAATAAAGAAAACACAAATATATGTGTGCGTGCATGTACACACACACACACACACACACACACACACAAATTCTTCAATGGAGAATAGTCTTCCATTCTCAGGGAAAAATATATCCTCTTCAACCCCAGCGCACAGCTTCAGGAGGGAAAATGCATGTAGTGGTCACAGTGGGACGCAGCATCCATGTAGCCAGCCAGATCAGCTGAGTTATCCTGAAGACTTTCAGGGTGTCGGACGATCAAGTTCTCTTTTAGTTCTGTAGCTCCCTGGTGAGGTTATCCTGAACATTCTGAGAACTTTAGGTTTCACACTTCCAACAAGTTTCTGAATTAGTTGGTCAGCTTCATAGAAGCTGGTAGAAGATACATGGGCCCCTGGGGGTGTTATGTCCAGCTGCTGACATCATTCCATGAGCAGCTCCTGTTTGTATGTGTGGACAGTGTGGTCCTATGCAGTAAGGGTACTGGTGCAGTGGCTTGGCCTCCCCCAGTGTTGAGGAAGGTTTGAGGCTACATAGTCTCTCATGGTTATAATTGCATATATAGTCTTGACAAGGCACAACTGACTAAAGGCTGTCACTGCTCAGTATGCACTGTTTGTAGAAACATGGGTGACTAGTGGAGATTCTGTGATTCTTAGAGAACGGTTGGCTGGTCACTGGTAGGGGCCATGAAGCCCTTCTTGCACATGATTATCCACCCACCCTTTGCTGAGGACAATGCTGGAGAGCAGAGCCATGCAGAATGTACACGATCCAGCTGCATGGTGTTCTCACGGGGCAAGGTCTTTAGAACCATGTTCAAATCGCATTAGGAGTTCACTGGCAGTGTTGGACAAGAGACTAAAAGATCAGTGCCTCTGATCACCATCTGGGCATCGTGATGGCTATAAAGGTGAGGGCTTGCTTCCCAAAAGAATTCTAGATGCGTTTTTTTTTTTTTTTTTTTTTTTTTTTAAATTTTTTTTTTTTTTTATTTTTTAGAAAACTGTTCTGTCTTTTTTTATGGGAAAAAACAATTTTACGTGATCAGATTGGACTGTTGAATAAGTTAAAGATTCACCATGTTTTGATGGANAGAAAGGGAGAGAGAGAGAGAGAGAGAGAGAGAGAGAGAGAGAGAGAGAGAGAAATTTTTATTTGGTCCATTAACCCATTTATTGAATAGACAATTTTCCGGTATTTAACTTTGCATTTCCTGTGTAGTCTAAATAGCAACGCTGTCTGACATGCAGCGGGAAGACATTGTTCTATTCTACATTGTTGTTTCTCCAGGTAATTCTTGTCTTTTCGGTGCCAAAGCTTTTCAATTCTATGCAAATGTGTTTGGCAGCTCTTGGGATTGTTTCCAGTGAAGTTGAGGCTTTTCAGGAAAGCTTTGTCCACACAGGCTAGTTTTAAGTCAGCTTAACACATACGAGACTCATTTTGGAAGAGGAAAATGCTCCCAACAGAATGGCCTGTGGTGCGGTTTTCATGATTAATTATTGATATGGGAGGGGTAGCTTACTGTGGGCGGGGCCACCCTTGAGCTTGTGGTCCTGGATCCTATAAGGAAGCAGGCTGAGCAATCTATGAAGAGCAAGCCAGTGAGCAGCACCCCTCCATGGCTTCTGCCTCAGCTCCTGCCTCCAGATTCCTTAGTGATGGAATCGTAGCTAGAAGTGTAAGACCCAGTAAACACTTTTCTCACCAGGTTGCTTTTGGTCATAGTGTTTTATCACAGCAACAGAAACCCTAACTAAGGCAGCAGCTATACTTAGAAGTGTTTTTTTCCTAGGTCTTCCTCTAACAGTTCAGTTCCAGGTCTTATATCAAAGTCTTTGCTGATACACTTTGAATTGTTCAAATTTGTTCAAGATGAGAGATGTAGATCTCATTTCATTCTTCCACACTTGGAAAGCTCCCCTAGGAAGTCTTTTCTCCAACATAGGGCTCACATCTTTGTCAAAAATTAGGTTACTCTAAGTGGCTTTATTTTCTGGTCCTATATTTATTTCATTGGTCTTCGTGTCTGTTTCTGTGACAGTCACACTCAGCTCTGATCATTGTGGCTCTGTAACATAATTTGAGCTTGGATGTGGTGATATTTCCCACATTGCCCTTTCTGCTAAGCAGTGCTTAGCTACCTGGGGTCTCTTGTGGTTCCACATGAATTTGGGATTGGTCTTTCTAGTTCTGTGAAGAATGTTGTTGGGATGTTAACAGAGATAATGCTGAACTGTACATCGCTTTGGGCAACACAGATACTTTCACAACGTTAACTCTGGTAATCTGTGAGCACAGAGGGTCACTCCATTTGCTAGGGTCGTCTTCCATTTCTTCAGCAAGTAAACAGTGAGTGAGCTGAAGAGATAGAAGTCTGTACTGGGTGTGTGTCAACTTTACACAAGCTGGAGTTATCACAGAGAAAGGAGCCTCCCTTGAGGACATGCCTCCATGAGATCCAACTGTAAGGCATTTTCTCAATTAGTGATCAATGGGGGAGGGCCCATTGTGGGTGGTGCCATCTCTGGGCTGGTAGTCTTGGGTTCTATAAGAAAGCAAGCTGAACAAGGCAGGGGAAGCAATCCAGTAAGTAACATCCCTCCATGGCCACTGCATCAGCTCCTGCTTCCTGACCTGCTTGAGTTCCAGTCCTGACTTCTTCAGTGATGAACAGCAATGTGGAAATGTAAGCTGAATAAACCCTTTCCCCCCCAACTTGCTTCTTGGTCATGATGTTTTGTGCAGGAATAGAAACCTTGACTAAGACAAGGTCTTTCTGCTCCTTGTTTAGGTGTTTTCCCAAGTGTTTTTTATTCGTTTTTAAAGCTAATTCTTTCTCATCAAATTCGTGGAGCTGTGTATTTTACACATGACTCAGAGGGTGTGAGGAGCACGTACCTTCTCAAACTCCCTCTCTGGGTGTGTGATTTGGGACAGCAGCTCACAGATGCATCCACTGTGCAGATTAACACTTCAGCTGCAAGTACGAAATCTGCCTGACCTTGTTCACCTTATCCTGTCTGTCGTTACCTTGGACTCCAACACTGAGCTACAGTCTCTCTGTTCTTCCAGTGGAGCTGATACAGAAAGGAAGAAAGCAAGGAGGGAGAGAGAGAGAGGGAGAGCAAAAAGAAAGAGAGAAAGAGAAAAGGAAGGAAGGAAGGAAGGAAGGAAGGAAGGAAGGAAGGAAGGAAGAAAGAAAGAAAGAAAGAAAGAAAGAAAGAAAGAAAGAAAGAGAGAGAGAGAGAGAGAGAAGTCTGATTTGTGTTGGTCTACTACTCCTGAGCATAGGGCCTGCCCTGGTGTGTGATGAAGATGAAGATACCCAATGGCACCCACTGGGGGGGAAAATGATTTTTCCTTTCCTAGTAGCTAATCAATTGCAAATAGTTTCTTTGTTAGATGTGGAATGTACCCTTCCCCTTCCTGGCATTTTCTTTGGTTTGGACTTGTGTAGTCTTATACTTGCTATGACAGTTTCTGTGATTTTCTATATATCAGCCTTGTTATGACTGGAAGATGTCTCTTCCTTGGAGTCATCTGCCACTTCCGGCTCTTATAATTACGTAGATCCTATCACATAGATCCCTTCCTGATCCTAGATGGGAAGAGTTTCATGAAGACATTTCCTTTAGCTCCACAGCACCTCACTTTCTCTACATTATCTAGTTGTGGGTCACCTTGTTAATGAACATGTACTGCAAGAAGATTCTCTGATGAGGGATGAGTTATGTTTGTATCCATGAGTCCAGAAATATGTCATTAGGGGTCATTTTATTGCTTTAGCAGAATACTAGTAGTAAGTTTTCCCCTTGGGCCCATGACCCATCTACTTACAGATTGATGACTACTTTAGCAGAGTTAGTATGGATTCTATCTCATGGAATGGGCCTTAAAGCCAAATAAATAAATAAATAAATAAATAAATAAATAAATAAATAAATAAATAAATAATCTGGTTGGTTACTGCTGTAACATTTTTGCCACCCTGTCACCAATATATCTTGTAGGCAGATTTCTGTTATAGGTCACAGGTTTTGTAGCTGGGTGATGTTTATTATTATATTTATTATTGCTTGTCTCCTCTTGTGGTGTGCAAGTACCATGAGTAGGGGTAAAGCTTCTAGTTTGTCACCAGTTGAATGCTCCATATTTGTGACCAATTGGTAGTGTCTCCAACAGTAGAGTCAGGTCTTTGGTTGTTGAAGATAGCCAATAGCCATGGCAACCATTTATGATTTGGAAAAAATGTGGGACCTCTTTGGCTGATGACTCAACAAGATGCAACCTATTCGTAGCACCAGAGGCTTTACTGGATAGCACAAGATGTCCAGTTGAGGCATTTTCTCCTCTAGTACATAGACACTCCTTTAAAATTCCTTTCATATATGTACGTGTTTTAGGAAACTTCTGCAGCAGTGGGTTTCCACATGGCATTTCAAAAGGCCGTTAGTGTTAGCTGTCCTCTTCATTTTCCCTCAGATGATTTTCTCAAAGAACCAGTTCTTTAGGTCAATGATTCTTGGCTGCTATTGTTGGTTCTACTTCATTCATCTCATCCCTGAGTTAGATTCTTTCTTCCTTTCTTCTCTTTCAGTGCATTCTTTCTTCTTTCTTTCTAGAGCTTTCCAATGTGTTATTAATTCATCTCTTTGGGTTTTTTGTCATTGATTGTCATTGTTTTTTTTTTGTTGTTGTTGTTCTTTCCCTCATTCATTCATTCATTCATTCATTCATTCACTTTACATCCTGATAGTTCCTCCCTTCCTCCAAGTCTTCCCTTTACACAGTCCTCCCCTGTTGTGGTAAATCTCCAACCCAAATATGGCCTGGCAATGAAAACACAACTCAATTAATATGAATACAAGCTGTGCACCTAGATTGGGCAAATCTACCACTACACTACCATCTTCCACATCTATGAGACGCCTTAGAACTTGCTGTTTCTCCACACCATGTGCTTCTGCTCTGCTTTTCTTCTTCCTCCTCCTCTGAGTCCTCTCCCTCTTCCATTTTCTTCTCTCTCCCCAACCTTCTGATCCACCTTCCCTTTTATCTACCCAATCATCAGCTCTCCTTTATTTTACAAATTAACGTGGGAAGCAGGTTTATAGGAAATCTCCTGAGTGCTGACTCATTCCTTGTTCACAACCACTCACAGGAGAATGGAATTAACATCAAATATAATTAGCCCTAGGACTATCCGCAACACTTCCCCATAGCTCTTTTCCCTTCTAGATCTGAGAGGGTGGGGCCCCCTCCTACTGGGTATCCACCAATCATTAGACATCCAGTCTCTGTAGGACTAGGCACATCCTCTCTCACTGAGGCCAATCATGGCAACCCAATTATGTAAAAAGGATCCACGGACAGGCAACAGCTTTAGGACATCCCTCATTCCGGTTGTTGGAGGACCCACATGAAGACTGAGCTGCACATCTGCTTGCTCTCTGATTTTCATGATGTAGGCACTTAGTGCTATTAACTTGCCTCTTAGTACTGTCTTCATTGTGTCCAGCAGGTTTGGATTTGTTCTGTTTTCATTTCAATTTATTCAAAATGTTTTAAATTTCTCCTTGATTCCTGTATTAACACAATTTTTCATTCAATAGTGAGCTGTTCAGTTCCCATGAGTTTATAAACCTTCTGTGGTTTCTGTTGCTGTTGATATCTATCTTTAATCCAGGGTAGTCAGATAGGATTCAGGGAGTTGCTTCAATTTTCCTCTATCTGTTAAGACTTGCTTTGTATCCAACTATGTAGTCAGTTGTAAAGAAAGGTTTATGGGCTACTGGGAAGAAATTTTACTCTTAGTGCTCCAATAAAATGTTCTATAGATATCTTCTGGGTCCATTTGATTTATGGTGTTACTTAACTTCAGCATTTCTCTGATTAGTTTTTGTCTGGATGACTTGCCTATACACAAGAGTGAGATATGAAGTCAATGATTATCACTGTATTAGGATCAATATTTTATTCTAGCTGTAGTTGTATTTATTTTATGAAATTTGGGTTCCATTGTGTTTGGTGCATAAATCCACAAAATGGTGACTTTTCCCTTCAGTGAGTATGTAATGTCTTTCTCTGTCTCTTCTGTTTATCTTTGGTTTGAAGTCCATTTTTTTCATACATTAAAATAGCTATACTTCATGGGTTAATTTACTTGGAATAGCTTCTTGCTAAGGTGATGTCTATCCTTGATGGTAAGGTATTTTTTTTTTTTTTTTTGGATGCAGCAGGATGATGGGTCCTGTTTTTTAATCCAATTTCTTATTCTATCTAATTTACTGGGGAATTGAGACCCTTAATATTAAGAGTTGTTCATGAACATTGTTTATTATCCCTGTTATTTTGTTGTGCTGGTATTAACCCCCTTTTGATTAGTTGTTCTGGGATTATTTATTCCTTGTGTCTCTTTGCTCTAGTTAGCCTACTCTTCAGATTGGATTTTGCCTTCTAGTACCTTTGGTAGATCTTGATTGGTAGACAGGACTTGCTTAAATTTGTTTTTAGCATAAAATGTTAGTCTTTCTCTGCTGAATGTTGACAGTAATTTGACATCTCATCTGTGTTCTCCCAGAGCTTGTAGACCTTCTGATCCTTTGCCTTCTTGCTTTGAGAGTCTCCATTGAAAAATCAGGTGTCATTGTAACAAGTCTGCTTTTGTATGTAATGTGTTTTTTTTTCACCTTTGCAGCTTTTAGTACCCTTTCTTTGTGCAGAACATTTAGTGCTTTGATTATTATGTGTTATGGAGATTTGCTTATTTCAGCTCTGTCTATATGGTGTCTTGTAGGCATCTTGTACCTTGATATCTCCTTTTTAGGATGGGGAAGTTTTTCTTCCATGATTTTGTTAAAAAATATTTTCTGTGCCTTTGGATATGAGTTTCTTCTTCTTCTTCTTCTTCTTCTTCTTCTTCTTCTTCTTCTTCTTCTTCTTCTTCTTCTTCTTCTTCTATATATTATTCATAGTTTTTATCTGATTACAGTGTCCTAAATTTTTTGGATGTTTTGTGTCCATGCTGTTTTATATTTATCATTTTATTTGATTGAGATAGATCACACTTCTACCTTGTCTTAAAGACCAGAAATTCTCTTCTCTGAGTCTCTTAATCTTTTGGTGAGGCTTACCTGTAATGTTTTTATTTGGTGTCCTGGGTTTTTCATTCTCAGTTTTTTTTTCACTTTTGTGATCTTTATTAATTCTATTTCTTGGTTGAGTTCTACCATTATGCTTTGGCTTGTTTTTATTATTTCATTTATATGTCTGTTTTGTGTTTTCATTAATGCATTTATCCATACCCTCTTCAAGGATTTTTATCATATTCATGACTACTATTTTTTACCCTTGTCTTTTAGTTCAGCTAAATTGCTATTTTAGGGCTTAGCACAGTACAGTGGCTGGATTCAGGGGAAGCATATTGCCCTTGCTAGCTCATATTTGTGTTTTTTGTGCGGAGATCTTGGCCTCTGAAGTAATGATGTTCTATTGTGTCTTCATGTAGATATCTGTTCTTGCCTTTTGGGGGGCCCATGTTCTATTCTTTGGTTACTCTTCTTGCCCAGTCTGGGTTCTAGCCAGTTATAGTTGCTGTGAGGGTCTCTGATTCCTAGCCAGGTGTGGCAGCTGTGCGGTCACTCTTAGAGTGCTGTGGGCCCAGGAGGAGTCACAAAAGAATTGAGATTACCTAGAAGGCAAGGCTGAAAGGGGTAGTACAGAAGAACCAGAGGGACCTTGGATCTCGAGTTTATACCAAGACAGTGAGTCCCAAGGGATCCTGATTAGGGCAGCTGGAGGATAGTTGAGGTTAGGGACAAAGAAGAATACTAGCAGTGAGTAGATTTCTGCCTTCAGAAAAGAGTACTCTGTTCTTGCAGGTGCCCTCATAGCTGTGTGCTGCTTGCTGCTGGAGTTATCCCAGCATCGATCACAAGGGCAGGTTCTCCTCCCTCTTTGACACCTACTTTCACTTATTCACAGTCAGTTCCTTATTGCCTGAGGGAAACCATGTTGAGCCCTAGGCTAACAGCAAAGCATTTGCTTCTATGACTTCATTAAACAAAAAGCAACACTCCAAGGTATGGGGAAAACCAAGAAAAAAAAATCAGAGCTGTTTTGATTAGAGTGGGACTGAGGCTTAAGCTTCTAGTTACCTTCAAATGTCATGCAGGCTACTGTGTAACTTAGGGTGGCCAGCCTCTGCCCTCTCTCTCCTTCAGGCTGAGCGGAAGAACAAGATTGAGCTAATGAGTTCTGGGTCAATAATACTATTACTGACAGGGACACATATGATCCCACGGGACTAACAAACAAGACAAATTGTAGCAAAGGTGACCATAAAAATCTGTTTTAATGAGAATTTAATCATTGAATGATATTTCACTAATATTTCATGTGTAGTTATCATGTCTTCCACAGTCATGCATATTACATAGAATATGTGCCAAAAGTAGAGTCAATACTCTGAAGGGATATGACATCCCCACTGTTTGTCTCTGTTGATCACAATGTGGCGAGTAGGGCTGTGTGGCTGCAGAGCATCTCTGGGCCCCTTCGGCTTCTTGAAATTTCTCCCTCTCTTTCATATCCTTTATTTGTAATTCTAGATAAACACAGACATATTTCCATCCAGGGACATTACTCCAGTTATTATCATCCGTGCTTCATGCTGATGTATGAGCTATGCTATGAACACATCCTCTGTTATGAGGTGAAACTAAATAATTTTAGTTCATTCTGAAGCTTGCTTACAGGCTAAGGAAACATACACACATGTAGCACATGCCTAATGTCACCAGTTTATATTTTGTAGCTAGAAGCAAGTTGGTAATTTTTACTTGTCTTATACGGATTTTCCTAATCAAAACAACAACAAACAAACAAACCAAACCAAACAAACAGACAAAACAAAACCAAAAAACTGTGGAAAAACAAGTAATAAATCTTCTCAACATTTTTTCCTCTCTTCATTATTTTAAGGTCAGGTTTCTTTCCCAGCATCCGAGTGAGAAGGCTCTTACTGTGCTAGCATAAGGTAAAAAGCGTCAGTGTAGCCCAAGGGGAGAAATTGCTACTCCGGGTATGTCAGGAAGGCTGCATATTGTCCTTTCTCTGCTTTATGGAGTGTTGTGTAACAAAACTTTCCATGGGGAGACAGATATCTACTCACCCCACACAGGGATCCCATGACAGACCAACCTGTGGATACCACCAAAATTCACCATAGTGAACCAGTGAGTTTTATTCGAGTTTCTTAGAGGAGTGTATATGGGTGAGGGGTCACTTATGGGACCAGAAATGACTTAAAGACTTAATGACTTCATCTTGTAATATCAAGATGAAGGCCCACTCCAGCATGAGTTGTCAGCTCTTTTCAAATGAGTCTCCTTTAAACATCAATGGATAACTCAAGGGACTTGCTATATATCAGGAATAATTTCTCTACCAGAGAAAGGAGGACAGGTATACATATTTATTTCCTCGGAATGCCCGAGAAATATTTTTTGTTGCGCATAGAGTAGCCTATTCAGTTTTTAGGTGAACGTGTTTGTCTAGTCATTCAAATATTTTAACGGAAACTTGATTTCATATTTATTATATTTCAAGTTCTGTTTCCGAAGAGTGAGAGTCCTAAGGACTCCATCTCCTAGTCGTGAGTGAGCAAGGGGTCAAAGGTACAGGGCTATGTATCCTCAAGGATTCTTAGCAGGGCTACTCCCTCCCTGAACATCACCATATCTGATGGTGAGGTGCCCTTAATCCACTGAGACCAGAGAAAGTCACTGTCGTTGAGAAAGCAAGTGGATTCCATGTTTGCCAGGTTTGCTTTGTTGTTGTTGTTTGTTTTTTGATACATAGCTGAGTGTATAGCCTCAGGCTAGCCTGGAACACATCCTATGTCCCTCAGGATTGCTCCAAAGTTGCCCTCTTCTTGCCTATGGCTCCTGACAGCCAGCATGACCGGCGTGTACCACACCCAGAGCCACACCAAGCTCCCCACTGCTTACATTACCAGCATATGACTCTCATACCCAGTTAGGTAGTTAGACTTCTAACTCTTCCAATGCTCTCCTGTCACCAGCAACTTAAACCCCGGAGACAAGGTTTATGTTCACCTCTTCAATGTCTGGAACACTTTCTGGTAATTTTTTTTTAGCTCTGTAGTATTTTACTCTTTCCAAACTAATTCTCATAGGCAATTCAGGACAAATTGTGTGGCATATGCTCCTTTCCTGTCTCCTCTCTCCTTTCTTCTCCTGTGTCCCCCCTCTTCCCTTTTCTCCCTCTTCCCCTTTTGCATGTCCTCCCTTCCTTCCCTTTTCAAGGCACATCCCATCCAGAATTAGCATCAGAGTGTAGCATCTAACATGAACACAGGCCTTCAGTGCCAGCGTGTTTTATTTAAACATCCCGGCATATTTTATGATCAGTGTTAGTATAACACAGAACACTGCTCAGAGTTATTTGGTGTGTAAAACGGCTCTACTTGATCTTTTCAGGGAAAGGCCAGAAGGGTGATGAATTACTGCTGCAAATAGCTGGCATCAACTGACATTCTTAATTGCCTTTTGGAGAGTCAGACTGCGCATCACTGAGATAATGAGCATTTTTGTTTATCTAAAGCGATTTGAAAATTAGAGTTCCAAAGTAAATCTCTCTTAACAGGAGACAAATAATATCATCAGTGCCTGGTGAAAAAAAAAATTGAAAAGATAATTTTAGGAATAAAGTAAACAGTGAAAACTTCCATTAGTCTCTCTGATTTGATTACTATTGTCTTCATTAGTTCTCTCTGATTCGATTACTATTGTCTTCTAATTCTTTAAGATTCCACCTGAGATCAAATCCTAATTCTGAATCCGATCTAGTCTCTTTTCTGTGATCCAGACAAATAGGGCCAGCAATTCCTGGTCCACAGCGATGGAAGCTTCAGTGGGTCTGCTGACATCATGTTGCCTTGATATGCAAAATGTGGAGGTAATTTAAGATTCTCTAATCAGGAGGCGAAAAAGGAACTTGGAAGAAAAATGTATGTATTCTAACTGGATTAGAAACTGTGCCATAACCTTAAAAAATACAAAATACAGCCAATTAAAGTGATAGAAAATAAATATTATAAGCAGTCACATCTCCTTTCTTCCCTCCTGGAAATGTCTACCACCTTCAGCTTTGCAAAGCACTCATTTCCAGTTGATAAAGACATTTTTACCACCTCTGTGTTCATTTCTACTTTTACTAATTTCAATTCTGCACGAATATGAGCCTGTGCTCTATGAATTACACTGCAGTAATTCTTCCACAAAATTTTGTGTAAAGCCTTTCATTGGGTTGTTTATAGCTGTGTTTATTCTGCTTTTATTGTTGCATATAATTTTCTTATATGAATTTACCCTTGCTGATCCATTTATTTTCTTTTCTTTGATGTTTGAATTATTTTTTGTTTGTAAGATTTATGTAGAAGATATACTGGTCCAAATCCATGCTTATGCATGGAAGTGAGCTGTTGAAATCCTTCAGGGCTCCACAGATAAATGCAAATGGTTTCCAAAAAAAGGCTGTAAGATGTTCGCACCTCATCCTGACTGATGAGAGCTTCTATCTTTTCACATCGTTTATAGTAAAGATTTGTCCATTTTTCTCTGATCTCGATCTGGCTGGCCACAGAGAGGGCAGGTTGTGTGCGTGTGTTGCCTCTCTGAGTTATTGCAGTGGAAGATGTGCCCAGGGCGATTAGGGGAAAAGGTAGGTAAACAAATCCTGTTTAAGGGAAGGGGTCAGAGTGTGTCTTCTCCCAGATGTCTTGGCCATATGTAGAAAACACCAAGGAACGCAGCTAACACCTATTAGACATGCTACCAAGAGTCAGTGAGTCACAAGACAGAAGACCACCATATAAATCCTAATTATCTGTTCTGTACACTAGCAAGAGCAATCTAAAGATAAAATTAAAATATAATCATTTGGCTTATAAGAGAAAGGGCAAGAAACAATAATAGAGTACAATAATATCCCCAAAATAAGAAAACTATGGCTCTTGCTTAGAGAAAATTGAAACAAATGAAAACACATTCCGTGTCCATAGGTTATGAGAATTCTTATTGTTAAGGTATGCACTAGTCTCCAAATTGCCCTACATAATTAGATAATTTAATTAAGTATTCCAGCTGACTTAAAAAAAGATAAAGCAGAATTTCAAAGTAACAAAGCAAGCTGAAAGAATTTTAGCAAAGAAAAATAAAGTTGAAGACACCCACTGGTATTTGCCAGGAAATGCCTACAGAAATACCAACTGCATTTCTGGAATCACAGGCAAGCTAACCTAACATTTGTATGGAAATACAAGTAACCTAGAATAGACAAAGACAACCAAAAGATCCATAGTGGTTGATTCACTAAGCAAGCCTTATTTAAAAACTATTCATTATATTATCTGAGCATTAGATTATCACAGCAAAGGCTCTGACTCCAGGGCTCCCAGCAGACTAGGCGGGGCCACCCAGTCCAATATAGCAATCAAAGAGAAAGGTGGAAAAAAGAGATTTATCCAACATGGCCACATTGGAAGGAATAGACACAGAGGTTCAACAGCTCCAATTCTGAGAACCTGGGAATTCTGTAGAATTGGAAAACAATGGATGGGCTAGTGGGCTGGGGTGTGTGTGTGTGTGTGTGTGTGTGTGTGTGTGTTTCTGTATGAACTCAGAGATCTGATTGTCTTTGCCTCCTGGGATTAAAGGAGGTTGTACCATGCCTGGACCTAAATTTATCTGGGTCGAATCTTGCCCCAAGATCACTACTCCCTTAATTCAAATTAATATCCTTGAACACAGGATTCAGCTTCATTTCACTTCCTGGAGCCCCTTTAATACCCCAACCATATATTCTGTATTTTTCCTTTGTCATCTTGCTATGCTTGTTTAAAATGCTCTCCATGAGACTTAACCAGAGAATGAAGTCTATGATGGGCATTTCTGAGACCTCCTTTGTCAATGCAATTAATCTGAGTCTCTTCACCTTAGCCTCAGGCAGACTCTTCAGACAAGGGCAAAAAGTAGCCACATTCTTCACCAAAATACCACAAAAACAGTCTCTACGCCATATATTGAAATTCTCCACTGAAACTTCTTGAGCCAGGCTGGCACAATTCAAGTCACACTCAGTTAACAAAGTCTTCCATATTCCTACTAGGATGGCCAATTAATCCCCATTTAAAGCATTCACTGCTTTCCAAATCCAAAGTTCAAAACTCCAAATTCTTCTAAACAGAAGCATGGTCAGGCCTGTCACGGCAACACCCCAGTCCCTGGTACCAACTTTTGTCTTAGTTAGGGTTTTACTGCTATGAACAGACACCATGGCCAAGACAACTCTNATAAAGACAACATTTAATTGGGGCTGGCTTTCAGATTCAGAGGTTCAGTCCATTATTATCATCAAGGTGGAAACATGGCAGCATCTAGGCAGGCATGGTACATGCAGAGCTGAGAGTTCTACATCTTCATCTGAAGGCTACTATGAGATTACTGGCTTCCAGGCAGCTAAGATGAGGGTCTTAAAGCCCATGCCCACAGTGTCACACCAACTCCAACAAGGCCACACCTACTCCAACAGAGCCACAACCTTTAATAGTGGCCCCCCCTAGGCCAAGAATATACAATCCCTTCTCTGCAAGGGGAGAAAAGCAGGAGATATGAAGGTGAGTTGCTGGGTAAAGTTTCAGGATTTTTCAGAGTTGGAATGCTGTATGTCCAGAACAGAACTGTCTGGTGTGGGAAGCGAGTGTGGCCGTAGCTGTGACCTTGTGAGCCAAGACGGCACCCTGGTTCACTGCCAAGCCCTGTGATTCCCTGCTTGATTACCAAAAACCTGATTATGCGCACCTGAGTGATTAAGCGCTGCCTGCCTGACGTATAGCGTCATACAGCATAATATTGAGTCACTGGCCTATCAACATCCACCCTGTCTGCGTGCATGGCTCATGTATAGAGCGTGCTGAATGCTGATTGGATGATGAGTGATGAGAGATGAGTGCAGAGGGTGGAAGGGGATAAATTGGGCGATCCCAGAGTAAAGTTGGAGAAAATGAGAAGCAGACAGGAGAAGCTGAACTGCTGTAGAGAGCTGAGGTGAGCTGTAGAGAGAATAAAGGAAGCTGCAGCAGGAAGCTGTGGAAGCTGCTCAAACCCTGCCTTGGTGAATGTGTCGTCTCTGCCCCACCTCTGCGGGATGGAGGTCGGGGGCATGAGGCAGTCTGGAGCTACCATCAGTTCCCTGGAGATGATTAATTCCCCACCTTTATGTCTGGCTCTAACCTGCTTAAGTGTCACGTTGGTCATCTTTGGGCTGTAGCATCTCAGCAAACTCTAGTTTCTGCCACCCTCAAAGCTGAGGATGTGGTCAGGTAACATAAAATAGGTAACATAAAATACCTAATAGGGCACTGTAGCTACCCCCTTCTGTCCACATCAGTGAATTTGGTAAATTTTTTTATTTGTGGCTGTTTTTTTTTTTTAATATCTAAAACACTTTTTTTTTGCTTAGTCTGAGAATTTCATGTGTCTATACAATGTATTTTGATCCTATATACCCCCATTCCTCCCATCAACTCCTTCAAGAATCTTCCCTCACAACTCCATGTCTTCTTTATTTAACCCACCAAAACAAATTAAGTCTGCCTGTATGTTTACAGGTTTTCTTTTTTTAAGTATATGTATTTTGTTTTTTTTTTTTTTTTTGTTTGTGAGTGTGTGTGTGTGTGTGTGTGTGTGGCACTTGGGCCATGATGCACATCTGAGGTCCCAGGAAAATTTTATATAGGTTCTAAGGGTCCAACATTAGTCTTGGTGGTGAGGAATTTTACCTGCTGAGCCATCTCTCCACACCAAACATGTCTAATTGTTTGTGGGGAAGGGGATGTTGTGGCAAGTGAGCCCAGAGTCTCATATGTGCTAGGCAATGGCTCCACTCCTGAGCAATAACCTCATCATCTGATTTGTGGGCTCATTTTACCCTGTAACTGAAAAAAAAAAAAAAAAAAAAAAAAACCTCGTGGCAATGTTTCTAGCCTGGAGTGTGTTATTTAGGACAACTCAAATCCATGTTCTCCAGCTAGGATCAGTCATCTTTCCTAAGAATAAACCCTCTCCTATTCCCTTTGAGGTAACAATCACAAGTTGCCTGGGAAGACAGAATCCAAATTTTGAAAGGCAATAACTTCAAACCCATAATATTACATACACCAAAAAGTCTATTAAATTGAAGGAGAAATCAGACCTTCCCCCAACAAAAGCAGGTTAAAGGACTCTGGGAGGATGTGCTTTAAGGCAGAGACTCAGCCAGGTGCAACAATTCATCGGAATTTTGAGCTCCCCAATTTCACTTTTATATTAGGAAAGATCATGTTGAATTTCAACTGTCCTGAGTAGTGGTGATAATAGTGTGGATAAAATGCCACTCTCTGTTAGTACCAGAGACCTATACCAGGGTATATTCTGAGGACATGGCCTAGGCTTGCATTTGCATACCACAAAGAGAACTGCATTTATTTATTATTTTTCAATTTTCACATTGGTGACTAGATTACATGAATCATCCCAACGTTATGCCAAATAACAGGCTTGGAGTACAGAAGCCAATAGAGTTTTCGAGGTTGACAAAGTTTCTGAAGAAAGACATTTTGTCAGAGCAGGGGTAGGTGGCTGCGGTCCCAGGCCCCTGCACCTGGCCCTGTTAGAAAGGTTGAACCTCTTTCCCCCTTAATATACCAATCTCAAACTGAGCGGAGGGGCCAGTTGAAAGGAAAACTCACAGTTCCTCAAGACAAAACAACAGACAAGAAGCCTTGCTCACGTCTGGGCCTCCTGCAGTCCTCTCTGGTGGGCAGTTCCTGGTGTCCCTCTGTGTGTGACCAAGGCCACTCAGACCCTCCTTAGCTGGTCTGATGTCCAGACACCAGTGATGTGTTTTATGCCTGGTGAGAGTGGGCACTTGGTGAATTTGGTTCATCTCATGATGCTACTACAGTGCTTAGGCCTGCTGGGATTGGATGCCCTAGGGCAAAGTGCTATCTAAGGTGGGGGCCCCCCTTCCTTTGAGTAGAAGGGGGGTCATCAGGATCCCAGGTGTGAGGATATTCTCCTCTTAGTGCATGAGAGTCTTCAAGGGGTTTTCCCTTACAAGGTTAGAAAGACTGTGTGGTAAAGGGAAAGATGTTGGAATGGTGGCTTATCCTGGATTATCCAGGGTCATCATGAGGTCCCCTGGAGGAGGAAGTTAAGGAGACCTATCATAGAACATGATAAGCACATAGCACGAGACAGTCTGTTGTTAGCACAGACTTGCAAGAGTGGTAGGACTGGTAGGAGACTGGTAGGAGAGAAGGGAGAAGGGCTGGTCAGAGAGGCGGGAGAAGGGCTGTGTTCTGGATGTAAATCAACCAATCAATCAATTAATCAATGAAAATAAGTTATTTTCAAAAATAGAATATGTAAAAGAGCATTGAGAGGACTGGTTATAAGTGCTCATTCTGATGTTCCCATTAGCCTTCTTGCTCTCAGAGACATTTCAGAAATAAAAGCAACATATCCAGAACCTCTAAGGACGTGCTCATGGAAGGTAAATCTGTATGTGGTATCTGATGCTGAACTCCCAGGAGGGGCTGAGAACCCCCATACTCCTACTAGATAAGTATTCCCTTGCAGTCTGCTTAAGGCTACTCTATTTAAACTTGGAATGCCTTTGTTGGAGATTTAACATCCTTAAAGGGCAGGGCTGAGGTCCTACCTAGCATAAAGGGTGTGGTAGGCATAGGGAGAAAACTTAATTAACCCATAAGTCATAGGACTCCAGGTCATTCGAGTTCAATGAGTGACCAGCATAGATGTTAGGTAAGACATTTCACTTAACATGTTTAGACAGTGTCTCTTGTATCCCATACTGGCCTTGAACTTGCTGTTTAGCTAAAGATCACTTCCATCCACTTCCAGAGTACAGGGGTTACTCATGTGCACCAACAAGCCTGGTTTATTTGGTGCTGGCAATCAACCCAGAGGCCTTGTAAATGCCTGGCAAGCACTCTGCAAAGAGCCCCGGGCAGAATGAAATGACTTCAAATCTAAACATACCTTAAAGCAGGTGTGTGCAGGTGGCTTGGAGAACTTGAGCGTAGCTGACACTAGCCTAACCTTCTTTTCCTTTCAACACACTGGCTCAGCAAGCACCCATTCAGTGCTCAGGGTGAATTCATCTGGCATCCTGGCAGGAATAATACATGACAACTGTAACTGCAACATGCCACAGTTGCGTATTGTTAAGAGCCAAGTGACAAAGGCGTAGAAGAGACTCCACCTATGTAGATGACAGGGCATCAAAAGCTTATCCTTAGAAATGGAGCTGGTGTCCCTCTTTCCAGAGACAGAGAGTAGGAGGGGAAGCAACTTCACTCTTCACTGTAGCTGCTCTCAGTGGCTCCCAGCAAAATTTTGATTCTGCTAAAGCAAGCGTGTGAATGGACATGTGATGAAGGATTCTTCACTAATGACACGAGTGAATTGGTTTGCCTTACATTGGATAGTTGAGCTCCATTTGTTGGGACTCCATTGAGAGAAATGCACCAAAAAATTCTTCTAGTGGCATGCTGTGGCTTCTTGCCACTTCTGGGGGACTCGGGCTCATTTGCAGAGTGATGTCAGCTGAGACAGACACACATGGAGTTTTTCTAAGACAGAGTCATCTATGGAGGCAAGGCACATGCTGAGGCAAGACTAGTGGAGGACACGTGATGTTTGGAGGGAGCATAGATAGGACTCAATGGACTGTGAGAGGAGCTTGCTTGTAGAGCTAGCTCTGCAACACTTCTTGGTCTTGCATCTTCTCAGATCTTTGCTTCCTTTAGGGAAGCATGGCACAGAACTTCTCTTTGGGTCACTGCTGGCCTTAAATATCCCTACTAACTCTTGCCGATTTGGTTGAGACCTGGCTGTTCCTGTTAGGTCGTGCCACCACTGCTACTATTGAACTGGACCGCTGGTGTACCTATGAAGTGTTTGTGAGTGGGCTGATCTGCCGCTGCTGACCTGTGAGCTGAACTGATTTCCTGGTAATGAAAATGGGATTTGCTCCAAAGAACAATCTCCGAACAGGTCCATCTCCCTCATATCCTTTCTTTTCCACTCCCTCTGGTGGCTGATGAGCTAGAAGGGGGGTTAGAGTGTTTAAGATCCATCATTATAAGTAGGCTTTGAAAAAAAAATGAAAGCAACAGTGTGGCTCATGTTCCAAGAGCCATCAAGTCCTTCTCCAGAGCAGAGAAGGTAGTCTGAGGCATAAGGGTGGTCTACAGGCTACCAAGCAGTCTCCTGAGGGCTGAGCGATCACACACCGAGACCCTGCAGCCTTGGGGTGTGTGGAGTAAGGCCTCTGATATAGCCCTCTGGTCCTGTCTGCTCTGTGAGGGCAGAGTGAGCTGGCTGGTCCCTTAGCACGAAGGGCAGATTTTTTGTGGAAGCATTTGATACATACACATACAGCTTCTAGAGACATGTTTTACCACAGTGAGAAGAAAGCAAGCCAGGACAGAGATGGACATTTCAACCTGACAGGGTTCTTGTGATGAGAGGGGGCTGATGATACCGACTGTATCCCCACTGAGAGACTCTACCAGTGTGCGCCTAGTAAGCGTAATGGATGGATGGCTCATGTTTATTCTGCTGTCTCTTGAAACCTTGACACACTGAAATGTGACCTGTTAGCATTTGTATTCTGGAATTTTTTAAATGTGTGCAGAGTACACCTGACTCGCTGCCCCCAAGGCAACTGCCCTCCTGACACAAACGCAGGAGGGCTGCCTGCAACTTTGTTGCAGGATAGGTCGGAGAGAGTCCGCCATTACAGAAATAACCCAAAGACACCTGGGTCGCTTCTTTTGGGAAATCAGATGGTAGGCAGTGTTGGGCATAGGGGAATGGTGCAGTGCGGAGCTACGCTCCAGGATGAATGTGGAACAACTGCAGATGCTGAGCCCGCAAAACTGAGTGGCTGCTAAGATGCAGGACTGGTCTTCAGAGATCCCACACATTCAGGTTTTCCTCCATCTTTACCCCCTCACCCATCCTTTCGGCATCCTTACTTATATTTTGCGTTCTCCCGCTTAAAGGTCTTTACAAAGCTCTTTTTGTTTCCACAGCTTCTTAAGCAGGATCCAGAGTTTGAATGGCTTCTGGTCCTGGGGATGTGTTGCCACGGTGGAGCAAAGGTTAAGTGTGAGCCATCGTGGTACCCAGGCACTGTGTTTACTTCCTGCTCCTTGTCTCCTGTCGTTAATTTTCATATCGTTTATTTTTAAAACCACCCTGAAAAATGTGGTGGGCTTGAGATGAGTCAGAGTCGTGTAGTGTCTGGGCACGATGGGAGAAATGTAGGCCTTAGGTCAAGTTGCTTCTGCTGACTTTGTGTGAGGGATACCTCTTGGTTTCATTAGAGACAGTCTCCATGTAATTCGAGTGAGACCTTCAGTCGGCTCAGCTAAAGCTACAGGCACAATGTGTCTGGGGACCATGACCAGGTTCAGAAAGGGGAAGGACCTTCAGATGGCGAGTTCAGAGGACACAGGATCCTCAGTGCTTAAGGTACAGTTGAAAGTCTGAAATGTGATGCGCAGATGCACAGAACAGCCAGTGTTAGGGTTTTAAATGAAGGTGGGGTTGGTTTTCTATCAATAACCTACATCTGCAAATGCAGACAACTTAGTCTTTTCTCCCAGGACTTCAAGCAGGCATGCCATGTGTGGATCTAGACGGTTATACAAGGAAACAAATGTCCACTTCAGGGCTCCTGTTGGAGTAAAGCATTTGTGATTTTAGTCTGTTAGTTTTGAACATTTCTCTGTAACACGGAGATCATCTAAAACTGATCTGCTGTCATTTAACTGAAACAAATTCTCTGATGATTAGAATTCACCACACACACACACACACACACACACACACA
>NC_034608.1:33889119-33893231 GCF_900095145.1 Mus pahari
ACACACACACACACACACATACACACACACACACACACACATACACACACACACACACACACACACACACTCCAAAGCCATTAGCTTTGAGTCGTCCGGATTCTCATTACCGGTAAACAGCAGGTAGCTTGTCTTCCCAGAAGGGAATCAGGCTCCTCAAGAAAAGCAATCCATTCCTCGTGCAAGATTGATATCCATGGGAACAGATGGATCGCAGAACGTGAGACGGGAACCTCAGCTGCACCTTGCCCTCACATGCCATGCGTGGGGTGTGAGTGGCATGTGGGGGTGGGGTGGTAACTGAGGACAACCTGTGTATGTGAGCGATGCGAGTATGAGGAACGGGGTGTGTGTGGGGGTGCAGGGGGGTAACTCGTGTGATCTAGAGACAGACACTGAAGGAGAAAGGTGGGAGCAAAGCAAAAAGCCAAGGAGGTTGGTAGAGAGACAGTCAGATGACGACGAACGGATAGATGGGTACTTTGAGGCATGGAGAGCACTGACTAGGACCACAGAACTATCCAGAATGGAGAGCGTGTTTCTCTCCTTCTGGGTAACACGCACCGTAGGAATAGAAGCCAAGACAATGAAGCTGACGAATAAGGCTGGAGGTGAGGTGATGCTGAGATGCGGGCCGCGCCTCACTGCAGCCGATTTCTCAGAGACGCCCTGTGTCACCTTAAATCTCTTTTATGTCCTCATTCCTTTCAGGAAACGAGGATGGGAAAGATCTCAGCGACCTGACTTCAAAGACAACTCTTAAAGGTGCTGGTGTGCACAGCACACAGTAGAGTCCTGTGGTGTTTTAGGAGCATCATTGCTTAAGGTGAGGAAAGCTTTGGAGGAAGGGGGTCATGCGCATTTGGCTAAGGCGTGTCCCCGTGGCCGATACGTAAGTGTGTGTTTTCATTTTCGTTAATACTGAAATGAGTTGGTTAGTCACGACGAAACTTTTAATCAGAATTTCACAATAGCAATTAAGTAAAATCCGTTTTCCGTTATCAGACTGAAGCAAGAATAAGAAGCTAGGGAACTGTCTCCATGGGTGTCTGAGAAAATCCCAGCTTCACCGTGTAAGGTAGAGGGAAATGGGGAGGACGGAGAATGTCTGCAGGACACATACTGCCAAAAGGCTCGTTTGAGTTCCTGCAGATGTCACTATCACCCACCCACCCATCCTTCCTTCCTTCCTTCCTTCCTTCCTTCCTTCCTTCCTTCCTTCCTTCCTTCCTTCCTTCCTTCCTTCCTGTTTCCAACCCCATTTGTTTGTTTGCTCATCTACCTGCATATTTATGTTTCTATCTCTCTATTTTTTTTATACCCTGATCAGTTTCCCTTCCTTCCTCTCCTCTTCCCTCCCATCCTCCCAATCTCTTTTGCTTCAAATAAAAGGGCAAGCCTCCCATGCCTAACAACCAAATATGGCATATTAACTTACAGTAAGACTAGGCACCTCCCCTGGTATGAAGGCTGGACAAGGCAACCCAGTATGAGGAAAAGTGTCCCCCAAACAAGCAAGTGCAACAGAGAAAGCCCCTGCTCGCACTGTTAGGAGTCCCACAAGAAGAGGAAGGTACACAACTGTAACATCCAGATATAGAGGGCCTAGGCCAGAGCCACGAAGGCTCCTTGATTGTTGGTTTAGTCTCTGTGAGCACCTTTGGCCCAGGTTAATTGATCCTGTGGGTTTTCTTGAGTTCTTTACATAGTTTGGAAATTATCCCTCTGTCAGATGTGGGGTTGGTGGGGAGCTATCCCCATGTTGTGGGCTGTTGCTTTGTCCTGTTGTTGGGGCACCCCTTGCTTTCCAGAAGCCTTTCAGCTTCATGGGGTTCCACGTACTGATTGTTAACCTTGGTGCCCGTGGTATTTGTCACACCGGCTTTCAATTTGGGACGTCTTGCTAACTATGATCCCTGTGAATCCCCTCCCTTCCCCAGTTCAGTCCCCGCCCTGGGACAGCTGTATAGAGGTTGGGCGTACCTGTCACTCAGCAGGCCCAGGCTTTCCTCCACTTTCACTTACTACACTGATCTGTTTCTTCCTTTAGTAGTTAGTGCACCAATGCCTCTAAGGAGCCTGAACCCTGTTTATTCCTGAAACCAAGCAGTCTCAGCAAATGTCTTCATGATGCCCGCATTAAATCTGCCTAAACTCTGCCTTTGGGGGTGTTTTTCATTACTCGTAGTATTTAATGCAAATGAACCTAGAAGGAAATGTTTAAGAGTGTACACACACACACACACACACACACACACACCCCACAGGTACATGAACATGTTCATGAACATGCACACACACAGGCACACACGCACTCATGTAGACACACTGAGAGAGAAAGAGCATATCTCTGTTAAGTGCAGGTAAAGGTGTGGTTCACAGTTATAATTAACCAGCCCAGGGTGCTCTGTGCTCTTTGGCTCAGATGAGTGAGATGTTGGAAGAAGGAGGAGGAGCAGGAGGAGAAGCAGGAGGAGGAAGAGGAGATGTGAGATATGTTTTTCCCTGTTTCATATTCTGATAAATTACTCAGAATTCCAGGTGCCTCTTAGGGATTGAATGGCAGAATAAATTGCGACAATACTACAAAACATAAAAAAGTAGTAACCTTTATTGCTGTAGGTAATAAAAATGAAATTAGTAATAAGAAGAATGGTTTTGAGTCTTTAACAGACATATGGCATTGGGGCACAGACTTGCTGTGTTTATGAAGTTTGCCTGTCCCCATGAAGCATTTAAAAATTGGTAGGGAAATATAATTAACAACAGAATGTCCTTTCAGTTCAGAAATCTGGTCATCAAAGTAGTAGGGAAATAGAGCAGCCTTACTGTTAAATGAGCATTCAGTCAGGATGTGAACCTCTTGGCAGTTATATGTCAAGACTGCATAGACGGCAGTAAATCTCAGGTCTCCTGACAGAACAGGGAAACCCAGTCTGTCTGTGTTCTCAAGGTGAGTATAACTGCTCTTGAGAATGAGGCTCCAACACCAAATTTACCTAGTGAGTGGCCTGAATGACTCTGAGGGAGAGCTGACATGCACTATCCAAGAAAGGTACACTTCACTGACCTTGACATGAGGCATTTCCCTAGCGAAGAAATACTTGCACATATGTGTTCATAGCTGACCTATTCATGATAGCATGAAAAAGGAATAAGCCTACATGTCCATATGCAGATGAATGGATAAAGAAAGTGTGGTACATATATACAATGGAATTTTATTCCACTGCCAAAAAATGTAATTATCAAATTTGCAAAGGAATAGATGCAAATGGAGAATATTGTATCAAGTAAGGTAACTCAGGATTAGAAAAAAAAAATACTACATGTCCCTTTCTATGTAAATGAATGACAGGGTTTAAGTTGGGATGGAGAGAGGCAGAGAGATGAAGAGGGGAGGTGAAGGATCCACTAAAACCAAGTATGAAAACACCACAAGGAAACCTGAATCTGCATATGCTAATTAAAATAAGCAAATAAATAAGTCAGAACAGGGTCAAGATGCAAAGCACAGGCCCATCAAGCCTTTAACACCTGCACCACCATTTCATGACAGTGGAAATTGTCACCATGATGAAGTCTCCCAAGTTAGGGATCTCAGAGTAGAGAGGAGAGGGAATTCTGTCTCTACAGGAAGAAATAATCCTTGTTTTCTATTTGATTTCTTTTTGGAGATAGAATGGGTTGTGCAAGCTCATGAAAGCACAAAGTTTAAAACACAAAGAATTGTAAAATTATTTTTTAGATTTTTTTTTTTTGACACCTGCAGTCTCAGCCTGCCCAGGAAAATAATGTGATAATAGTCAAGCCCTCTTCAGGCATGAGGAGAGGACATGAGTGGGCTTCTCAGCTGAAGGACACCAACGGGCCATTCAGCCAGTGCAGGCATTGGCTTCTGTACTGGCTAGTTTTGTGTCAACTTGACACAGCTGGAGTTATCACAGAGAAAGGAGCTTCAGTTGGGAAAATGCCTCCATGAGATCCTGCTGTGGGGCATTTTCTCAATTAGTGACCAAGAGGGGAGGGCCCCTTGTGGGTGGGACCATCTCTGGGCTGGTAGTCTTGGATTCTATAAGAGAGCAGGCTGAGCAAGCCAGGGGAGGCAAGCC
>NC_034608.1:33893242-33900048 GCF_900095145.1 Mus pahari
GGAACAACAATATGAACTAACCAGTGTCCCCTGAGCTAGAGTCTCTAGCTGCATATGTAGCAGAAGATGGCCTAATCGGCCATCATTGGGAAGAGAGGCCCCTTGGTCTTGCAAACTTTATATGACCCAGCACAGGGGAATGCCAGGGCCAAGAAGTGGGAGTGGGGGGGAGGGTAGGGGAGCAGGGGCGAGGGGAAGTTATAGAGAACTTTCGGGATAGCATCTGAAATGTAAATAAAGAAAATTCCTAAGGAAAAAAAAAGAAGAAAAAGAATATGTCTCTGGTTAATTACATTCAATGATGTTTCTGTGTTTATTTACCACAGTGCAGAAGGCGCACAAATTTCTACTTGACCTAGCCAGGTGTCTTAGTTAGGGGTTTGCTNCTGTGAACAATCATTGTGGCCAAGGCTACTCCTCTTTTTTTTCTCCTGTGTAATTTTTATTATTATTAATCATTTTATTCATTTACATTTCAAATAATATCTCCCTTCACAGTTTCCCCTCCACAAACTTTCCATCCCATCTCCCTCTCCCCCCCCCCACTTTTGCATCTATGAGAGTGCTCCTCTACCCACTCACCCATTCCCACCTCACCACTCCAGCATCCCCCTATGCTGCAGCATCAAGCCTCCAGAGGACTAAAGGCCTCCCTTCCTATTGATGCCAGATAAGTTCATCCCCTGATACATATGTATCTGGAGCCATGGATTCTTCCATGTGTACTCTTTGGTTGGTGGTTTTGTCCCTGAGAGCTCTGAGTCGTTTGGTTAGTTGATATTGTTCTTCCTATAGGGTTGCAATCCCCTTCAGCTCTCCAAGGCAACTCTTATAAAGAGAACATTTAATTGGAGCTGGCTTACAAGTTCAGAGGTTTAGTCTGATATCATCAAGGCATGAGAGCATCCAGGCAGGCATGGTGCAGGAGGAGCTGAGAGTTCTTCATCTTCATCTGAAGGCTTCTAGAAGACTGGCTCCCAGGCAGCTAGGACAAGGGTCTTAAAGCTCATGCTCACAGTGACATACCTACTCCAACAAGGACACACCTACTCCAACAAGGACATACCTCCTGATAGGGCCACTCCAAGCATATACAAACCATCACACCAGGTAAGGCTGAGGCAGGGCTCATGTTGCCCTACCTCTCACTGCTATACTGACTGTTGATCAACCTGGGGTGTGGCAATCATTGCCTTCACCAGTGTACACACTGGTGACCCTCTAGGCTCTAATGGTTAGTCCCAACCCAGTGCTCATACAGATGACCCTGGTTAGACTAAATGCCATCAAACAAAACACAAAGTCATGAATATTGCAAAGGGACCTGCTGGGAAGAGAATCATGACAGAGGTCGGAAGGAGATAAAGGAATGGGAGAGACATGATGATGCCCAATATACACAGAACGTGTATGAAACTGTCAAAGAATTAAATTAAAGGAAAATAACCCCTAAATGTATTGGATTTAAATAAGTTATCTAAAAATAGACCTTTCCTTTTCTCCCTAGAATAGCAGGAGTCCTGAGCTGGTCTTAAAATTAAGGCTCCCTCCTTTGGTCCTGAGCCAGAGTTGCCAGGCAACCTGGGCTGGGCCCCTCCCATCACTGACACTTGTGGGGATCCTCTAAGAGCTTTCTCTCTACACCTGGGTGCCAAGCAGGTGTCTGGAAAAGAAGCCTTCTTTTGAGAACATTTGCCTTTAGGAAATTATTATTATTTTTTTATTTCAGAATTTCAGTTTAATCAAAGCATATAAAATAAGCTTTAATAGCCTTGAAGGTATAATTATAGTTTTGTGAAATATAGGGCTTTACGGAATTAGATAATCAGAACAGAGAGAAGATTAAATATAGACAAGAAGGCAGCAATATGCTGGTGTAGCAAGTCCTTTCAACTCTCAGTTTGAGATAATAACTTTTGAAATTTGGCCCTTCTGGAGACGTCTGAGGAGTCTAGGTGACTCTGATGCCGATCAGCAAGATAGAATGGAACAGAGTGTGCTTTTAATTAATGTAATGCGGAAAATACAAACTGCTTTGGTGAGCTTTTTCTTATTCAATTAGGAATCTCTGCCCAAGCTGTCAAATTTAACTTGGGTAATTTAATATGATAATTGTATGTCATGAATTAAAAGCATATTTAGCATCTCAGTGAAGAAAAGAGATTGGTTAAATATTTTCATGCTAAAATAAAATAAGGACAGTGACTTGGGATATTTTAAAACAATTGGCAATGTGAGTTTTTTTTTTAAAGCCTAAATTATAAAAAGAACTGGTATTTTTTTTTCCTTCTGTCCATCTAACCAACTTATAAAATAGAAAGCATCAATGTAATTTTTTAAAAAGCAAGCCTGAGAAGTATATGTTTAGCTCCTGCATATGCTTAATGAAATAGCCCCTCAGTTAACATGTTCCAGAATTAAGATTCATCCCTATACTGAATCAGATTGCATCTCCCATCCCCACCCTACAAAAGGACACTGCAAGTGTGTCCAGCAGGATGAGCCAGAGCTAAGGTAGCCGTAACATCAGAGCTCCTGTCACAATGAATCAACTATACTGGGCTGACAGAATATGGAAGCATGGAACACGTTCCACTCATGTGCTGCAGGAGGTGTGATGTCCCGTTGCCTTCTCCATCTAGGATGGTTAACCTCAGCCTGAGCTGGCTTAATTCTGGTCTAATTCACGCACTTGGTGCTGATTTGCATTGGCAGCCCTATGCGCTTCTATAAGATAGCATGGCGACTTGCTTAGAAGAACATATCCTAGCACTAAGAGCAAGGAGAAAAGCTCCCACTATTAACAGTTCTGGAAAAGCCTGCTCTAGTGAAGACTGCCCTATGCGTGGATTTCATAACTGTGAATGATAGAGATGATCTGAAAGGATTGCTCTCAATAAGAAGCACGGGATGAACCATGTCCCCTCAACCCTGCGACATGTGTATGTGTATTTCTCACATGAGAACTCCTGCATCCTCGATGTAAGTTCTAAAAATGTACTCATAGTAGAACCACAGCTCCTTGTCATAAAATCATAAACTCTCCATGAGGGAGAGTACAACAGTGCTGTGATATGTAGAAGACCCTGCTTCACCGAGGTCTACTACCACCACTGGCTCTTACAACCTTCCATCCCTCTTTTGCAATGGTCCCTGAGTATTTAAAGGAAGGGTGATAAGGATATAGATGGTGTATTTGGGACCGAGCACTCCACAGCCTCACTGCACACCGACCTGCTGTGGGTTCCTGTATTAATTTCCACCTATTGCAAAAAAGAGGGTTGAGAGATTCGCTAATCTATGTATAAAGATGAGAACTTTGGGGGCAGGTTACTATTGTGTTCATTTAGCAGAACAAGGGTAGTAGGTTCTTCCCCAGGGCCTACCCAACTGAGTAGCTGTGACCCACACAAGACCAAGCCAGACAAAAAGTCCAGTATGCTTGGGTAGGGGATTACAAAATCCCACCCCTTGCTGAGGAATGATGGCCACTGGGGGAGAAAAAAAATGAGCGTCGGGCAGCCTCTGATATATCCACACATGTACCTGCAGTGCTAAATTCAGTGGGTTTAAAAAAAAAAAAAGGATGTGAAGTTGGGGAGTTGAAAATGGTGAGACAGAAGCTGGGCGTGGTGGCGCACGCCTTTAATCCCAGCACTTGGGAGGCAGAGGCAGGCAGATTTCTGAGTTCGAGGCCAGCCTGGTCTTTAGAGTGAGTTTCAGGACAGCCAGGGCTATACAGAGAAACTCTGTCTCAACCCCCCCCCCCAAAAAAAAAAAAAGATGAGACAGATCTGAAAGGGGGAGACAAAGGGAGCTTCACTTGACCCTAACATCTTCTATTCATCTATGGAGTTTTCAAGCAACACATACAATGATAAATCAAATAAGAATGCATTTGAAATAAAATACACCCTGTGCCTGTCAGTGCTGACAAGGATGTAGACTACAATCATGCAAAGGACCATCTTGAGTTAAGCAGGGACTTCTGTAGGGAGAGGGAAGGGCCTGTTGTCTGGAAAAAGCCTGAAGTGGCAGGAGTGTGGGCAGGTGGCATTTGTGAGTCAGCGGGCCACCCCCAGGCCACTCTCCATCCTGACAGGAGTGCTGGGAGCTGGTCTGAGCTGTAGCTGGTTTGCAGTCAGCTGTGGGCAGTGCGTGGTTGGCTGGCAATCCTTGTACTCCAGGCGTGATTGCTTTGTCTATTTGGTGAGGCCATATTTATTCCATGTGAGAAATTTTCTTCTACTTTCATCCTACCATTTCTTCAAAAAGTTTAGTATTTTGACTACATTATAAATAACACTATACTTTTCGAACGCAATATCAAAGTTCCTCTCGTGATTGCTTAGCAACTGCATTGCTGGCTAGAAGAGCCACCCCTGACTCCCTCCTGGCCAGGTATGGCAACTTCAGCTTGGGAAGAAGCTGTGGAAGGAAACTGTGTCTTAGAAGAACCTCTGTGCACGCCCGTGAATGCACCATAAACACCTGCTCCTGAAATTGTACACAGCATTTGCTAATCGGAAGTGCCAACAAAGTACGAGCTGGATAAAGAGAGATTGTGTCAATACAACATGTGATTAAAGGTCAAAATGGTGAGACAAGAAAGTTGCCTTCTTTTGTAGCCCTTTAACAAACCCTGTTCTAAGCTTCATTGATCGACAGTCACCAACTCCTGCATCTTGAAGTTTCTATGCATTTGCTTTCAGGACTAGACATGGCCTTGTAAGTGTACAGCACAGACAGGGAGCTCAAAGCTAGTTTTACTTAACAAATCATTTTGAACAGCAACCTGGGACCGACTTTGGGTGAAGATCTGAAGATAAAAGGAACTGAGGAATCAGAGCCCTGCCTTCCCTCATGTGTGACAAATAAGGATATGAAGTAACTGTCCCAGTTCCAGTCCTGTAATGTTACAATGTCTGCAAAGGATGTGTTGCAGAAAGTCTCGACCTGTAAGCTAAGCACAGAGCAGGCACCTCTGCTGCTGTCAGCTGAGTGTGAATTCCTATCACTAAATTCCCACTAAAAAAATGAGGTCCAGTATCAGGTTTTTTTGATCACTCACTGGACAGAGACTCTGTCTTACAGATATGTGTGTTTTAACACCCTCAAGAAAGGATCATGGGTTACAATATGGATTGTGAATGTGCCAAGTTATTTCTTTTTAAAAAAAAGCATTGCCAGAAGAGAGTTAGTTTTTGATATTCTACTTCTAGCAGTAAGGAGGGCAATCTTAATGTATGTACATGATGTTCAGCTCTCTGCTAGCCATACTGAAAAGTTCAGAAGCAGTTGAGATAAATCTTAACAGTATATTATACTTTACCCAATGTGTCTGAGACATTATGATTTCCACATGAGATCAACATAAATTATTAATGCATATTTTGCATTCTTTATTCAGGCCCAAGTATTGGAAATGTCAGGTGTATTCACACTTACGGGGACTTTCCCTGATGCTAATTTTTCCAACATAAATATTTTATCTGATTTAGATTTCGGAAGATTTGTAAGGGTAAAGCAAATGCGCAAACTGGATGTTCAGCCTTACTTGAAAGTTCTAGCAAATGGAATCAGATGTCAGTCATAAAATTTATTGACAATTAAATACAGTTATAAATTTGGTGCCCAGCACAGTTGCTTAATATTTAAATTGGGCTGAGGCTGCCCTATAGACTGGACAGTTCTATATCAGCATATACAAAGCTGGCATGGTTTATATATAGTAAAGCTAGGAGGAGAGAAAGAATTTATATTGATAAACAGGGGCAGATCCCAAGATAAACCACCTTATTGCTACCCAGACTTTTAGCTTTCCTCCCTACTCCCTTGATTATTTCTGAACAGCATCTTGCTTACATGACCTCAGATCTTGGGGACACAGTGACCTCAGGGCCATGATGTTCTCAGAGGTCAGGGACAGTGGCTTCCTATTGGCTTCGTAATCCCCTGTGATCAGGTAAGGTCCTCTGATTATTTTCTTTTAGTTCAAGAACTCGTCTGTATTTCCCAATTTCCTCTTAGGTTTCCTTCTTAACCCTGAGGGTGTTTCCCAATATAATTCTTCATCCACACACCAGAGGGTATTCTGGACGTCTGTTTCTATGTTTCTAACCAGTTCTTGTGGGCCTGGTGGTCAGAGTCATCTGACCCCAGTATGAACTCCATCTTGGTTGATAACCATGTGCTCCTGGAAGGAACACATACTCTTGTTTACAGAGTGATGGAGCTCCTAGTCATATAGATGAAGTAGTTGCTGGACAGTGTGTTCAATTCATCCTCTCTTTTTTCTACTGCTAGGTGTTGTGTGTATTCAAATTTCAAATTATGATGGTGATTAGCCTCTTCAAGTTTCTTCATGCTTGATTAGTGAATTTTAAAGCTGCAAGCAGCACATACACACTTAAGACTCAGCTATGGCCTTGGCCTTTTTATCTCTATGGATTGGCCCTCTCAGGCCCTGGTTGTATTTCTTGCTCTGAAGACCATCTTACTTCGTATTAGTACAGATACTTGCTATTCCTATTATTTGTGTTTCCCACTTATATTGTTTTTTTTTTAAAAATATGTATAGGCATGACTAGTTTAGTCTGTATATTCTTTAATTATTGTTCTTGTTAATTTTTTGGTTAGTTTAAACTTTTGTCAGGTTTAACAGCCTCTGTCTTTTAATTACATGTCTATAAGAGAGGAAGATGACTGATCACATTGCATCCATACCTGTGTGTGTGTGTGTGTGTGTGAGAGAGAGAGAGAGAGAGAGAGAGAGAGAGAGAGAGAGAAGAAGAAGAAGAAGGAGG
>NC_034608.1:33900106-33909612 GCF_900095145.1 Mus pahari
GAAGAAGAAGAAGAAGAAGAAGAAGAAGAAGAAGAAGAAGAAGAAGAAGAAGAAGAAGAAGAAGAAGAAGAAGAAGAAAGAAGAGTGGGGAGAGGAGGGGGAGGGGAGGAGAGAGGGAGGGGGAGAGAAAAGGAAGGGGAATTAGTCTATAAAACCATAAACCCTTCCCCAATCACATCTCCAGCAAGTCTCCACCTCTTAAAGGTTCCATAACCTTACCAAACTGCATCACCAGCCGGTTACCAAGTGTTCAAACAGATGAGTTTAGGGGCTCATTTCATGTGCGAACCACATCGCTTGCTTTCTGCCTCAGTTCCATGCCCCTGCCAGGCCATCAGAGACTGGTCTGCTCCCAGTTGCCCATCCTTGCTTTAGCAGTGTGATAGGTACAGCCAGCCACCAGGGACTACACAGCAGGCATGGTGCGGTGCATATTTGCATAGCCCGGCTGCATACTCCTGGTTGCCCTGGGAACCAGGTCAGTCCCACAGCTATGGTTCCACAGCTGTCTCAGGCTCAGTAAGTTCCTCCAGCTCAGAACATCTTTCAGGATATTTTCAGAGACTCTGACTTTGAACTCACTGAGCATGCTTCATGTATGGTCTGCAGTGAGAAAACTAACCCGTTTTAGCCCTGGGAAGACTTTAAACCAGGCAGTTGCCAGATTCGTGGGTGTTGGAGAAAGCATCACACCAAACCCGCTTTCTTCAAAGACCTTTCTTCTAGCCCCTCTAGGCTTGCCCTTCCTCAACACCTTTTGCAGTGTGTTCCCGCTGGAGTCAATTAAGTGATTTTTTTACTGCAGAAGTTCCTCTTCTTCCTACTGGAGTTCAGCAGGTTATTGAAGCACACTTCAGACTTCTGAGTGAGCAGCTTATGTGCCACACCGCTGCCCTCTCTGTCTCCACAGAACTGCCAGTCAGCTACATGGAGCAGAACTCCTGGTTTGGATTTCTTATTTTCTAACTTTGCAACACCCATCATAAGTACTAATAGGGGATGGAATATTAAATATTAATCGTCAGTCGTCTGGACCTGTTAAGCATCACTGAGATGCATGGGTAATGTCAAGTATGACAGAACGGCAATCTGTTTCCTGGACACGGGTATGATGGGGTTTCAAGCCAGTGAATAATTCAGAGCTGCGTGTGTTTAAATGTTAAACAAGGATGAAGGATGGCCCTCACCCTCACATAGCTGTTGTCTACGCATATGGCTTACCTTCTTTCAGAAATTTATTATTATCTTGTCCTATGTTCAAGCCACAGCTACACGGACTTTTCCTTGGCTAAGATGGTTAAAATTGATTTCCCTTCTGAAGAAATTCCCCAATAAGTTTAGACTGGTGATGGATCTCTGTCTAATTTTGGTGACTGTGAAGAACGGTGACCCTGCCAAGCCTTGTGACCCTGGTTCCTTCATTTTTATTAACAATCACAGCACTTACCGTCACTACTTGGCTCGCTGACTTAAAATCGTATGACAAATTTAAATGTAAAACAATGAGATTCCAGTCTAAAAGGCATTAAATAATGTGATGATATTCTAAATCTCTTTTCCCAGGGCATGAGAAAACAGGCATTACTGAGTCCCGGAAGCTCACCCCTAGCCATACTCGAATAGAACATTCTGTAAAGAGGCCGAGGAAGAACGAGAAAACTATTTCTGCCACAACCGGGGTGTGTGCTCTAGGCTTTGTGACAAAGATATGGCTTGTAAGAAACAAATATGGTCAGCCTTGGGATTAAGTTTTAGTGACTTGATGAGGCAGCACAGCTCCTCCTGGGTTTCCCAGGCAGGTGGCAGGTGCTATGTGCACATTTCTGCCATTCAGACCCTACAACACTTGGAGGCAGACATTACTCACTGGGTAAAAATAAAGAAGCTGTCAGAAACATACATCTGGCTGAGGAGAGAAATCCAGGTGCCCACCCAAGGATTTTCACTTCAGACTTGTGTCTATTCATAGTAGACTACCTTTCTGGCCATGTTGTATCCCCCTCCTCAACACCTGCACCCCCCTTCTCTCCTGGTTTGCTGGACCATGGTAGCCAATGTCCATCACTGAACACCCCTATCAGTGGTCCTGACCTAAGCATGGTGTCAGAGCTGAGTAGAAGACCCACAGACCTCAACACGGGGGTGGTCAGTGATCTTATATCTAACCCTATGCTGAGACTCCTCAGCAGGAAGCCTTTACTCTCCAGTTTGTGGCTTGGGCAATTCAGACTTGGAATTCCCAGTAAAACTATAGAGGAGGCAGAGGTGTTTATCCAGCCCTAGAGTATGTTCTTCCATGATGACCATACCAGTCAAGAAAGAAGACGGGATTGTTTGCAGAGACATTGAGCTCACAGGTTTAACCCGAGAGCTTCACCTAGTCATACATATAGAGTGGATGAGCTGTTAGCATCTTCTTTACAAGGTCAAGCAGTTCCATACTTGACTGTAGGCTGGAGTCTCTTGAATCTACTCCCACAGATCCAGGTCCCCATGACATCACCTTTCCCTCGTATCCCTTCCTGCCCACAGTGGCTGGATCAGAAAGTCCCTCCAAAAGACAAAATCATCAGGAGATATTGGAGAGTCTGAAATGATGGATTTTAATTTTACAGCTTTATACTGTAGCATTAAGTTCTTTCTGAGTGGTTCCCAGTTGCATGGATCTTAAGAGAATCCTTTCTTCCTCCAGGAGGAAGCATTTCAGTTCGGAGGAGGTAACTGATCCATGAACATTGGAACAAAGTTGTGTTCTGGCAGAAACCTCTGACTCTGAGACTTGGAAGTCTCCACTTTGAAGAGAAGATGTCAACCCAGGATGGTATTAACTCTACTTGGAACTTGCTGTGTGCTGCCTGAGGCTGAGAGTTGTCCCCTGAGACCCAGACTGACTCGGAGTCCAGCATTCTCTTTATCTCTGATGGAGCTTCCTGAACAGGCCTGCCACCGAAGAGGAATAAGTGTGGGGTGCCCAGGCCCTCTCTGGAGAAACACCCTTTTACCCCTTCCCAT
This sequence comes from Mus pahari, assembly GCF_900095145.1. Lineage (NCBI taxonomy): Eukaryota > Metazoa > Chordata > Mammalia > Rodentia > Muridae > Mus > Mus pahari. The sequence continues at coordinate 33,903,119 of NC_034608.1, forward strand.
GGGCTATGAAGTTTTAAAGAAGGAAAAGAGAAACTGAAGTATGATTTACCACATTGTTCTCTTCCAAACACTTCTCCTCAGACATGTTGTTCACTTTTAAACACTTATACGAGACAACATACCCATCAGTATGCATTTATAAATGTATAATTTATATTTGTATATATAATGTATAATATATAATATTTGTATGTTATAGTAATATGTAATATTTGTATATATTATATAATAAATATAATATATTATAATTTGTATATAATATAATGTATATGTTTTATATATATATAATAATATATATGTTATTTCTTTCTAAATATGCATAATGATGCCAAGAAAAACTCTGTTTTATTTTAATGAATAGAGAATAAAATGGTATTCTTGGGTACGATCTGTGTTTCCTATTAATAATTAATACCCTGCCTCTTATTCCCTTAATAGCACAATGCCCTCGTAATAACAACTTCCGCTGTTTTGCGTCATTATTGTATCTCCTAACAGAGTCAATTCCTCCTACTGGTAGACAGCTTTCCAATGTGACTCCTCAAAACACTCACCTTGGAGTTGTCGAGCATTGCAGACAATCCAGTAGCTACTGCAGTGCAGCAATCAATAGCATCTAAACTGCAAGTAATACATTTTATGACCTTTTCCTTAACTTCGTTGTTTAAATTCCTATAAGAGCGAAGGAAACGCAATAAGGCTGAATTGTCCTATGATGGTTTAAATGGTTAGTTGGCACAAGGACAAGCCACCGATGGTAATACACCTAAAGTTTCTATTTATTTAAAACATACATTTAATAACAGCCGGGGTTCTTGCAGCTTTAAACCATTTATGGCTCTCTGCAGCCATTTGAGGGGATGGAGTCGGAAGAGTTGTCATAATAAAGCTAAGGCATGACTTCTTTCTTGTCTGCGCATGTCTGTTGTGGGGGCTCCCAAGGCTTCACTTGGTGACTAGACACTGAGGGAGAAATGAATGTTATCCACCAAGCTAGGGATTCGAAAAACAAAATACCAAAACAGTAAGTTCTATCTCCTTTGTCTTCAAAACAGACACACACAAAAGTATCTTTAAGTGTTCTACTAATACATGAACTAGTAATATGAGCAATTAATGTGTAAACTATACCAATCTCAAGGTTTCCTGGTTTAACGTTCAACACTGTGTAATAGTTATGACTACCATAAATGAATGCTGGGCGTGGTAGTACACACCTATAATCCCAGACCCAGAGAAGTAGGGACAGGCAGATTCCTGGGGCTTTCTAGCAAGGCAATCTAGCTAAATAGTGAACGCCAGCATCATTGAAAGTCCGTCTCAGTAGATACATGTGTGGGTGATTGAAGAATGACTGCTAACCTCTGCATATACATGTACACACATGCAGACACCTATGAACACATACACACACGAAAGAGACAATAATTACTACTTAATAGTTTTTATGATTCTATTTCTTAGATTTTTCACTTGATTCCTTCCTTGAAAAGAAAGGTGTAATAAATGTAAAGGTATATAACATGGTGTAATAAAGCTTATATCCTTACCTGATGCCCATCCTAATCATTTGTGGCTCTTGCTTTATCATATAAAAACATGTTCAGATATTCTCGCGGTTATCTTCAGCTATCAACCTGCCACAGGCCAAGTTACCTGAGAGTCCCAGTTGGGGAATTATGTGGAGCAGGCTGACCCATGGACATATCTCTGGGGACTTTTCTTGATGGCTAACAGATGGAAGTCCAACCAATGTGTGGGATGGCATTCCTGGGCAGATGGACCTGGGCTCTATAAAGAAGCTACCTGGACTGGAGCCTGGGAGCAAGCCACTGATCAGTGTTCCTTTGTGGTCTCTGTTTCAAGCTCCTGCCTCAGATTCCCCACTTTGTTTGACTCCATGATGGACTAAAACATGGACGCCAAATAAGCCCTTCATTCCCCAAGTCATGGTGTTTATCATAGCAGCAGGAAGCACACTAGAACAAAGACCATGCCATTTCATTCTAACTTCCATTTAAGCGGAACAAGACATCAAATGCAATCAACTTAATATAAATACAACACTGGGGCACATAAAATGTATATGATACAGTTGCCCTGGTGAAATGGATAATGATCTTTTCACATTAAAAATGAACCAAGAAGTATTTATATTACAAAGGGTTCTCAAGAGGTACAGTGTGGGCATGATGCTTAGATATCACAGAAAGGAGATCAACAGATTGGTTTGCAAAGTAGGGTCTAGGTAGTTGTGCTGGCTGGTTTTCCTGACACAAGCTGGAGTTATCCAGAGAAAGGGGCCTCCCTTAAGGAAATGCTTCCATGAGATGCAGCTGTAAGGCATTTTCTCAATTAGTGAACAAGGGAGGAGAGCCTCACCCATTGTGGGTGGTGCCATCCCTGGGCTAGTAGCCTGGGTTCTATAAGAAAGCAAGCTGAGCAAGCCAGGGTAAGCAAGTCAGTAAGCAGCACCTCTCCACGGTGTCTGCCTCAATGCCTGCCTCCAAGTTTCTTCCCTGTGTGAGTTCCTGTCCTGACTTCCTTTTGTGATGAAGAGTAATGTAGAAGTGTAAGCTGAATAAACCTTTTCCTCCCCAACTTGCTTCTTGGTAATGATGTTTTGTGCAGGAACAGAAACCCTGACCAAGGCAGTAGTCTAACAACATCCATCTCTGTGCCGGTGAGGCTGAGATTATAGCAGTGGCTCAAACTGTGAGGCTGGATACCTTGGTAGTCCTGATCTGACCCCGAAAGCACGGAGAATTCCTGGAGAGAGCCATGGATCTTCAGTCCACAGTCAAAGGTGGAACACCTGGGTTCTGATGTCAGCAGCAAAATTAGCGGGGATAGAAATCCCTACCAACAGGAAGTGAAGGCAGGGTGACAAAGTCTTGTATCCTCATGCCTCTTCCTACTAGGGTCACCTGTTGAAAGGTGCCATCACTCGACCTCTCTGAGCAGGGATGAAGCCCCTCACTTAATCCTGCCTGGAAATGCTTCTCAGACAACCCTGAAGCATGTTTCTCAATTGATCCCAGGTCTTGTCATGTTGATGGTCAAGGTTTACCATCACATTTTCCATCCAAGCTGAGCTTTATTGTCAAATGACTTTTACCTCTGCGTTTCTACCCTTGCTTAACTTGCATTTGGCTTTTATGACATTCCTTAACATGAAGACAATTTGTTTCTTATAAGTTTTTCACACACACACACACACACAGTTTATTGCTTTGTAAGATGAGTCCAAAAATGAACTCTAATATTTGACAAGTTCATTTTATGTATACATTGCAACATCTCTCTTCTTAATGTTTTCCTGAATTTTATTATAACCATTCTTATGGGCATTATTCATCTTTTTAATAATCATTCTAGGACAGCATATACATTTCCAGGGAAAAAGAGGAAACACAGCTAGCTGAGGCAGTTGCTGACTGGCAGCAGGACCACATATCTTTAGGATAGTAGGACATCCAATTTTCCAGAGGTTCTCTATGGCAGGAAATTGAAGGGATTTTTCACTGGTTCTTCCATAGGAGAAGAAGAACACTGTGCCAAAGGCATAGAAAATATTTTCACAGGTGTCTTAGGTATCACCTGTGACAGAATGCAGGTAGAAGTGATGCCATGCATTTTGACTACTCTGCTCAGGCCTGTGAAGGAGGCTCACTGTGCCTGAGTTTCCATCTGATGGCTTAGCTAAGGTCGCTTCCCCAATACTGCACCTTCTGGCTGCAGTGATGAATTTATTAACCACGTGAGATCCTAGTGTGTCATGAATTCCCTGCTATCAAGCAGTCTTTCATTGAGTGGTTTTGGCATCAGTCGAAAATGGAGCCTTTAAGCATTCGGGTGCAGTAATGAATGCAAACTTAGGAGGTAGTTGGTCCCTTCTTTCCTCTGTATGTGTTAACTCCCCACCCTTACCTGTCAGGCTTCCTGGGTTGTTGACATCACTGTGGACATTGGTTGAGTCTCTAGGCCTGATTTTGGTCACTTGGCCAGACTATGTTGACAACTCCCTTGCTTGAACTGGGCACTGTGCTGCTACCGTGACTGTTACCTGCCGCACCATGCTACTGAGAGGGATGTGACTCAATGAAGGGACACAGGGAGAATTGAACACCAAGAGGTAAGAGCTGGTAGAGCTAAGTTTGGCTTGGAAAAAAAACAGAAGCCTTGCCTCAGAGTATACAAGGGTAAGTGAAAGGGTGCAGAGAGGACCATGCAAAAATGGCAACATAATTGGAATCTTTATCTTTCTGCTCGTTTCTCCATCCCCATGCCCAGGAGCTCAGGGTCCAGCAGAGGGAAAGAGGGGGAAACAGTCTCCACACTTACAGATCACTATCTGCCTTTCCTCCACATCCTCTGCTTATCTCCATGGCAACAGTACACCTATTGTCTCTGCCTCCGAACAGGAATCTCATTGTCTTATGTCATAGGTCCCAGATTAAGTATGACACATTACCAAAATACAGCATTTTTCAATAATTTGAAATATATCAGGTACCACAGTACACATTCCTACACTATCACAATCACATCTTACCTTTATGTGAATGCCAGATGCTGACATAAAATATATATGCAATTTGTTGTAGCAACAGGTATTGCTATAGAAACTGTTTTTGGTCAGTTTAGTGCTTAGGCCAATTGGCTGTCAATTCCTGTTTTTAAAACAATTGCAGCTATGCTTCCTTTTAAGAAACAAACAAACAAATAGAGTAGAGTGATACCATCTGAACATGCATGTGGAGTATTGCCAACACATGCCAGTGTTACCTGGTTTACAGGAAAATCTCACATGTGAATCACACAGTTCTGCCCTTGGGAGGCTAATGGGCTCAGTCTACATCATGGGGGAACACTATGCTTGATCTTCATCAGAGAGCACCCAGACACATGATGCTGATGCTGTTGTTTGTGTGTGTCCCTGTAATCCACCAAGTCAATGTGTGCGAAGCTTGACTTTTCTCTTTCTTCAAATGCAGTGTGCAAATAACCAGGAGAAAGTCGCCTCCAACTGAGCGGGGATTTGTTCTCTGGCAGTGGACTGGGGAAGAGAAGGCTCCACCCTGGCAACTTGAGCTGATTGTGTGGGAGATGAGTGTCCTGTGATCTCAGTTGGAGACTGCACATGAAATGGGAGGAGAGAGCTGTGAGCCCAGGAAGCCAGCGATGGGAGACTGTAATGAGGTAAGATGCTCTAAAGTGGCTGTTGGAAGTGATTTTTAAAGTGATTTTTTTTTTTTAAAAAATTGCACAACTTAAAGTTTCAGAAAACTCAAGCTATTTTGTGAGAAATTGAATGTGGGCGCAGCACCTGGTACCACAGTTCCTTTCAGTGCCAGACTAGGCTGTCATTGCTGACACTTCATGCTTGATTAAAAGAAGAAGCCATCTCTGTTACTCAGGTAGATGAGACACAATAACAGCAACAAACCCTGCTTGTTTAAGAAATGAATCTGGGGGAATATATGTATTAAAAATGAGAATCTCTCTTGTATTATCAAAAGAAGTGGAGTTTCCTTAGTGAAGCTTTGCACAGCATTCCGGGTAGTGCACATGCAGGCTCTTTCTGTTCAGAGTGCATATGACTGAAGAGAGACTGAAGTTTGAGGTATATGATTTCATATGAGTAGCCTCCCCCAGCACACAGTAGGATGGTCTACCACACAGTAGGATGGCACTCTCATCAGCACAGACTCTTGTTCACATTAGAGTTGGAGTTTTGTGTCTGGTTTCAGTGTGGAGCAGAGGCTGAAAGAAAGGCCACCCAGAGACTGCCCCACCTGGGGATCCATCCCATATACAGTCACCAAACCCAGACACTATTGTGGATGCCAAGGAGTGCTTGCTGACAGGAGCCTGTTATATAGCTGTCTCCTGTGAGACTCTGCAAGAGCCTGACAAATACAGAGGCAGATGCTCGAAGCCAACCATTGGACTGAGCACAGAGTCCCTGACGGAGGAGCTAGAGAAAGGACTGAAGGGGCTCAGGGGGTTGCCACCCCATAGGAAGAACAACCAAATTAACCAACCAGACCCCCTGAGAGCTCCCAGGGACTAAACCACCAACCAAAGAGCACACATGGTACCAACCCATGGCTCCAGCTGCATATGTAGCAGAGGATGGCCTTGTCGAGCATCAGTGGGAGGAGAAGCCCTTGGTTCTGTGAAGGCTCGATGTCAAGATGCCCCAGTATAGGGGAATGCCAGGACAGGGAGGGGGTAGTTGGTGGGTGAGTGGGGGAACATGCCCATGGAAGCAGGGGAAGGGGACAGGATAAGGGGCTTTCGGAGGGGAAACTGGGAAAGGGGATAACATTTGAAATGAAAATAAAGAGAATATAAAAAAAAAAAACAAAAAAACCAAAACCCAAACCAAAAGAGTAGGCCTTGCTGAATAAAGCCTAGAATTTTAAGTCCTTTGGGTCTCTCTCTCTCTCTCTCTCTCTCTCTCTCTCTCTCTCTCTCTCTCTCTCTCT
>NC_034608.1:33909707-33912030 GCF_900095145.1 Mus pahari
TCTCTCTCTCTCTCTCTCTCTCTCTCTCTCTCTCTCTCTCTCTCTCATTTTCATATTTGATGTGGCAAGCACCTACATTTGATTCTCTTTGATTATTTCTCCCCTGCTTTTCAAAAACACAGGACCTGCACATTTCATTTATAAGGGCAGGAAATTACCCTGTTGATAATTATTGAAGTCAGGAGCAAACAGAAAATTATGGTATTTTTCAGGCAGTGGGTACCTAAAATTGCACATTAGTCCTACCAATTCCCCAAATAAATCATAAGTCACATATTTTCCAACGGTGCCTTCTCTCTCCCACACAATTCAATCATTAGATCCTGTTATGATATGCCTGCTGAGTCCCCTTAGAATAGGATGCCAGGGAGGATGGGATCATAATCCATCCTGAATACCAACTTCATTACCAGTACCCAACCTGGAGTCTCAATTTATCTGACAGTTTTGGGATCTTGCACACCAGTGTCCTGAGGGAAGACAAAGAATGGAAGAGCGTATGGGCATAGTATCCTATGACTCTTGGGTTTGCAGGAAGTTATGGAGCACAGGAAAAGCCTGAGCTGTCCAGTGATCTGCTAGTGCTAGGTTGTTCCATCCCAACGTGCACCCTGATCGGAGTACTAACATAAGGGAACTGAGTGGGGCTATGCTGTGGGAATCTGCCCACATCCTTTTTCAGTACAAGGAGACTGAAGTGTGGAGGTGGTATTTCCTCAGCTCCTCCTCTGTTGAATTATAGGTGCGGCCTCCTGTGTGTAGATGCTGCTCTTCTGAGAGAATGAGCAGTCGGAAGAGAAGAGAAAACTGGAGCTATGTAAGTATAGGCGGCAGGAGTATCAGTACAGAGTAAAGGACTTGAAAAATCTATGTTAATTTATTATAAAAAATTAAACAAATATTTTAGCCACTGTGAAATTAAGAAAGCTTCTTCTATGCGTCCTTTTGTAAAAGATTCAGCAGAGAACAAGCAGAGGTTTAAAACTGCCTAGAATTTATTGAAAGACAGCACACTATACTCTGTAGCAAAGCATAGAAATAAGAGACTTTGACTTATAAAACATGTTGAACTCTCCCTGCTGTTAAAGCATATCAGAGCAACTTTGCCAGAGGGATCTGAAGGGAAATGGAGTAGAAAACAGAGATGATTTTAAGCTATGAAGTATGATACAAAAATATAACTAAGAAGACCCTATAAACCCGGTCTTTAGAAAGAACATTAAACAGGTCATTTAAAACCAGAAAATATAATTAAGGGGTGAGAACTATATTATGCTACAATGTCATGCATTGCACTGAGCAGTGTGCATGAGATTAAGTATTCATGCTGCAGTCAATGCAACTCTATGTGCTACTGGCTCTGAAAGCCTGGACAGATCAGCTTGTGTTCTACACATCATCAAACTGACTGGATGCTCTACTGAAATTTTAGGAACAATGACTGAGAATACATCATTTCATGAAAGATGGGTTTATCACTAATAAAACTTATAAAAGGTCATTGTATCCGCTGGAGCAGATGTTTGGGAACCGAGACAGTTCCCAATTCTGTACCCACAAAACCTTCCTAGGTACACAAGGTAAGCAAACACCCCAAACCTTGTTTTAAGGGGAACTCAAAGAGGCTGGTATCTCTGAGGCAATTCCGCCATGTTCCTGCTGTAGGGGCCTCCTCCGCCTGATCTTGACTTCTGGCTGCTCACAGGAGACATGCACACTATCCTATTTTAGGAAGCCTGTCTCTATGAGTTCTACTCATCTTTGACTAGAACTCAGCCTTAGAGCTTAGCCTCCCCTCCCCTCCACCCCATCCCCATTGCTCTTTCCAATTCCACAACCATTCGTCCAGTCTCAGATAGACTTTCCTAGGGTCTAGAACAGATGAAGGGCTTCCACCAGCTGGCAAGGCCCGCAGACATACTTCAGGACACAGAGCTCTACATGTTGTCCAGGTTTAACTTGTGGCTTCATCTTGGAGCTTGCCTGTGATTGACCAGTGTCTTGATGTTTATAAGAATCCCTGATGTCTGAGTATACAGATCAGTCAAGTGCTTGCAAGATGCAGGCCTATGTTCAGATCTCCAGTGCACATGTAAAAAGATAGCATATTTGTAATTCCAGTGATGGGGTGGACTCAAAGGGATGCCTTGAACTTGCTAGCCAAGTGGAGAGCAAGTGGTGATGACATTTGAGATCAACATTTGGTCTCCACGGACACATCCATCACATACTTGCAAGCATGCTTACCTATCCACCCAATAGGGACGTTTACACACACACACACACACACACACACACACACACACACACACACACACACACG
>NC_034608.1:33912075-33924618 GCF_900095145.1 Mus pahari
CACACACACACACACACACACACGCAGGAAGGAGAAGGATATTTGAGACAAGAACACAAGAAGATCAGTTCATGATTTTGTCCTGGATAACAGATTTGGGTTTTAATTTTCCTCATATCATCTGATAAAGAAGAAATCTCCTTAGTACTGTTGTTGATGGTGTTAAGGCCTGATAGTGACATTCTGTTGTCTCAGAACAGTCTGGTGTGACCATAGGAGTCAGAACAGCAAGCAATGCCGAAGTGTCCAGGGCTTCCTCAGTCTGTTAGTGAGCCATCTAGCAGCAGGCAACTAGAAGACCACTGTGGACCACGAGTCATGTGCTTGCTTCCTTAATGCCACACAGGGGCAATCTGAAATCAGGATCCTGGGTGGGAGCTCTATATCTGAGCATCTGAGTCAATGTATGCAGTGAATCATGGCATCAAACCAAAAAAATGAACATAGAAGAAAGGGGGCCAAGACAGGATTCAGAAAATGAACATTTCATTCATGTTTTTGCTGATTTATTAAAAGCACCAGAGAAGCAATGGGTAAAAAGGTGGAGTTTGGGCAACAAAGCAACAGGGAGAGAATGCTATGGAGATGCCTAGCCTGGAGGCAGGGGGCTGCCCGTGGGCTGTCAGTAGGCATTAGTGGACTGATGCCAGGGTTTCCTGAGTGGGTAGAGTCAGGCTCCTCCTCACTCCTGTCCCTCCCTCTCATTTTCTCTTTCTTCTCCTGCAGTTTTCTCCCTCTTTGTCTCCCCATCTCTTCTCACTTCCTTGACTTCCATCTTTGTCCTTCTTCGGTTTTCCCAGAATCATTGGCCAGACACAATGTTTAAAATCATTTTTCTCAGGTAGGTGTTGGTCCCTGTGAAAAATATTATCCCCTTCTCTCACGATACTGAACAGAGGAGGGGACTTTCTGAAAGCTGATTCTGCCCTTTGATTTATGCAGGCTTTCCCCACAGACACTGTTATTTATAATTCCTGTGATGGTATGCATCATCTTGAAGGTCAAAGAAGTTAGGAACCTAACTTATAATCTTTACCGTCCTGGTAATATATTATATAAGCCCAGTTTGAACTGTTTTAAACTCAAATTGAATTTCTGTCAAGTAATTCCTGTGATGTTTAGTATGACTTATGAATCGTCAAGTCTCAACAAGTATCAGCTGCAAAAATATGTTAAAAGCAAAGGAAGAAGATGATTTTACCAGTTAATTTGGCAATTATCACATGATGATAGGAATATATATTTTTCATTAAATTTTCTTGGGTGTTTATTATTTCTTGTAGATGGAACATAATGTTTTGCTTTTATGTAAATCATACTGGAGAATGGATGAAGTGGAGAGGGTATTAACCACTTTCATATACATATATGTGTGTGTGTGTGTGTGTGTGTGTGTGTGTACATGTGTGTGTATAGAATCAAATTCCATTTCTATATAGGCAAGATAGACTTTTAAGACAGAACTTTCAAATTTGTTAATTCTTTTTAGTATCTTACATAGGAAATTACTAATTTAAGAAGAGGTATCATACGAAGAACATAGGTTAAAAGAGATTAAAGCAGGGCCCGATGCACACATGTTAGACAGGGCGGCTGGCCTCCAGCACACAACAAAGCTCCGATGAGCATGTGTAGCTGCAAACTGAGTAACTGCCAGATTGAGCAGAAGGACTCGGCAGGACACAGAAACACTCCGAACAGCACTGTCATGGCAGACACATGTCTGTGCTGACACACAGTAGTAACGACACCAAAGGGAATATGTGGATAGAAGTATGTCAATTTGACATAGTTAAAGCACTTCTGAGAGAAGGGAACCTCAATTAAGAAAATACCTCCATAGCTGTAGGCAAGCGTATAAGGCATCTGCTTAATTAGTGATCAATGGAGAAGGCTCAGCCCATTGTGGGCAGGCCCATCCCTGGGCTGGTACAAGCTGAGCAAGGCAAGGCATGAAGAACAAGCCACTGGCTCTCCAAAAGAGTGAAATCTGTTAAAAATTAAAACTATAGTCATTGTTAGGGTTTGAGAGGAGAAACATGGTTCTTGAGAGAACTTTTGAGTTGAATCGTCCCTTAGGCAAGAGCTATATCATTGTAAATGCCAGAAAGCAGATGGGTAGACAGCCAGACAGCCAGCCAGACAGACAGACAGCACGATGTGGGGTCTAAAGTTCCTGGCCTGCCTTAGGAAAGTTGAGCCCACTCTTGTAAAGTCCTTTGCGAGTAGGAAAGTAAAGGTTAGGGAAGGGCCAGGTGTTGGGCCTTTAAGAAATGGGTCAAAAATGTATTGACTAGGCTAGAAGACTCTGTGTTTTCTTGCGTTTATGGCTGAGGCCGGTGTTTGCAAAGTGCCAAGGACTTTCCTTGATTGGACCATCCAGAAGAACACAGGGCCTGGTTAATTTGATATGTGACCAGTCGTTACTTGCCCTGCCTGCAGCCCTTCTGTTTGGGGCTTTGTGGTCTGTAGAAAAAGTCCTCAGCCTCTATAATCTCACAATAGTATTCGTACTCACTTAGTTTAAAAATATTAGAAGAGCAAGCATCAAGTAATGAGGTAACATCCCTGCAACAGAAAAGTACGCCGGGCGTTTGGGGAGTCTTCATAGCTCTGCTTCTCTGTGTGCCTTGATCGTGAGGTCTGTGGTGATGTAATTTGTTGGGCATTAATCTAATTTGTTGGGCATTAATCGGCACTTGAGCTTCACAATCTGCTATCTGCACATTTGGAACTGTTTGCACAATGGTGTGACACTCTGTGTATATCAACCATAGGTAAAATGTTGCAATCGCAGAGGTTATGAGCTACACTGTAGAGTCACGCTTGCTGCTGCCAACTGAGTCCATTTATTCTAACAGAGACTTGTTATCAACCTCAGCCCCTCCCACGCTTGAAACTGTGTACAAGAACAAATGAGGGCAGCCTTTGTGTTCCATGATGGGCAGGGCTTCTTTTACATCGAAAGCACAGTTTTAGACAGTGCGTTAGAAATACATTCTCAACGTTCCGTTGGAAATCACCAACTAAAGAAAATTTAGAACCCGGGAGGCATGTGCCCACTACTGTAATTTGAATTTAACTTGAAGGTTCTGATCCTTACCTTAAGGGAGCTTTATAAACCATTGTGTCATTTTTAATAGAAAAACTCTGCATACGACTTTGACAATGTGTAGGGCGGGGTGGGGGGGCTATTTTAGGATAAGTCACTAAAACCTTTTCTGGGGAGGGGGAGTGCAAACTTAAGTCAAACTGTAATGCAGGAACGAAGCACTTCACAGTTTTAAGAATCAACTGACAGCGCCTTTTGGTGTTTTGGAAGGTCCAGGAGGCAGGCTGCAGAAACTGGTGTGGTCTGTTTCAGTGTGGGAGGGCAAAGGGGGATGCCATACTCACACTCTGTGTGACATCATAAGGCACTGACAGAACAATGCAGTAAAGATGAAGTCCCCAAGGCCTTTGATCGGTGTTCAGTTAAAATTCAAGAGGGCTTATTGGTTTTCCCCTAAGCTTTCTAAAACTAGAAAGTGTGCAAGGATCAGAGTGTTAGCGTGGGCTGTGCTGTTTTTCAGAGGGCATTTTGATTTCATGGTGTGCTGAGAAAAAAGCTGGAGATGGAACCCATCTAATTGTCAAACGGGTGTACTTGATGTACAGACTTTTACTGTGAGCTTAATCCTCCTGTCTGATCTCCTTTATTTCAAGCCTCACACAGAGATCTCAGCAGGGCCATGCACTGCTGTCCCGAAGCTTACACGGGAACTTGGGAGCACAAAGGGTCATAGATGGTCTTATTTGCTTGACTTATGACAAGAGAGATCGCTTAGCTTTCTGGGTGATGTTTTCTGTCTTGATAAAGGATGATTTAGAATTCCAATCTACACGCCGCTTACTCATAACACCAAACAACTCTAACTTTTATGAAATATATTTATGACGGATGTAAATTTAGCTAGCTTTTTGTAAACCTCATAAGTCCCATCTAAATTTCCTCTTCGGGCATTTTAAATAGGGAATGGATTCGCAGATAGGAATTAAAAAAGATAAATTCTACCATATAAAAATAATTATTCTAAGCAAAGAACTTCTCCAAATGCCCTTTTGTGAGAAAAAGATATTTAAAGAAGCCGTCTAACTAGTACCAGATTTCTCCCGATTGCCCCACACCGTGCTCCTCTGAAGGCGAGGAAAGTCGAGCATTTGTGAGATGAATTGGATGTGTAATTTTGGGTTCAGATGTGATATTGATTTCTTGGGTTTGTGTTGATTGTTCTCATTTCAATTTTGCTTCCATTGTTCTCAGGTATTTTCTAACCCATTGTGAATGCAAAATGCTGAAGCACCCGTGTCCCGAGAGCTCATATGGCTAGGGACTTTACACTACAAAGTCAGAAATAGGCTTCGGTGAAAAGAGGACAAAAGCAGTGGAGCATTTATGTAAGATGAGTGATTATGAAATGCCAGCTTTGCTACACCCGAGCCTTTTGTCATTACGTGCGTGCCCACGTGTGTGCATGTGTGCGCCTGCATGTAGGTGCTTGTGTGTAAACTGTACAGAAGTGTGCCACTAAAATATGTTGCATATTCATCCTCATAACCCAACCATTTGATAGCATCAAATTTATGCTTCCCTGCCACAAAAGTTATAGTTTTATAGGAATTTTAAAGTGATATTTCCAAACAGAAAATTACTTGTATTTTTATAACGGGAAAAAGAGTGGCTGAAACAGATTTCAATGCCCATTCTTAGTCCCAACTCACACATATTTAAAAGAGATAACATTTTGGTCACTGACGTGATACTTTTTTTCTAATCATTGGCTTCACAGATTAATTTCCTTACAGCAGTGGTTCTCAGTCTCCGTAATGGTGTGAAATTTTAATGCATTTCTTTATGTTGTGGTGAGTCCCAATCATAAAATTATTTTCACTGCCACTTCATAACTGTAATTTTGCTACTGTTATGAATCATAATGTAAACATCTAGTATTCAAGATATCTGATATGCGACCCCTGTGAAAGGGTCCTGTGACTCCCAAAGGGGTTGTGACCCAGAAGTTACAAGCCACTGCATTACAACAATGCATTGTGAAATCTACTCAAACAAGTCACCCACAGAGGACCATGCTCCAGCTCTGTGCTCCTAACTGTGCATATCATATCGACCCATTTTTATTTTTCTCACCTTGGAAATAATTCATTAATAGAGCCAGAGCCAAGCGTGGTGACATACAACGTTAAGCTCAGATACCTGGGCAGCTGAAGAAGGAAAACCACAAGTTCAGGGCCTGACTTGGCTGTTGAGTGTGTTTAGAGCCACACCTCCATACATGTGCACACATGCACATATGCACGCATGCACATGATTACAACTTAGTGAGAGAGTATTTCAAATAAGAAAGTAAAAGGTCTGATGGTATAGCTCAGTGGTAAAGCACTCATGGAGCATGGAGAGCTTTATGCTAGGTTTAGTCCTCAAGACCATAAAATAATGCAATGCAAACCCTAACCTTGAAGAACCTTGTGGTCATTTTCTTTCTATTGCTGTGATGACACCATGAGCAAAAACAACTTGGTAAGGAAATGGCTGAGAATACGTGGGAGTTGGAAGCTCAGCCCTAAAAATGACACCTATGCTGTTCTCCTTAAAGCTCAGGGGACCTTGAAGAGGAGAGAGCAGAAGGAATACAAGAGTTGAGAGCTGGGGAGGGGACCTGAAGAATACCTGTTTCTGGCCATGGGACAGCTGTTGTAATCAGGAACAAGATGGGCCCTGTTAACAGTCAGTCGTGGATGGCAGAGGGCCCTTGGGGCTTCTGCCCTGACTATGAATCATTGGCTGCTAACAGGTTTTTAAAGAGGAAGAGACACCATCTTTTTTGAGAACCAACCCTGGTTCTCAAAGAGCCCTGGTTCAATTAAATGGTTATAAAACGGAAGAGAAAGATATGACTGTGGGAAAGGTTCCTGCAGGGAGGAAAGAGAGTTGATGGAGTGGGAGAGAAAGAGCAGAGAGCAGAGCTGAAGAGCAGCTGCACTGCATTTCTATACATGTATTTTTACCGTCAAGGAGTGATTTTAATTAATATGAAAACCACCTGCACAACAACAATAAGGAAAATATCACCAACAATGAACTTAAAATCTGCATAGCTCTCTTCTTACTGTGGATGCCCCAGTGACACTTCCTTTTCTTAACATTTTAAATTAGTCATTTGAGGATGTATACAGTATATTTCATCATACCCATCTTATCTCCCTTCAACTCTTCCCAGGCTCCCCTTGCCATGCACCCACCCCCCAACTTAGATCCTTTCTCCTTAAACCATTGAGTCCAACCAGTGCTCTCCATAGATGTCGGACCATCTCTGGAGCATGGCTATCCTAAGAGGCCACTTCCTTGAAGAGAACTGACTCTCCCCTCCTTTAACAGCCACCAACTGCTAAACTCAGCAAGAGATGGAGGTTCATGAGCCCACCCTACCTCATCTCCACATCTGGCTGGATTTTCTTTTTCTAACTTGCTCTTTTGTGGCTCTTATATAGCATTAAAAAAAAAATAAGACGTATTCTTGATGCTATTGAATAACTCGTGAAACCTTTTAATGCTGGAGTCTGATGGCTTTCTTCACAGATGGCTAGAATTTCTTTTCTCCACGTTGCTCAGCTGAAGGTGTCGGAGTAAATGCTGCTCCAGCCCTTGAGTTCTCTCAGCCTTATCAGGACCTCCGGGGTGGGTAGGCACTGTTTACACAGAGTGGGACTTGGGAAACCGATAATGAGTGAAAAGGATTTGCTGTGATTTTTTTTTTAAAGTGGTTTAGTTTCTACAACAGGGCAGCAGGTTGGCAGTAACTTGTGTACCACCTGCAGCCCGCTGCTGTTACTTCTTTGTACACGCAAATAGAAGTGAGGGGCTACTCGTCCACTTAGCAGCTGAGGAGCAGAGAGGGCGAAACAGATCCCTGGCTAATTTTTAGTATTGCTCTTAACACGGTTCTGGCCAATGACAGAATAATAACAACAAACCGGGCGCAAATCAAGGGGATCGAGTGTGGCAGACAGAGGCATCGGTGCAAGAGCCGTGACATAATTGCACACATTTTATCCCTGACAGCACAGTGCTGAGGTCATGTCTGACAGGGCTGGTGTCTTACTCAGGACATGTTCATTATCATAAATGTCTGAGTAACAACGGTGGACAACGTTAATGACGCCAGTGTTAATTCAGATCAGCTGAGGCAGACTGACCAAAGAATCACTGAAAGCAGCACTCCCTTCTTTGTTCCATTCACCCTGCAGTGAATACATCTGAAGGCCTTGTTCCGCCATTAAGATTCTCCTCTAACGGACGTTCACATCCCTGCTCAGGGTGACCATTTACCTCTTTATCCTTTCCTTACCTTAGCATCTGTGAAAAGAGAGAGAGAAAGAGAGAGAGAGAGAAAAAAAAAGCACTTGCCTTGCAGCAGATTAAACCACGGGTGTGATGAAACCACACGAGAGGGCCACCAAGAGAAGAAGGAAGAAAAAAAAAAAAATCCAACCTACTAGCCTAGAGCAATAAGAGATGCATTAATTCAGTATGCCGAGATGAAAAACGAGCTGCAGAGTGTGTCATTTATAACTGCTTATTCTGAGGCACTGACTAAATTATAATTTGTTAAATAAATTTGAGTGCATCTGGGACCTTCTAGGTGACTTGATTTTTGACACTACAAAGTTCTGTTAAAATGGCAAAAAGCGCTCCAATTCATCTTGAGTTCTCCCTTAGCAAAGCTACAGAACACTGAAAAATGGAAGGGCTGTTTCAGGTCATAGAAACCAACTTTGTATCTTAGGAAGCAAATGGTCTTGAGGACAGGAGGAGGAAAGATGAACCAATCAAAACTAGAACTCCCAACCCCTTGGCCATCTACAAAACCTGTAGCGCCTCCTTTTGGATGGGCTGGCCACACAGAGTCCCTTCACCTAGAGCTGTGACCTGGTGCTCAGTGATGGGGCTCCAGGAGAACTCCTACTCAGCACTGCCAACTGAGGAGTGCAGGGTGGGGCTGCCATCGGGATGACAGGAAAGATGTTGGAGAATCCCTGTAAAATCTGACAAGGCCCACCAATCATGAGGTAAAGGGTGTGAAGACTAGCTCATTTGAAAGGAATTGCTTAGAGAATAGAGCCATGGGGTACTTTGATTGTACAAGAATATTTAGGAAAAATTCAGCCGTCATGCGCTCAGTGGCCACTGGTGCCATGGCCCAGGTAGTAACCTGAGATGTCAGACTTCATTCAGTGTTGTTCACAGGACACAGGCTGTACAGAGATGGAGAACATAAAAATTGTTGGTACATAGATGGCTCAGCCCAAATTTCAAAGGAAACCCTCAGAGGCCTGACACTGTTCAGCAGGGTCAGAATCCCTGTGGGGAGGCCATGGAAGGAAGGCTTGATATGAGATGTTCTGAGGACGATTTCGGCTCAAGCTTCTGTCTGGACATTTTACCAGGATGGGACACAAGGACCGCTGGTAGACCTTGTGCTCATCAGTAAGTACCCTGCGTTCCTGCTTTCCCTACGAGTGCTGAATGTGGATCCATTCACTTCTCTTCAGCTGAAGATGTCAACTCTACATGTGACAGGTTAGTTTTCCTCCGTGAAACTTCACATTTAACTGTAAAGCATATTGCTGATAGAACATCACCTCTGGTTATCCACGCAAGTGTGTTAAGCCATTATTTGTCACTTCTACACTGTAGAATGACTGCTGCTTGTCATGGTGCAGACTTGCTGTATTTTATACTTTTAGTATATATATATATATATATATATATATATATATATATCCACACACACTCAAGTGTGCACACACAGGTATATGGGAATATGCACATGCCACCACACATGGAGGAGGTCATAGGGCAATTGTAGGAATCCATTTTTTCTTTCTCACAAGAACTTAAGAATCTGAATCAGACCCTTAGGTTTGGCAGTAGGTGCCTTGAGTAAGTAAGACATCTCTCTCATCCTTGTTTTATTTTAACCAGAGATTCCCCAGTATCAAACAATATGGTGCTGTCTCAGTACATAAATAAATGTAGGATATCATTTTTTTTTCTAAAGCTTCTTGCTTCATAATGGATCCAGCTTCCGCATAACACACATGTGGAATCAGCTGCTTGTGGAAAAACAGCACGCTCTAGGTTACAGATGCTTTCTTAAAAAGGAAACAGTATCATGGAGACTTGGGGGCCAAATCACGCAGACTTGAACCACCCCCGGAATGATAGCTGTGTTCCCACTCAGAAGCACAGAGGTGAGCCATCACTGAGAGACATTTCTGATCTAAGATAATAAATTAGAACAAACTGTATAAATAATTTACCTACTTGGCCTCAGAATAAGCTTTTTTATATAAGAAATTTATTCTGTAAGAATAAAGGAAGAGATTATGCTACAGTCATTTGATGTTTCAGTTGTCACAGGAACACAATGGTTCTATTTAAGCCCTGGTTATTAAAATTATATGAGCAGCATTCAGAGAAATATATTTTGATATCAGATATTATGTAACAAGATATTTGTTTTATTTGTTTTTCTGCTTCACAGAGGAAAAGCTGTGTCTTAACTGTGAAGCACATAGGAGAAGGAAGCAGAGCGAATCCATTCAAACTTGCTTCTGCCTCATCTCAGGACAGCTGCAATAAATGCCCATGGGCTGCATCCCTCTATCAGAAACTCCAAACATAGACTACAGAGGAGGTGAGAGGTTCCTTAGATACAGGGACACTTGGTTGCAATTATGAGGGATTCCAATTTTTGGTAAGTGAGTTTAATGTTAGTACTCACAGCATTCCGATTACGGGGGAGTGGGGGTGGATTCCAGTTTTGTGTGTGAGTTCAAAGATAGTATTCACATAGCTATTCTGTGACAGAATGCTTCTCGTATAGGTTTGGTCTCTCAAGATCGATCCCTTTGTTTGAAAAATAGCACCTAGCTGCAGCCCCACAGAAAGGAGAAAATGAAGGAATCCCAGGACCTGGCTTGCCTGCAGTGCTGTGATGGACTAAACCCTGGGGTTTGACAAAGACAAAACAGCCTCAAAGCTCTGCTGATCGGGAAACACAGTTGACAAATGAGCAGGCTAGCCTATTGACCTGGAGACCAGCGTACTTTCAGACAACTGCAGGATCCCTACATAGGAAGAGTATATTGTGGAGGTACTTAAAGACAGGTTCTATGAGCATCAAGTGACACTGCTAATCCGTTAGGGACCAGAATGTAAAGAGGCATTCTCCAGCAACATGGAGGGCACCCAGGAAAATGTTGAGGGCATTGACCGTTTCATCAACGATGAGATACACTTCTGCAGCGAGCAGTTAGCGAGGGCACAGAGTGAAGAGCCCAAGGGCTTGGTGACCACGAGTAGACCTTACATAAGACCCAATTTCAGGTAAGAAAATAATTCTATTAAAAAGAAGGAAAAACAACTGGAATAGCTCTTCAGTGTTGGCGTGTCACTGCGTTCCTCCCCAGCCTGCCTGGCTTTCTTAGAATTAAGACTTTTCCCAGAGTCATGTCCCAAACAGCTGCTGGCTTTCGGCACTTAGTCTTGGTAACACCAGCCATAGCCAAATTCAGTACACTGGCTGTGAATCATTGATCCCAAGTGAGAGAGAAGAAGAGGGGTAAATTTCTGGGTACCACGTTAGAACTGTAGCATCAAGGCACTGTGAGGGTCCTGGGCTAAGCTCAGCAACCTTTCTGGGGTCCTTACAGTTGACATTGGAGGTCCTAGTTGTTTATGGGATTAGGACCCTTCACTCTACTGACCTTGTCTTTCACTGTTCAGAGGACTGTATTCCTGCTGGTGAGGTGTTAGATTCCTGGCACTTCATCTCCCCGCTTTTCTTTCATCCAGTGGCTGTGGAACGCTGCCCTGGATGATTTTTTTTTTTTAAGGGGAAACGTATATTCTAGTGTCAACAAACCTCCATGCTGTCTCTGACCATGATGGAGCCCTGTAGTCAAGTCAAAAAGCTTCCACAACAGGAATGGAAGAACCCGCTAGGGCGACCAGCAGAGGGCAGTGTCCTCAATGCTGTCACCGTATCTCAGTGCAACAGGGACACAGAGTATGTTTCCAAGATTTTGTGAGTAGCCTGCTACCTCTAGGCTCTGTCCCTCTAGGTAGCAGAACACTCAACCACTTTCCGTGTGGAGAAACAAATTTGAATAGGGAGCTTTAGGAGGCTATTATGTTTGAAGCCAGTTTCTACTGTGTTCTGAACATAAACCAGGAGGCTGAGTGGGAGGACTGGAGTGCCCACCAGCTCTAGGCCGTTGCTTAGCTCCTTTCTGTTCTTTCCTTGAGTGAGATGAACACTGATACGGGACTTGCAATAGTCAAAGTCTCCAGAAAGTTCTGAAGATTATCTGAAGGCCAGTGTCCTATGCCTGGCCATCCAGGAAGGAAAAGAGAATGTTCTTTTAATGGAGTCTGTCTAACTTGATGTAAAATATTAATTAACAAAGCAAGGACATTGATGCCTACTTCTGCTTCCTATAGGCTTTTAGTATGGTAGTTTTACCAAAAAAAAATTATATGAGTTTATTAATAAAACAGGAAGGATATAGCTATCTCTGTGAGGCTATGCCAATGCCTGGAAAATATAGAAGTGGATGCCCACAGTCATCTATAGGATAGAACACAGAGACCCCAATGTTGGAGCTAGAGAAATTACCCAAGGAACTGAAGGGGTCTGCAACCCTATAGGTGAAACAACAATATGAACTAATCAGTACCCCCAGAGCTCGTGTCTCTAGCTGCATATATAGAAGAAGATGGCCTAGTCAGCCATCGTTGGGAAGAGAGACCCCTTGGTCTTGCAAACTTTATATGCCCCATACAGGGGAACGCCAGGGCCAAGAAGTGGGAGTGGGTGGGCAGGGGAGCAGGGTGGGGGGGAGGGTATAGGGGACATTCGGGATAGCATTTGAAATGTAAATGAAGAAAATATCTAATAAAAAATAAATAAAACAGGAAGGGAGATGATTAAACGATAACACCAAAATTGTTTGGCAGTAATACAGAAACTATATCACTAAGGATTCTCCAATTTGATAATTTTCACTTTAATGACAGAGCATGTGAACAAAGCAAGTTGGTAGTTATTCCTGATCGGAAGGGGCCATGTATGACTCCTCCTCCATAACCACTCTGTCACCCAGGAGGCCTCAGAACCAGTGCCCAAGTGGACTCCAGGATCAGCTGTGGTGGTGGTGGTGGAATGTCCTATTCGCTTTTGTTTGTTCTTCTGTTTTGCTTTTCATTGAAATGAAGAGTGAGGGAAATGTTTGGTCTAAATTTAGTCCATGTTTACATTATGATCCTCTCTCTCTCTCTCTCTCTCTCTCTCTCTCTCTCTCTCTCTCTCTCTCTCTCAGTGATATATGGCTGGAACTCTCTTTGTAGATCTATTGAGCCTTGAACTCAAAACAATTCTCCTGTGTCTGCTTCTTCAGTCATCTGAAAGGAAAAAGACCTCA
>NC_034608.1:33924629-33926714 GCF_900095145.1 Mus pahari
AATCTGTATGCCTTTCTCTCTTTCTTCCTTTCTTCCTTTTTCCTTCCTTCCTTCCTTCCTTCCTTCCTTCCTCTCTCTCTCTCTCTCTCTCTCTCTCTCTCTCTCTCTCTCTCTCTCATCTCTGGCTGGAACTCTCTTTGTAGATCTATTGAGCCTTGAACTCAAAACAATTCTCCTGTGTCTGCTTCTTCAGTCATCTGAAAGGAAAAAGACCTCAATTGAGAAAACGCCTTCATAAGATCCGGCCGTAAGGCATTTCCTTAATTAGTGATTGATAGGGGAGAGCCCAGCCCACTGTGGGTGGTGCTATCCCCAGGCTTGTGGTCCTGGGTTCTATAAGCAAGCAGTCTGAGCAAGCCATGAGGAGCAAGCCAGTAAGCAGCACCCCTGCCATGGGCTCTGCATCAACTCCTGCTTTCAGGTTCCTGCCATGTGTGAGTTCCCGTCCTGACTTCCTCCAATGATGAACAGTGACATGGAAGTGTAAGTTTCTTTAGTCATGGTGTTTCATCACAGCAATAGTAACTCTAGCTAAGACAGTGTATGAATATAGAAATATACATAGTAGATAGATAGATACAACTGTGACAGACAAATGGTAGGTGACAGAGTAAAATATAGAAATATCATGGTTTTAAGGATATATTTGAATTTCTTGCTCCAAATTCCTTTTTTAAACTTTTATTCTTCTCTCATACACTACTCCCTTCCCCCAGTTTCCCCTCTCTCCACTCTTCTCGCCCACATCAACTCCCCTGTCTTCCCCACAACTGGAAAAAAAAAGTCAATGAAATGATCCCTAATGATATTCTGATACCTTGCCCAATTGTCATCAGAGGGGTGTCATTCAGCAACTGCTAGGAACAGATGCACAGACCCACAGTCAAACACTAGGAAGACCCACAGGAACTCAGAAGAATGAGGGGAGGAAGGATTTTAAAAGCTACAGGGGTAAAGAACACGGATGCAGAATCAACTAAGCATGGGCTTTAGGGGCTCACAGAAACTGAAGTGACAGACATGGACCGTATATGGGTCTGAGCTAGGTCCTCTGAATAGATGGTTCTGTAGCTTGGTGAACTTGTGGGACTCCTAACATTGGGATTGAGGTGGTCCCCGACTTGTTGCCTGCCCTTGGGACCCTTTTTCGCTACTGAGTTAGCACATCCAGCCACAATATGAGTGTCTTTTTATTCTTATCTTTTCAATTGTGGGAGTAAGAGGTAATAAACAGTGCTTAGTAAATAAAGGCTTGAGAGAGAACTCTGAACGAAATGGTGCTAAGTAGCTACTTAACTGGGAAATTGCATAGGGGCCCAACACCCCAATTGGAGTTATGTTGCCCAATCTCAAATGCTCCTTGTATGAGTCTTCTGACCAATGGTGTGGCATGAAGCAGAGGCTGGCAGCCCCATGTCCTCTTAATAAGGCTTCCTCTACAGTCAAAACTTTAGGTCATTGCAAAGAAAAACGGGTACAGGCAGAGTGTGAGGAAGCCCAGGGTCCCTCTGTGGGACTTGGGCCAGGAGTTAATCTCAGTGCGAAGAATTGGAGGAACTTCCTATGTCCCACTACAAGGGCCAGGAGGCAGCCTGCTTTCCAGTCTATGAATCCACACTAGGCTTTTAGAGGACAAACACCTTGCCCAGTGGTGCCAGACATTTCCATGTGCCCTAGAGAGACAAGCAGCATCCAGAAGTCATAAATGCTGGGCTGGAGGGAAAGCAGGATGCAGTTTCTCTCAGTTGCCCAGAGAAATTACAGAATGTCCTGTGAGTGCAAATGAAACACATGCAGGGGTTCTAAGGGTGGAAGCAAGCTGCTACCTGGTCCCAAGTCCTATCTCCATAGCAACCACAGCAACTGAGTCTCAAATGACCACAAAGATCAGTCAGCAAGCACTGATAGGCTCATACCAGCCCCACAGTGCAGCAGAGTGATGGGTCAGTCCTCCAGCTAGGATGGAGCACCAAGAGCCTCCTTCTCTTTCTCTCTCTCTCTCTCTCTCTCTCTCTCTCTCTCTCTCTCTCTGTTTTATTTTTTAATTAATTAATTAAATTTTTTATACTCCACATTTTATTCCCC
>NC_034608.1:33926725-33927828 GCF_900095145.1 Mus pahari
TCTCTCTCTCTCTCTCTCTCTCTCTCTCTCTCTCTCTCTCTGTTTTATTTTTTAATTAATTAATTAAATTTTTTATACTCCACATTTTATTCCCCACCCCTACACCACCCACCCTCTGCCTGCTCCACATCCCATACCTTCCCCCTGTCACTGCTGTCTCCATGTGGATGCCCCACCCCCCACCCCACCTGACCTCTAAACTCCCTGGGACCTCCAGTCTCTTGAGGGTTAGGTGCATCTTCTCTGAATGACACACAAACTGGGGCTTGGTGGTGGTGGGGTTATCTGATCTGGTATTGGGTGAGGGAAAAGGACTGAAGCCCTGTGGGCCAGCAGAAAGAATGGAAACAGGCAACCTTGGGAGATAGGAGGTTAGGGGGACCCTTCAGAAGGCACCAGAGACCTGGGAGGTGAGAAACTCTCAGGACTCAAAGGGAGGGACCTTAGATGAAATGCCAGACAGTAGGGAGAGGAAACTTATAGAGCCCACTTCTAGCAGGAACACAGGACATCAAGTGAGGGATGGGGTTGCTATTCCACAGTCACAACTCTGACCCAAAATTGTTCCTGTCTGAAAGAATTACAGGAGAGAAGCCTGAGGAAAAGAAAGTCCAGCAACAGGCCCAAAGTGGGATCCAGCGTAAGGGGAGATCCCAAGGTCTGACACTATTACTGGGGCTATGGAGCACTCTCATAAAGGGACCAAACATGACCACAGTTCGGAAGACCCAACAAGCAGCTGAAAGAGTCAGATGGAGATATTTTCACCCAATCCGGTGGACAGAAGCAGCTGACTCCTGTTGTTGAATTAGGGAAGGCTGAAAGAAGCTGAGGAGAAGGGTGATCCTGTAGGAGGACCAACAGTCTCAACTAATCTGGACCCCGGAGATCTCTCAAACACTGGACCACCAACAAGGCAGCATATATCAGCTGATATGAGGTCTCCAACACACAGTTTTTGTTAGGACTAGGAAATTCAATGGCACATATCCCCTGTGACCACTGGACAACTGCAATTGTCAGGAGGAAGCTACATGACACAACATTGACCTTAACAGGCTGCCTTGGTGGCAAAGCCCAGTTGGATGCACTGAAAGCATATT
>NC_034608.1:33927974-33931342 GCF_900095145.1 Mus pahari
CACACCAGAAAAGGGCATTAGATCCCATTACAGATGGATTTGAGCCACCATGTGATTGCTGGAATTGAACTCAGAACCTTTGGAAGAACAGTCAGTGCTCTTAACCACTGAGCCATCCCTCCAACCCTCTGTAAGCCTTTCTTATCTTTCTCATGTCAGCATACTTGATCCTTAGCAACACTTGTGTCTGGGTGGACCATAGCAATTAGCACCAGGCCCCTTCCCCAGTGTTTCCAGAGGACACTGGGGGCAGCAACACAGTAGACACCTGTATGAGCTTTGATGGGTTGCTAACACATATCTCCTCTGTGACGTACAACAGAGAGTGAAAGCACATCGGGCTAGGGGGAAGTGTCAGCTACTAACTAGAAAAATCCCCACATGTTCAGTCTGCTTCGTTCTTGGAAATAACCAATCAAGTTTATCATAGTATTCTATCCCAGAAAGTTCTTCACAGGGTACCTGCTTTTCTAGAGGAAATTATGTTAAGTCAGCCAATCCACGGAATAAGCTTAATGAGCCATTAATTAATGCAGGAGAGGATGGGGTGGGGGAGGGGGACGCTGAGACAGGGAATGCCTTAGAGATGAAGAGCAGCCTGGGTTGATTGTGTGGAATACTTATGTGTGTCTCTTCACACAGGAGCCTGAGTGCCTGCAGCTGAACCCTTCCTTTGTTCCTCTGTCGCCCCTCTAGGGAGAAGGTGGGGCATTTCTCTTTGTTTTTTGTTTTTTGTTTTTGTTTTTCTTTCTTTCTCTCTTTCTTTCAGTTAACGGTCAATATGAGAGGAAAAAAGTTCTGATACAGGCAGTTCAGGCGATTTGAGACAATTGGCTGGATTACAGCCATGGTGAGAGTGTGTATTGAACATGTACACAACCACTGGATCAATAGTTCCAGCCTGCACATTTACACACAGACACACACACACACACACACACACACACACACACACAGAGACACACATAGAGACACACAGACACACACACACACACACAGACACACAGACACACAGACACACACAGACATATAGACACACACACACAGACACACACACACAGACACACACAGACATATAGACACACACACACAGACACACACACACACAGACACACACAGACATATAGACACACACACACAGACACACACAGACACACAGAGACACAAAGACACACACAGACACACATACACATTTTTGGATTACTTTCCTTTGTATTCATAGTATGTAAGAAGAGAACTAGTCAGACATTATTTCTAGGCAATGAACTATGCAATAATCATGTTATGTCATGGGACATGGGAGGAGGGCATCCAGGAGAGAAAACTCAACTGTGAAATCTACACTCCTTTTTACCTTATTCAAGAAAAAGTTTGGGGTTTGTCATTGGTGAGCTGGGTTTCAGGGACTTCACCTTATCCACAGAAAGGTCTCAGATGTGGTTACCCCGTACCCTCGATACAAGCCAGTGTTCCTCAGAGGCTGCTCCTGCATTACCCATCACAGTAGCATTCAGGCAGATGGAAAGGAGACTTCGGGAAATTATTCTTCTGTTAAAAAAAAAAAAAGAAGTAAGAAAAGAAAGAACAACCCTTTTATGGTATGTTGGAACAAGCAGAGTAAAACCCTACCAATGTTATTAAATGAAATTAAAGTCACCATTTGTAACACTTAAGATCTCTATAGTCTGTAATTGCCTATGATGTGATGTGAGACACTCCCAGATTATCTCAAAAGATGGTGCCAACCCTGCATGGGGAGAGGGGAGGTAAGCTGCGGGTTACTCTATTTATTTAGCTGTTACCATGGCCCTCATTGCTCTTACTCTTTTTGCTCAATGTATCCGTCGGCCTCCGTGCTCCATCCTCATGCAGTTTGGTCTGCGGAGTTCTGTAATCGCGTTTCTGCAGACACTAAGTAATTCTCTGCTCCCCCCCCCCCCCCGGGACCTCTGAGGGTGTAAGCATTTGCTACTCAAGCTATTCCCCTGCTTTAAGCTGAGATGTAAGGTGTTGTGGGTCAAATCCCCCTAGGTTGTTGACTCCTGGATTATCCAATTCCATGTCTTTGGACACAGAGCGGTAAGATAAGATGCACTGTGTTGCACGAAGCCTAGGAATAACTATTTGGATTTACCTGGGAAAGTGAGGGCAATTACAGATAAGCAGAATTAGTCACAGCATAAGCTGTTTGGGGGAAGGAATCGAGGGGGCTTTATCCAAGTGTAACTGCGGAGCCCTGGGGAGAGGCAGTATGGCCAAGAGTGGCCAGGCAGCTGAGGACTTAGGCAGTGGAAAGATGATTATACTGCTCACAGTGTGAAAGGCCAATAAATGATATTTTTTTTAAACTAAAGAAGACTCTCTAAAGATAGGACCTAAAACAGACGAATCACGCAAACATTCATTTGTATTCCCAACCAAGTGATTGGAAGAGAAGCACCCCACTTACCAGTGGGCACCCCACTTACCAGTGGGCACTCATTGTTTCCCACACAGTGATTCTAGTTCACAACAATGAATCAGTTCTAACCCCCTCCCAAAAGGGAGGTGCAAAAGCCTAAGTACAGCATGTGCCAGTCAGGGAAGGAGGGCTCCCATGTCCTGTGGATTCCTCTTGGATGAGTCAGTCACCCTGTCTCAGTGTGTGTTACAGGGTTGAGGGGCTCAGTGCAAACGCAAAGTCTACACCACTGTCTCAGTGTAGTCAGATGCACCCAGACTCTGGATTGTGTCTTAATTCTCTCAGCCCCGGATTACAAATTTCATGGTAGTCTGTCCGTTATTAGCTTCTTCTCAGGGCAAACACTTTAAAGAGAATAAGATCGCCGCATCATGCAGAGATTTGGTGTTCTGTGTGTGTGGTGGGGGAGGGGGGCGCTCTCAGAAAGCGGACTCCTGAAAGTCAAAAATGAATTCTCTAGCTGGAAAGAAATGGAGGTGGAGGGTTTGGGGGGAGGCTCTCCCCCCCCCCCCCGGCTGTGAGGAAGAGACCTCAGTGTCCTTGACTCATAAATTCATCTGGAATCTGCACCTACCTTCTCATGAAGCGTTTGTTTATCTCCATAGTTGCTTCTAGAAGCCACCACATTCACCCACTCATTGGGGCTGCAGGACGCCACATGGGGAACTCCGAAGCCCAGATCCTGTTCAGTACTCATTTCAAACACAGTCACGTTCCTGGGAGCTCAGATTCGGCAGAGATGTATGGCGGCATGGCAGTTTGTCATGGTTAATTTTCAGTGGCAACTTGACTGGATTTAAAGTCCTCTGGGAATTTTGAGCACTGTTTTTTTTTTTTTTTTTTTTTTTTTTTTGTGACTTTGAGGACAACAGTGTAAAGGATGATTTGAGACACAGGAATGAGCTCC
>NC_034608.1:33931434-33936434 GCF_900095145.1 Mus pahari
GGCAGTTTGTCATGGTTAATTTTCAGTGGCAACTAGACTGTTTTTAAAGTCCTTTGTGATTTTTGAGCATTTTTTTTTTTTTTTTTTTTTTTTTTTTTTGGTGACTTTGAGGGTCTTTCCGTAAAGGATGATTTGAGACACAGGAATGAGCTCCCCTACAGGAGGCCATATTATCATATGCGATGGTACTCCAAATGTAATTAAAGAGGAAAAGGGACAAATCCAGGTTAGCTCCTGAGACCTGCCAAGGAAGTAGCTTAGGGATTCAGGTGGATACCCCATAGCAAGGACCTATCCAAGCCTATTAGGCAGATGTCCCCGTGGCTGGGCTCTTTCCTTCTGGGTTTTTGGTCTTTTGTTGGTCCTAACTCTTCTTTTCCTGTACTCCTTCCTCTCTTTTGAGCTGTGGGTATTTGTTCTACAGCACAGTATGTAAGGAATTTACAGTTTGCTGTGGGTTTTACAATCACACCTTATAGGTTCCCTTGGGTCTCAGGGGAGAGCTTGAACTTGGACTTTGAGCAATGCTGTACTGTGTGTAATGTGTGGACGGTGATCTGAACCGAATGCATTTTTCCCTGTGAGATAAACACTGCTTGGGAGGCTGTGGTAGGATGTCAGAGCTAGTGATGTTTGTGTGCATGTGCTTGTGTGTGTGCGTGCGCGCTAGTTAACAAGAGCTTGCATAGTTATCAAGGAGCATTTGACAGTTAATCTCCAAGGTGCATTTGACAGTTGAAAATATCCGAAGAGACTGAGGCACAGGTCTGGGAGTCTCAGTCAGGGTGTTTTCAGAAGATTAACAGAATAGGAAAGCTCCACCTCGAAGATGGGGATTCAAAGAATAAATAAGGATGAAGATGATGAACCCCAAGTTCTTTGCCCCTGGCTGTGTTTTTCTACCACAGATGGGCTGACCTCTTTCAATAGTGTGAACAACATAATCCTTCCAGTTTTAAGTGGTTCACACAGAGACAAAAAACTGTAACTAGCACACAGCTTAACCCACAGAACTATGGAAATTAATATGGTTAAAGCCTTTTGCCTTCTTGTTTAAAGATTTAGTTCATACCATTTAGTTTTATAAAACTTAATTTATCTAACTAAAATGAACACCTTTTCCTAAGGAAAATATGTTTATTTCCTTTTGATGAAAATAAATTCCGCTCCATGCTAAAATTCATTTTCAGTCTTCCACTGTTATTGAAACCCATTGTCTATCTTTGTTTATACTTAGAATGTTGATTCTCGTATTTAATATATTTGCTAAAAGGTTTCAACAATGCAGTATTTGTTTTCTTCAGTTCAGTGAAAATAATATCTTCTCAGTCGGTCCTATTGAGAGGCTGTGAACATGCTGACAGTCATTCCTCTCAGGGGTCATTTCTGCAGCCCATTCAGAAGCCTGGGGTGGGGGGACCAAGACACCACAATCACATATCAGAGCCATAGAGCTGCCCACGAAACTGTATGCTCCTTGATCAGGTGGTTTTTTAATATTGCCCATGTGTTCACGTTACAGTTCCTTCCTGGAAGCAAAACGCATACTTAATGTGTACACTTGCAGGTGTCTGTAATTTTAATTTTACGCAGCAAACAGAACTTGTAGTGTGTTGCTGGCCATCTGATATTAAAATCACGCTCACACTGCTTCTAATGGTGCCGTCCTGTTATCTTAGCTATTTAGAAAGCTGAGGCAGAAAGATTGAAAGCTCAAGTCTGGTCTGGCTACAGAAATAGTTCAAGGGCAGCCTAGTCCTTTGACTCAAAATAAATTACAACATTAAAAAGAGCCAGAGATAGCACCTGGTGGTAGTGTGTTTGTTCAACATGAATGCAGACCCCAGTTATGTGAGTAAAAAATATATTCATGCAATAAACTAAAGAAGAAAAATATACTGTTACTTCTGTAAAATTAATTCACCAAAGAACAGCAATGAAAAGGAGACCTGACTGTGGATCCACTGTGGATCCACATGCTAGCGGCAAAAACTATTATTGCGAATTAATATTTATGTATAAATTCATGTGCAAAAGATTTCTTCCAATGCAACTACATATGCCCCACCCAGGACCCTTGAATTGCCATGTAACCCTTCCTTCTGCTTCTGGGAGGAACTAAATGCTTGCCTTTCTAGACATCCTCTTCATGCTGTTCTGGTGTGTGTGTGTGTGTGTGTGTGTGTGTGTGTGTATGTCTATGTGTGTGTGTTGTATATGTTTTTTTCTCTATCACTCTGTGTACTGGATAGCTTTGTGTCAACTTGACACAGCTGGAGTTATCACAGAGAAAGGAGCTTCAGTTGGGGAAATGCCTCCATGAGATCCAGCTGTAAGGCATTTTCTCAATTAGCGATCAAGGGGGGAGGTTCCCTTGTGGGTGGTGCCATCTCTGGGCTGGTAGTCTTGGGTCTATAAGAGAGCAGGTTGAGCAAGCCAGGGGAAGCAAGCCAGTAAAGAACATCCCTCCATGGCTTCTGCATCAGCTCCTGCTCCCTGACCCGCTTGATTTCCAGTCCTGCATCCTTTGGTGATCAAAAGCAGTATGGAAATGTAAGCCAAATAAACCCTTTCCTCCCCAACTTGCTTCTTGGTCATGACGTTTGTGCAGGAATAGAAACCTTGACTAAGACACTCTGCATCTTGTTTTTCAAGGCCCGGATCTTTCAATCAGTTTGACTCTGCTTATTGTCTAGACAGACTGACGGTTGAATGCCTAGAATCAGCTCCTCTCCACTCCAAGCACTAGGGTTACCATCTCCTGTCACCGATACAAGCTTCCTTTGGGTACTAGGGAACAAAAGTTGGGTCCTCGTGCTTAGGTAGCAGGTATTTGGCCTCTGTGGATGTCTCCCAGTGTCATGCATACTGTGCTAATGGAGCACCTTGTGTGGCTTCTCTGTCTTTCCTCATGACATGCTTCTCCCATGTCTCAGACTCTGTCACTGACTTTGGCAAGAATTTCTGGCTTTACTCCACGGAGTATATGTGAGAATCAAGTAATATTTTATTCATGGATGATGGCATTCAATAGGTAATATGGGATAAATATGTCTTCTTTTACAAAAGAAGACTTTCCTGGTGACAAAACCAGGGTGCACTGACACTTACATGGAGGCCACAAAGGAACACAGTCCTTTTGAAGTCAGATAACAAGCAGTCAGGGTTTCGATTGGCTCAGGCACGGAGGCATGTCATGCATACGTACTTACCATCCCACATGAACTAGACCCCTTTTCCTTTGAAACAAATGATAGGAGACACTGTGCAGAGACTTCTGAAGTTGAAATAGAAATGTATGCTAATTTCCTACATGCTTGACATGACAACACCTTGCTTTGAAGGCTGCCCTAGTTCTTCCCGGAGTTTTCACGTCAGCCATTTTGCTATGATAGAAGCCCCAGTGTTTCTTGTTCTTTAAGCAAAGTGACCTGGGTGATTCCTAAACAGTCACCTGGAGCTAAAGTGTGGCCCAACAAAGAGAGAATCAAGGGACCAGGCCTACAACCCCGGGGCCGTTCCACCCGGTGTTCCGCCCTGGAGCCTGTGAGTACTGCTGGGAACTTGGCCTTCTGGATGCATGGACTCGGACGAGTGTTTTCATGTATGCTGTGATGTTGAGTTATTAGAAGCCCCAAAGCAGAAAGGTCGCAGAGACCTTCAGTGTGCTTTGACATTCTTGTGTTTGCTCAGTAAAAGATGCACCGGTTATCTCTTAAACATTTTATGAAGTGCAGGAAATGCAAAGTTCAGCATGACCTTTCCACTGAATTTCAGTTAGCCTATCATGCACAGTTAATCATGCCGTGTTAGTCAGTTCTTTGTTACTGTAACAAAATACTTGAGACTCTAAAGATGTGAAGCTCAGAACCTCAGAGAGTCCAGTCCATAGGTAATTGGCCCCTTTGTTTTTAGGCCTAGATAAAGCTACACATAAGGGTAGGAACAGATAGCAGAAGAGAATGCCATGAAACATCACAATAGGCAGTAAATTTGGTTTTGGAAGTGGCTTCAGAGGGACACTAACAGCAAGTAGGTCTTGAGCTGAATCTAGGAGAATGAGGTAGTTGGAAAAAAAGTTGTACCCATAATTAGTGGTCTTAGAAAATGTGTAGCTTGAATAAAAAGATCTGAACCTGTAGTCTTAAGGGGTTGAATTATCAGTAGAAAGAATGAGGCATAGTTTCTGGTGTTGAGGAAATGGGATGCCGTGTGGAAAGTCCTGGACCTACAGTCACACAGAACCATAAGCCACTCCTATCTTTGTGTTCTAATTTCATTTCTGTTGCTCTGATAAAATACTCTGAGTAGTAGAAACTTAGGAGAGAAAGGTTTATTTTAATTCACAATTCTAGGCCACAATCCAAAAATTTGTGAAGCTAAGACAGTAAGAACTTAAAACATCTAGTCCTATCATACCCTGAGTCAAGAGTATGCTCACTTGCTTGCTTGTTTGTGCTAATCTAGTCACTCCATTTTTATATCATCAGGATCCTCTGCCTAGGGAATGGTGCCACCCACAGTGGACTGGGACTTCTCATATCAATTAACTTAAGAAAACCCCCAAAGGTCCATAGGCCAATCCAGTATAAGCAATACTTAGTTGAGACTGTTGGTGACTCTACGTTGTATGAAATCAACACAGATAATACTTAGCTTCTTTATGTGGAAAAATAAAATCCTGAAGGTATAAGTAAGGACATACCCTGGGGAAATGAAACAGAATTGAATAGCATGAAGCACAATATCTGTAAATTAAAAGGAAAGTTGATAGACGTGGTTCGCCCAATGCGAAGATACCCTCCTTCCTACTCTCAGGGCCCGGCAAACTCAGAGCTCTGTCTCCAGGATCGTTTTTGTATGAGTTTTAGTGACAGACACAGATTTCTCACTAATTATATTTCTTTCCTAATTTTTTATTTGAATAAATGATCACGTACTTATTAGTTTTGTAAATTATCAGGGATTTAGTTGTCCAGTGACATTAGACACAGCACAAC
>NC_034608.1:33938934-33950567 GCF_900095145.1 Mus pahari
TGGCTCAGTGGACAAAAAACAATTGGCTTTTCTCACTATCAAAACCCGTTCACAGTGAGCCGTGTAGATTGAATACAGCATTTTTAAAAAATCCTTTTTTTGTTTTCTTTAGGAACCTAGGCCTTGTAATTAGGTAACATTCAGTGCCAAACAAGATGGTAGATATGGAAAAAGTCGTTCATGCTCATAACCCAAGTTCTAATGCAGGGCACTGTGAATTAAATTCTAAGTTTAGATTTCAGCTCTTAGTCATCCACAGCATCAGAACTATAATTTATTCTCCATGAGCCTGTATTTTATCATCTGTTATATGAGTCATAGTATATTTTTATCATAACTCACAAAGTTCTGACTATGAAATTAGAGTCACTTGGAAATACTTGCCTAAAACTTCACAAATATTATTTACTATTGCTGGCAATTGTTCTTAGGCACTGAGAGGCATTATTGATGCTGAGAAGACACGGGGCTGGAGAGAGGGCTCAGCAGTTAAGAGCACTCGGTGCTTTTCCTGAGTACCTGAGTTCAGATCCCAGCAGCAACACGGCAGCTCACAGACACTTATAATACCAGCTCCAGGGGAACTGATGCCCCCCTCTGGCACACACATGTCATATACTTACCCAGACATGCACACAACACACACACACACACACACACACACACACACACACACACACAGCATACTCACACACAAATATAAAAAATATAAAAAATATTTTCCTAAGAAACAAACTACGAAGTAGGTTTGCGCTGTAATCTAACCACACCACAAGCTGACGGTGCGTTCTAGGCCAGCCAGGATATGCTACTGAGACCTTGTAAAAAAAGTAAAAGAGACCAAGAATCAGAGACCTGCTCCTTTGTACACTCAGGAATCCCATAAAAACACTAAACTGGAAGCCATAATAGACACAGAGAGAACTTGCAACAGGCCTGCGCTGCCTCAGTCCCTGTGAGTTCACATGAGCTTTGAACGTGTGAATTTAGAGGACCATGTTTTCTTGGTGCCCTCCCTCCTTCGTGGGTCTCGAACACTTTCTGCCTTCTCTTCTGCAACGTTCCCTGAACCCTGAGGGGAAGGATTTGGTAGTGACATCCCATTTAGGGCTGAGCGAGTGTTCTGAGGTCTCACTCACTGTAATGTCTGTGGGTCTCTGTATTTGTTCCCATCTGCCGCCAGAGGAAGCTCTCTGGTGATGTTTGAACAAAGTACTGATCTACCAGTGTAGTAGAATGTCATTAGAAGTAATTTTATTGCTACTTTTTAATTTTTAGAACAGTAGTATTTGGTTGTATCTTATGTCCCTGTCCCTGGGCTATCTAGGCTGAGATTCTTTGTCACCCATTTGTGGCGTGGCATGACTTCTCCATGAAACAGAATGTGAAAAGAGACAGAGGACAAAGAGAAAACTCCCATCATTCTTTGCTCTTGTGAAGTGCTAACTTTGCCAAATGAAGCAGAGTGCCCCGAAAGTCACACATCTTGGCTGCCCTTAGCCTTGATAATCCCAACACAGATTTCAAAATCACACTGTTGATTGGAACATGCCTTCCTGCCGTGGTGTCTGCCACACAGGGCAGTGTCTGGGGATGCTTATTTGAATCTTCCAACCCTTTAGGGTGACATCTGTCTTGGTTAGGGTTTCTATTGCTGTGATAAAACACCATGTCCACAATCAACTCTGTAAGAAAGGGGAGGTTATTTCAGCTTAGATGTGCCCAGCACTGTCTATCACTGAGGAACTGGGGGCAGGAATGGAGGCAGAAGGCATGAGAGAATGCTGCTTACTGGTTTGGCCTCATAGCTCAGTCAGCTTGCTTTCACCTCCAATCAAGAAACTCCTGCTCAGGGGTGGCAGCAGTCACAACAAACAGGACACTCCTACACCCATCACTAATTAAGAAAACGCCCCGCAGGTGTGCCTACAGGCCAGCCTTGTGGAAACATCTTCTCTGTTGAGTTTTCTTCATCTCAGATAACTATTTCTTGGGTCAAGTTGCCAAAAAAAAAAAAAAAAAAAAAAAAAAAAAAAAAAAAAAAAAAAGCCAACCAGGACAGTGTCCCTCCTCACTTAAGTTATCTCTACCCTACCAAGTCTAGTACAGTTTTTCACCTATGGTAGGATTTGCCTTGTTGGTTTTTATGTATTTTGCTGGATTTTCTCCTAACCATATTAATTGCAAATCATGCAATTTAATTTTCTTCCATGCTTTCTGCTACTGATATATTGAAAAGCATAGGTTTTTGTGTATTTTTATGGGATATGTTCGTGTGTGTGTGTGTGTGTGTGTGTGTGAGAGAGACTCTGTATATGTGTGTGTATCTGCACGTGCAAGTAGCATATGATAGCCTCTCATATTGTTCCTCAGGGAGCAACCAACTTGTTGTTGTTGTTGTTATTATTATTTATTATTATTATTTATTATTATTATTATTATTATTATTACTTAGACAAGGCACCTTGTTAGCCTGGAACTTGTCTAAGAGGCTAGGCAGGTTGGCAAAGGAGCCCCAAGTATCCTCTCTCTCTACCTTCCTAGCAACCATGCTGTTTTTTTTAAACTAATTCTGGTATCAAACTTATATTGCTATGCTTACAAGGCAAGCACATCACTAATGGGGCCATCTTTCTAACCCTGATCCTTTTTAAAAAAATTTTTTTTTCTGGAAGAAAGAAAGCAGAATAATAATTTGTTCTTTGATGCTCTGAAGTTTACAGACAATTATAATTTAGCTTTTTTTCCAATATGGTCGGATTGCTCCCAAATCTGGGTAGTAAGTCCTCAGAGTTGAAGAAGATAGGATATGAGTTAAGTCCTCAGAGTATGATTGTTCGTATAGAGAAGCAAGGATTGGGGAGAGAGACAATGTGCCTTGGGTGGGGGAGGTGTCTTCAAGAGGTGGAGTGCTTGTGTATGGGGATTTCTGCTATGGACCTCATAAAGAGCTCCATGATTCCTCAGAGGATGGAGGCCTCAGTACAGTAGTAGCAGGTAAAACTTGCTTATTATCTTTGTCAATCACAGGCACATATGTATATAACATATGCCAGTAAATTACCAAATTTGATCCCATAGTTATCATGTCAAAGAGATTCAAAAGCCTCTGGGCCCACAGCTTTGAAATAGTGAAATTCCAATGGAGGAACTAGAGAAATTACCCAAGGAGCTGAAGGGGGCTGCAGCCCTAAAGGTGGAACAACAATATGAACTAACCAGTACCCCCAGAGCTCGTGTTTCTAGCTGCATATATAGCAGAAGATGGCCTAGTCGGCCATCACTGGGAAGAGAGGTCCCTAGGTCTTGCAAACTTTATATGCCCCATACAGGGGAACACCAGGGCCAAGAAGTGGGAGGGGAGTGGGGGGGGGTATAGGGGACTTTTGAGATAGCATTTGAAATGTAAATAAAGTAAATATCTAATTAAAAATTTGGAAAAAAAAGAAATAGGTGAAATTTTCTTGTTAACCGCAATCACCCTATCTGACATGAGACCCCACCTCTCAGCCTTCCTATGTATTGGGTACACATATAGATGTGCTTCATGGACGTCCCAAAACCACCAAGTAGAGTTCTCATTGGGCAGAGCTAGGGCTGTAGGGCAGAGCAGAGGAAGAGAGCAAACCAGCTGGGGGTAGGGCTTAAATGGGTAACCATGTGGGAGTCATGTTAGTTCCATGAGACATTCCTGAGTCACCCACTCCCTCTCAGATGGTTTCTCAACCAGATTTCAGAAAGTCTCTTTGTTCCTTCAGGGCCTGAACACTCTTTTGTCTTTGTATATGTTTTTCTCTAATGCCTGCAGGAATTTGTTCACTTCCTAATACCATCCAACCTGACAGAAACTCGGAACATCATCAGCTCAACATCTCCAGTGAAGTCCAGTATTTCCTGACAACATAAGGAGCCAGGTCTATGCTGCTGCACCAGAAATCTAGGGAAAGTAAGATAGCTCTCCATGTTTCCTAGCATGGTGGTGACTTGTAAATTTACTTGTTTTTTTTTTTTTTATTAATTAATTAATTAATTATTATTTTCTTTATTTACATTTCAAATGCTATCCCGAAAGTTCCCTATATCCCCCCCTGCCCCTGCTCCCCTACCCACCCACTCCCACTACTTGGCCCTGGCCTTCCCCTGTGCTGGGTCATATAAAGTTTATAAGACCAAAGGGCCTCTCTTCCCAATGATGGCCGATTAGGCCATCTTCTGCTACATATGCAGCTAGAGACTCGAGCTCAGGGGGTACTGGTTAGTTCATATTGTTGTTGCACCTACAGGGTTGCAGCCCCCTACAACTCCTTGGGTACTTTCTCTAGCTTCCTCCACTGGGGGCCCTGTGTTCCATCCAATAGATGACTGTGAACATCTTGTACAATGATGTAAAAATATGTTTCCCCACTTTCAAACATTATGCCTGTTTTTAGAATGTAATGGCAACACCTCATGACAGTGCATTCAGATACACAAAAGGCTGCAAAGCCTCCAAGAATATAAGACACTCACAAGAGAACATATATGAGTTTGGAACAGTCCTCTGATGACTCTGCCTTCTATGAAAGATAAGGTACATGAAATCTATAGCTCACTTGCCTCTCATGCACTAGTCCCTGGGTCAGACCTCCAGTACCACACAAAGCTGGACTCAGTGTTATACACCCGTTACACCATCATTCAGGTCAGTTTTTCTCAATCTTCCTAGTGTTGTGACACCCAATCATAAAATTATTTTCTTACTACTTCATATCTGTAATTTTGATAGTGATGAATTATAATGTAATATCTGATATGCAACCTCCAAAGAGGTCATGACCCACATATTGAGAACCTATGATTTACGAGGTGTAGACAGGGCAATCACAGGTTCAAAGTCATCTTTGGCAATGTATTTAGTTAGAGGCAGGCCTGATATTCAAGAGACCTTACTAAGAATAAAAAAGACATCCAGATTGAAAATGTCATGATTTATTAAGACAACTTTTAGTACTTAACCAAAGCTTCTGACTGCAACATGGGCAACTGCGCGATGCCATTAAGGAAAAGAAAAAATTGTTTCATTAATGAATGGTGACTTCAGGTTCCATGTGACCCCTGCTAGGAGACCATAGGAGTTCTGCCAGAAGCACACTCTGGAGCCGGTGAGGTAACTCACAGATGATGGGTGATTAACAGACACTTAGTGAGTGTGTGAGACAGGTGGGTCCCTGGCGAGGCCCCTGCATGTGGAGCATGGCTTTTATAATACTCCTTTGAGACAGGAACTATTACTGTTCCCATTCATAGAGGAAACTAAGGACTCTTGGCCGATGATTCCCACAGTGCCCTGCAGTGACCAAGGACTTGGGATTCACTGTAACCCACAGGATCAGCTGCACCACAAAAGGCTAGGATAATGAGGTGCCCTGTGGTTCACCTAGAACCCAACTGACACATGGTAAAGTGAGTGGGACCCCAGGTCAAGAATCAAAGACCTGTACTCTAGAAAACACACACACACACACACACACACACACACACACACACATTGTTTGTTCCCTAGGATATCTGGCATGGTTCCTGGAGGATGCTATGCTGGAGACTGGCATTGATTGTGCTTCGGACAATTCCCCCACTGAGAGAACAGAAAACCACGAGGTGACCATATGGCACTGATTGCAAAACTATAGACAGGCGAACAAAACCACAAGGCACAAGGCTGTTTGTGAACAGGAGTTGACAGGCTGCCAAGACATCTATTGGTTCTCCAAATGAAAGGTCTGAATGTGGAGGTTGGACCGAGGCGGAGGTTCAGTGATATTTAACCTCTACTCACTTGACAGCTCCTCCTCTGGCAAGAAACAACTGCAGTAAGTCCATTCTGAACTCTCAGAACACGAGCATAGCTGTAGTGGCTGTACATGTCAGCAGTGGGTGGGTGTGGGCTGACTCAGTGGTTCTGAGCCTCGTGCAACCTCTGAGTGAATGGTTTGAAAGTCAACATTTGCAACAAGCAACTCAATTAATTGTTGGGATGGCCAAATGCCACAAAGTCTTTAACAGCTGCTTAGCAACTAGGATTAACTACAGCTCAGGACACAGCATGGAATGACATTGAGAAATAGTACCATATACTGTCCACCATGCCATGGCAAGGGTTTTAACTCTTTGGTGAGATAATTGGAGCGCATCCCTGACTTTGGCTTTCCAGCAGATAAATACATGAATGAATTTACTTAGATAATTGGATCATTTTAATGTGTAATGTGACTCCATTTTTGATGCTTGGACATCTTTTAAGCCTGGCCTTTCCCAACGTTCTGCTTGCCCTTAATCTGGTAGTAAGAGCACTGGGCCTCGTTCTGTTGTCACCGTTGCAAGAGTCCCACCATAAAACTGCTCACCACAGGTTCCCTTCAGCCTGAGCTATAACCACCACTTCCAGCTAAGCTGAATGGCTATGGCAAGGCTATGGTCCATCTAGGTAATGGGATCTTACTCAGCAGTAAAAAATAAATGAGATCTCAAGCCAGGGGATAAAATGCACACAGTGATGGTAGAGATGCTTATCACTGTGTGAAAGAATCCAATCTAGAAAGGATCCAGTTGCCAATATATGGCATTGAAGAGCAGGTGAGAGATGTAACTTGTAGGGGTAATTCTTAGCATTTTGACTAAGTAGTTTTGTATGGTGGCACTGTCGTGGGCATATTACAGAGCTCTCATACAGACACAGAGGATGCCCCTGCCGTCTGTGTTGTTCTTTCAGGAGTTTCTTCCCTCCTGCCCATTGGCTTATGCTTGTTTTGAGCGCGAGCTTTATGTTCTGGGCTGGGCACCATGGACTGGGTCCAGCTAAGCTCTTTGCGATGGCACCTGCCTTCCTAAGTAGATTTTCTTTCCTATCTGCTGCCATCACTCCTAGACCAGAGGATGTGTTCTCCTCTGGTGATCTTGCCTCCGACTGCCCTGATTGTGGACTTTCCCTAATCCATTGTACCACATCTATTGCAGCTCTATCTACTGCAATCATGCTGGCCTAGGGATTGCACTGGTGCTCTGCCTGTGACTGCAGTGGTTGGGGGAATGTGGAGCCTCAGTCAGAGGGTTCCAGTTAGTTACATGCCGGCTTCTCAGTAAACTGATGTCTATGGCTAGGGACTTGCACAGGATCCTTCTGTCATAGGTGAGCTCTTCCCTGACCTGTGTAGGGCAGAAACATGTTTCTCTCCATGCCATGTAGGAGGCATCACCTAGTCCTTCATCTGAGCATGTCGGTGGGGAAGTGGTACACTTACTTCCCAAAGCCAGCGGGAGTGGGGAACCTTCTCCAATATCCAACATTAATGTGCTTGTAGATTCTCTCTGGCGGAATCCCAGAATCATAATTCAAGTAGGCATCAGGGCCCTATCACTGGCTCCTGTCCACATTCAGTGTATACAACAATGCCACCCAACACCTCTGACAGCAGTTGGCACCTTTAGCTTCTCCCTGGTCCTGGTGATTGGCTGTGTCTCTGACTCCAGGTGCTAGGCTGGTATTTAATGTGTGACTTCATTTCTTGGCTGAGTAAGAAAATCATTATTTTTTTTTCAGATTGTTCTTGTTGATAGAAAAGAAGTGGGGATCTTGGAACTTTGAGTACATTTATATGAACCCAGAAATTCTTGTTTGATTTTAGATGAAAATAAAAAACATGTTTTTTTGGTAAAATAGCATCCATTGTGCTAAAGAAATGGCTCAGTTGGTTAAATGTTTGCTTCACAGGCATGAAGTACCTGAGTTCTTTCTCCAAGAACCCATAGCAAATATCTAGACACAGCATGGCAGGCCAGCCAGGGAATAATCCTAGCCCTACCGTGGAGGAGACAGGAAAATCCCTGGGTTTCTTGGCCGGGCAGCTTAGCCAAGTCAGTGGGCTCATACTTAGTAAGAAACCCTGCCTGAAAAAATAACAATAATAACAAAAACAAAACCCAGAAACCAAACATGAAAGCATTTGAAGAAGTCACACGTACGTCATCCTCTTCTTCTATCCACATGACGCATATTCATGTGTATACATATGTTAGTGGGTGCTTTCATGTGCACGTGTGTGTGTGTGTGTGTGTGTGTGTGTGTGTGTGAATGTGTGTGAGTGAATGAGTGAGTGTGTGAGTGTACACACATTCACACACTCATTCACTCACACACACTCACACATACACCCACACACTCACACACAATCATATTATCTTCCATGGAATCAGTTGTCTCTGATTCTTTTCAAAGTCCTAGTCAATCAACTCTCTTCATCTTTGTTACTTTATAGTTTAATCATGACCTATAACTTGAATATGGATTTCCATGACAACAAATATTGCTACCCATTATCAACGTGATGGCTATTGCTTTTTATCTTGACGGGAATTTTAATAGATGCTGATTAAGGCTCTGGAGCAAGACTTTCACAAGTTAGGGGAAAGGATATGCAATGCTATTCAGTCCTGCCATCTGAGTCCTGCTCTCTCTACACAGCGCTGGAAAATTCTTCTGTTAGGGATGTCTGTGATACCCAACCCTTTTTTTTTTTTTTTTTTGGCTGTAGAGTTTTGCACCTGACTAAGCTTAGCCTATCTGTCCTTCTGTCCTTGACATTAAACTAAAAAAGCAAGTCCCACCATGGATGGTGCATAGGAACCTGAAGGAACCTGTCCGCGAGATCTTCCCATCGGAACTTCCAGAGCACGTTTGTCTCTTGACCTGGCTAGCACCGGCATCTCCAGGTGTGCTCCTTGAGGTGCTATGCCAGCTTCTAGTTTGGAGATGATCTGGCAGCTTTCCCATAGGCTGTCCTACCATCCATCTCTGTGGGCTGGCACCACAGCACGGAGCCACACATACTTGTTGCATGCCTCAAGACTTTCAAGGAGTTATTCATTACCTTCAGCACTGGTATCTGACCTCACCTACTCTTTCTTATTCTGTTATTTTACAGGAAAAGCTAATAGGGTTTACCCCCCCTTGAACCCTTGAACAAATTGTTTGCATTTTGTTTCCATGAACAGATGGGCTATTTTATATGTATTATCTTCCAAAATATCCAAGAAAATGAAATACACCATCAATACACAACTACTCAGTTGGTTCAGCCTTTCTGAATTTTATGTAGTGATATACAAAGATCACGCAGCATCCTTATTTTTAAGCTCCAGAACACTTTCTGTCTATTTTTGTTCCCAGCTCTGCTCCTTGGATGTGTCCCTGACACACAACCACCCACCACAAATCTAATACCGAGGAAGAGAAAAACCTCAGCCCACATGAACATTTCCGGGAGATTTCCCGGGAGTCTCTATCCACCGTTTCTGGGTAGGCACAGCGATCAATCACTGACTGATGGCTAACACCACAGGCTTTGCCCAGTGCTTACCCTCTTGTCTGAGGAACCCTACACGTCTATTCTGTGGCTGACAGTGCATGTTGAATTGCCAGTTATCCAAAAACCGTTGTTTATAGCCTTTGTGAGACATTTTCCTTTCCTACATTGGAACTCGAAGAATTAAATACGGACCTTTACCCCTCTGCTACCACCCATTGTCCACGATTGGACAGTGAGCCAAAGGGATTTTTCATACTTGAAAATCACCTTTGTTACATCATTAATAAAGAACTGACACTTAAATTTTAATAAATTCTTGTAATTTAATAAATTCTCTTTGTAGGAGCTGTTGATGAGTTGGTTGTGACTAAGAGGTCTCCTTCTACAACGAGATATAAAGTAGACTTGTGCAGGAAGATAAAAACAGTAAGCTTAGGTTGAGAGTGATAACATATTTGGGAAGCAGAGACAGGTGGAACTCTGAGTTAGAAGGCAACCTGGTCTACATGATGAAGTCCAGGCTAGCCTATGCTATACAAAGTGAACCTGTCTTAATACACACACACACACACACTTGCACACAAACACACAAATATTCTCAGTCCCTGTAAAACCTAGACTGACTAAGACAGAGAACCACACATTGAGCAGCACCCAAATTAAGAAAAACCCACCATGAATTTCTACATAATTGATTACCACTTTAAAAGTACCATGAAATATGTTAATTTTAGAAACATGAACTTCCCCAAAAGTATTACTTTTTAAAATAATATATCATTTTGTGACCACTTAGTAAATGCAGACTATTTCCTCATTCATGTGTATAGCCATATATAGTTATTTTTTAATATATATAACACACCATGCAGATTAATAATTATATTTATAATTCTTCTAGTTTATAATGCTAATTTTAGTAGGTTATTCCACAATATTCCACCATATAAAAAAGTCATTCATGACCAAAACAGAATGAGATTTTCTTTTTAATTTAGTTGAACTTTCTGCTTTAGATAAGTGCCCCCAAACCTAAATTTAAGTTTCTATAGTTATTGAATTTGAGATACCACAGCTTGTAATAAATCATCATACTGAAAAGATTGATTGTACCAGAGATTGATCTTGTGGGCAACTGCCATTTTTCTCCAAGACAAGTTATTTTGAGTGTCAATACATTGTACCACACACAAATATAAAGTAGTTTAAGCTTTGCGATTCAAAAATGGATTTTTATCAACTTTTCAGTATTATGTAGTCACAAATACATTTTTTTTGAACAATGAAGTGCAAAACACTGTGAATGGGTGTAATTTAAATAAAAAATAATCTATTCCAATTGCTAGTATGTGAAATCATGTGTATTTGTTTTAAGCTATATCTGTTGGTCATGAAGATTTTACTTTCACTTGCTGATGTACTGACTTGTGTATTTCAAGAATTATCCTATGGAAAGGTTTGATGCTACAGGAAATAGAATGAAGAGTGATTAGGGCAAGAATGCAGGCTTTCCCCTCAAGTCCTCCCTGATTCAAGGGCCTACCTTTCTATGATGGAACCTTTACAGGCTGTCCGTCAATATCCATGCCACCTTTAGCTTGTAACTGGACAAAGTTACTGTGTGCTCCGCTACACACTAGACAGAACATGACATTTAAAACATGAGTCCCAAGAAAAGCTAGTTTCTTGTTTATTTTTATCAAGCCCAGTTCTCAACAAGAGTCACTTTGTTCCTCTGCTTCAAAAAGAACACTTAGATGTCCTTCCTGGGAGTAGAAGAAGATCTGATTCAAAAGTGCACAGACATGAAATACATTTGGGGTTTTATCTTAGTATACCTGATGACTCTCAACAGTGAAGAACATTTATGCTAATATGTCCATGAAGGGAGCATACTCATGCCCTGTATTCCAGCCCACCATCACTGGACACCTTCCTGTGACACTTATACTCCTGAATCCATGGTCTGCACCTAGGACTTTTGCATCACAGTTGCGAATGTTTAAAACAGATCTTAGTGAAAGGAAAGAATAACCCACAAACAGATGAAGTTAAGGAAACAATGAAACCTCACTAAAGATTCATCCAAAACAGCCAAATCAAAAACAAGAGACCCAGAAGCATCAGTCACAACTCCCCATCTGGCCAATTTGATCTGGGAAGAGCATACAGTAGTCTGAGCACAATGCTCCCCTCACCAAAGCTTGGCTAAATCTCACTGAAAGAAAGAAAGAGAGAGAGAGAGAGAGAGAGAGAGAGAGAGAGAGAGAGAGAGAGAGAGAGAGAGAGAGA
>NC_034608.1:33950616-33960691 GCF_900095145.1 Mus pahari
CACTGAAAGAAAGAAAGAGAGAGAGAGAGAGAGAAAGAAAGAAAAGAAAAGAAAGAAAGAAAGAAAGAAAGAAAGAAAGAAAGAAAGAAAGAAAGAAAGAAAGAGAAAGCTTTCAAAGCCCTACATTCTAGAACAGATAAAGTGAAGGTAAGCAACTTTGTACGTAAATGCAGTGGATTTTCCTTGGTGAGACCAAACCCAAGAAGCGCAGCCTAGAGGCAAAACAGAGAAGAGAGGAGGGGGAATTTCTTGAAAAGGATGGAGACCAGGAGAACG
The DNA here is from genome assembly GCF_900095145.1 of Mus pahari. Lineage (NCBI taxonomy): Eukaryota > Metazoa > Chordata > Mammalia > Rodentia > Muridae > Mus > Mus pahari. The sequence continues at coordinate 33,950,893 of NC_034608.1, forward strand.
ATCTCCCTACTACAGTATCTCCTCAAAGAAAGCGTCACATTCACAAACACCCCAGGTCAAGGGCCGGGGCATATTCTGAGCATGCTCAGTTGAGGGTTATAAGTCCCACGGTCATATTACAGCAAATGAAGTTCCCTTGGGCAAAGAATGTGGTTTTATGATGAGCGAAGTTAACTTGACCGTCTGAACACAGAGTTGTGTTACTCTGCACATTTGCTTGGTCCCTTCCAACAAGCTCAACTTTGAAGGAACATCAAACATCACTCAAAATGACAGTAGATGATGAGTTCCCCAGAGGAAGCCATTATTTGCCTTGTCACATGACTGGGCTATTTTTGGAGACTGATTTTTGGCACCTGTATGTCTCTTAGAGCTGGGTAGAAGCCTGAACACATTTTTGGAAGCTGGTTTTCCCTCCTCATATGACACTATATTGTTCATGACCAGATTGGTGGCCTTACTCCCAACCCCATCCTTGTCAGAGGCCATCCCGGCCTTCTCCATGTCACACCACCCTGCCTGGTGTGGGTCAAAATGGTTCTGCTCACAGCTATTCGTTTCTAGATCTAAATACCTGAAATTCTCTCTCCTTTGAATTCTCACTAACAGGAAGCAGGCAGGATCCTCCCAGCCTCTTATTAATGCTTGAATTAAAAGCACATGTGGAGATTTTTGTGCAAAGGGCCTCAAACCAGATATAGTAAGATCGTACAACAGATAGAGTAAGATATAGCAACAGTCACACAAAAATAGGCAAGAGCTCCGTGGGTCCATTGCTGTGGATTTTGCCAACTCTCAAGCAGCTCCCCCTCGCCCTGCCCCCCCCCCCAACCATGCAGATGACGCTTTTCTGCTTTTCTCTCTCATCCTCTTTTGGGATTTTACTTTAAATTCCAGTGTAGTCTGCTAAACCATGCTGAGCAGTGTGACATTCACATACAGCTAATTTGAATCTAAATATAATGCTGGCTAGCTTTAAAAACTCTCAGTTGCCAGATGGGACTTCAGGACAGCAGAATGCTGACTTCAGTGTCTTTGGAGAAGAGAGAAGTGGTTGACTGCTTTAAGAACCAAGGAAATAGACAGACAGACAGACAGACAGACACACATACACACACAGAGTTAGAAGACACAAAAGTAGACAACTTTTGGGTTTCAGAATTATAGGTGTTTGCACATAAAATCATTTGCATTTTTTACACTAATAATGAACAACCAGGAAAAGAAATTAGAAAAAAATAATTTAAATAGTCCTAGAAATAATATAATACCTTGAAATAAGATTAGTTAGGGATGTAAAATATTTGTATAATGAAGACTACACAATATTAATAAAAGCAATTAATGAAATCGCATTACGAGAAGATGGAGGGGTGTGAGGACCTTGATTTGATTTTATCCAATGAAATTAACAAATCAATGTAATCTCTACCAAAATCAGAATTAATATTTGCTGCAAAAAGAAAATCCCATTCTGAAGGCATGCAGAAGCTTAGAGACACTGCTGAGAATGATGCTGAAAACTCAGGGCCTCACCTTAGTGTAGAAAGTCACTGTGAGACAGTAGTGTTAAAGTTGTCACTTCAGAGAATCAGACCTGCAGACAGAGACCCTGGAAAGAAAGCCCCACCTATGTGGCCAGCTGCTTTTCATTAAGTTCCAAGAAGCTCTCATTGATGACACTTCCCAAGTGAAAAAGGAGAAGACTATCCGAAGCATGTGGATAGTACGTAAAAAAATTGGAAAGAAAAAGGAGTACGAGTATGACCTTGACAACGTAAACAAAGGTTGGGAATAGGGCTATATACCCTGTAGCCTACACTCGGGGCTGTGGAGGGAGGGTGATGAGTTCAAGGCCAATGTAGACTATGCGTTGAGACCCTGTCTCAAAAGATTAATTAAATATTGTCTAACAAAGAATTCAATTAACTGAAGAAAAGGGCAATTTATAGAATCCAGGCAAATGCATTTTTGAGAATATTTGAGATTTTCTGCATTGCAGAAACTAACACACACACACACACACACACACACACACATGAACAGACATTTCTTAAGTCCAGATTCACATAAACTCATGAAAACATCTTTATTTACTAAAAGAAAAAAAAAAAACTTAAACCCACAATGTACTGTCACTACATACATATCATGACTATTAAACAAAGCACCATTATTTATTCTTTTGAAAATTCTGTTAAGATCCCAGACATTTTAAAACATCTGTTCATTTGCTTTCTTGATTTTTCTCATGTTTGAACTCTTTGTGTTATTTCATATATAAATCCTCTGTCAGATTCAGAATTAGCAAAGGTTCTCTTCTACTTGGTGGCCTTCCTCTTGATGGATTATTTATTTAACAGTGCAGAAACTTTTCTGTTTTATGATCTTTCACTTGTCAGTTTTTAGCTTCAATTCTTGGGCAGTCTTTTCCTACACTCATCTCATGTCGGAGAATGACTGTGTTTTCTTCTGGCAGTTTTAGTGTCTCCAGTTTTGAGTTTAGGGCTTTGATTCACCGGAACTTTTCACACAAGACAATAGACACAAGTTCAATGTCCTGCACCTGGACATCCATTTTCCTCAGCACCATTGGTTGAAGGGGATCTTTGTTCCAGATTATGTTTTTGGCCTCTGTCAAATATCAGAGGGCATAGTTCCATGCTCTTATGTTTGAACTTCTACTATGTTTTATTTGTTCACACATCTATCTTTTTTTATGTAAGGATAATGCTGATTTCACTCTGGCTCTATAATATGTCTTGAAATCTGGAATTCTAAACCTTCTAGCTCTGTACTTCTTGCTCAGGATTACTTTGTGTTCCTTTGGTGGATTTGTATAAAATTTTAATTCTTTTCTACTTCTAAGAAGAATCGTGTGGGATTTTTATTAGCATTGAATTGAATCTGTAAAAACCTTTTGGTAAAATGATCACATTCGTGTTATTCTATGAATCTATGAGCATGGTAAATCGGTCTTTGTTGTCTTTCTCAATCTCTTGTGAGATTTAAAATTTCATTTTAGAGCTCGTTCACCTCACTGAGTAGTCTTCTCTCTGGATGTGTTTTGAGGCTATTATGTTTGGGGATGTTCCCCATGATGCCTTTTTCAGAAATTTGCTATTGGTGTGTAGAAAACCTATTGATTTTTTTATAAGTTAGTTTACACCCTGCCAACTTATGAAAACTGTAGGTTGTTTCTAGAAATTTTTGGGTAGAAATTTTGGATTCTCTTTGTGGTGGTTTGAATATGCTTGGCCCCTGGGAAGTGGCGCTATTAGGGTGTATGGCCTTGTTGGAAGTAGTATGTCATGGTATAGGTAGGTTTTGAGGACTCCTAGTGCTGACGCTCTATCCGGTATGGAACAAAAGTCTCCTGGCTGCCTCCAGATCAAGATGCAGAATTCTCAGCTCCTCCTCCAGCACTGTGCCTGCCTGGATTCTGCCATGCCTCTCAATGATAATGGACTGACCCTCTGAAACTGTAAGCCAGCCCCAATTAAATGTCGTCCTTTTAAGAGTTACCTTGGTCATGGTCTCTCTTCGCAGCAATGAAACCCTAACAAAGACACTCATATACTTAATAACATATTATCTGCAAATGGGATTGATTTGCTTCTTTTCCTATTGGTGTTTTCTAAAATTTCTTTCTCTTGCCTTACTGCTGTAGCTAGTACTTCAAGTACTATATTGAAAATGAGTGGGGATAGTGGACATTCTCTGTCTTATTCCTGATTTCATTGTGACTATTTAACATTTTTCTTCAGTTAGGAAAACATTGGCTGTGGGTTTGTCATGTATAGTCTCTATTGTGTTGAGGTATATTCCCTCCATATGTACTCTCTCCAGGACTTTTAACATAAAGATCAGGGTTGATCTTGTCAAAAGCTTTTTATATGTCAGTTGAGATTATTATGGCCTTCTGTTTTTAAGTACATTTATGTAATTTATTACATTTATTGACTTATTTATGCTGATTCATCCCTGGATCTCTAGGGTAAGGCCAATTTGATCATGGTAGGTGGTATTTTTGAAAAGTTCTTGCATATGGTTGCAAGTATTTTATTGCGGACTTTTGAATTCATGTTCATCAGATATGTTGACCCGTTATAATTGTTGTTTCTTTACCAGGGTTTTGGTATTATCTGGTTTCATTGAAGAAGCTGAAAAGAGTTACTTCTCTTTCCACTTTTGACTGATTTGGGGAGTAATTGTTGTAGATCTCCTTTGACAGTCTAGTGGAACTCTGCTGTGACTACATAAGGTTTTGTATAACTCTTTCAATCTCCTCGTTTGTTATGTGTCTGCTTAGGTGTTGTTCTCCTCTTGGTTTAGTTTTGGGGTTTGGCTGAATCTTGACATTTGTCCATGCCTTTTAGGTTGAGTACAGGTTTTTAAAGTAGTTTCTTATAATAAAGAGATTTCTTTGAATTTCTGAATCTCTTTGATGTATTTTATAATGTTTCCTTGTTTGTATTTATTTTGTTGATATAGGTAATCACTTTTTCCTTTTGGTTATTTGGATCAAGAGTTTATCAACCATGTTTATCTTTTCAAAGAAGTAGCTCTTAGACTTGTTGATTCTTTATATTGTTTCCTTCATTTCAATTTCACTTATTTCTGCTCTGATGTTTATTATTTATGACAATCTATTGGATTGGGTTGGGTTTGTTCTTATTTTTCTAAACTTTACAGTTGTATTGGTAATTTATTTGTGTTTTATCTGATTTTTCTTTTTGCTATTTAATTTTTTCTATACATTTCGATTATATTCTTTTTTTTCCTTCAGAGTTGTCCCAGACAGTTTCCATCTCAGATACCCACCCAAATTTATATTTTTATCTTTCTCAAAGACAGTCAAAAAATCAATCAATCAAACAAACAAACAAAAAACAAAATCAAAACAAACAAAAAACCAACAAGAAAGAAGTAGTAAAACAGAACAAGAGGTATACATAAGCATGGAGTTCACTTTGCCTTAGCCATCAACTCCTGGCCATGGTGGGTGATTGATATACCCAGTAACACTCCCTTCGGGAAAACTGATTTCTTTTTTTCCTTTCTGAGAAAATATCTATTGCAAATAGTTCCTTGGTTAAGGGTGGGACATTGTGTTCGTTTTCCATCTCTGTTCTGGGATTTTTGCTTGGTTTGAACTTACAAGTGTTGTATATGCTGGGGCAGTTTCTGCTTATTCATGTGAGTTTCTGCATTCTTGTGCTTGGAAAGAATTGTTGCCTTGGAGTAATTCACTACTTTTGGCTCTTGAAATCTTCCACAAAGATTTCTGAGCTCCGAGGAGAGAGGTTTGATAAAGAAATCCCATTTAGGGCTATGGACTCCAAGGTGTCTCAGTGCCTGCAAATTGGCTGGTTGTGGGTCTCTGTGTTAATTCCTATCTACTGCAAGAAGCTTCTCTGAGGAGAACTGGGAGAGGCACTAATCTATGTCTTCATGTCATAGATGTGTCTGTCATATGTCACTGTATTAGAAGTTATTTTGCTGCTATGTTTCTTTATCATAATAGGATCAGTAGGTTTTCCCTGGGCCATGACTTATCAAGTCACAGATTCTTGACTCCTTTGGCAGGGTTAGTATTGGTTCATTCTCATTCAGTGGGCCTTCAAGTCAATCAAAACATGGTTGTTTATTACCATAACATTCTAATCTCTCTTTTACACCAATGTCTTACGGGCAGGTCACTGTTGTAAATCACAGGGTTTATAGATAGGTGGACATGATGGTTACTTTTCTCCTATGGAAGTATGCATAGTACCCCCCTGCACCAGTAAACATAAAGATCCTAGTCAGGGACCAACTCAACTTCTCAATGTTCAGGGACACAAGTAAGTGTTGGCTTTGGAAATAGGACTATACCATCAAGTAATAGACAGTAATCAATAGTTTTTGGAACAGTCTGTTGTGGGTTTTGATTTTGTGTTTGTGGGTTGGGAGCATCTATAGAAACTCTGTGGACAATGATTCAACAAGATATAACCTACTCCTGACACTGGAAGTATCTAGTTGAGGCAATGTATCATCTACTAGATGGTAATTCCATTTAAATTTCATATTGTAAATATTTTAGGAGGGTGTGACAGTAAATGGTCTCCATAGGGTTAGTTGTCCATCCCTAAAGCCCATTATTTCCTGTCCTCCCATCCCCCCTCTATATTTAATCTTCCTTTTAATCTCATTATACCACACTATTCTATGTTCTGTTCCTTAGAAGATCTCCTGTTCTTTACTAATTAACTTCTGTGGTTATTCTAATAGGAAGACACATATCTAAACTTTAAAAACTATCTTATACATATGACGTAAAACACACAGTGTGCGTTTTCTTCAGCTTTTAAACATAGGAGCTTAGAGGTATACATTTTCTTCATGAGACAGCTTCAAGGGTGTCCCAGAGATTTTGTTGATTGTTTATATTTTCATTTAGGTTCAGGGATTTTTTTTATTCCTTCTTTGATCTCATCATTTAGCAGTGAGTTGCTCAATCTCTAGGAGGTTGTGTGCTTACTAGACATTTGATTGCTGTTGACTTCATTCTGCTGCATTAAGGTCAGATAGGATACATGGAGTTATTGAAGCCTTCCTGAATCCGTAAAGATTTGTTTTGTGATCTAAGATGTCACTTGTTTTAGAGAAGCTCTCCTGGGCTGCTGAGTAGAATATATTTGCTTTTTTTGGTATTTGGGAAGAATATCCTATAGATATCTGTTAGGTCTGTTTGGTACATGATGTTATTTAAATTTGTCTATCCTTTTAATCTAAGGTGGTGTGGAGTCTTCCTAACACAAATTAGAGAGGTTGCCAGCCACCCAGGCTATGACATATTCATTCATTCATTCATTCATCCTTTATTCTTGTTAATCCCATGTAGACCTCCATACCCTGTGTTATCTAAGAAAGGCAGGAAAACTATTTCTACACCAGCTGGATCACCCCTTTCTATATTAGTGGACTGTTTTTACAAATGTAGATCAAGAAAGGCCATTTTAGTTGTGATTGTTTATAAAGTTCTGAAAATCATGTTCACAAACAATGGAAGCACAAGGATTGTTTTTCTAAATAAAAGGTAAATTGAGATGAAATTCCAAATAACTGTAGGAAGATGAGACAATGGGTAAAGGAAGAGATGCCCAGCCCTTTGACATAGTTTAGTGGTCACTAAAAACGTCTAGCAGTTTTCATAAGAATCCTGGAATACCTGTGTCATACAGGGAAGGTATGTGTAGAAAGAATATTGACTCAAGAATAAAGACAGTAATATATATTGTCATAAAATGTCAAAAGTAAAATATAAAAATTAGTTTTAAAATGAAGGTTTTAAAGGACATACATACAAAGAAATAATTAATTCAGACTCAACGAATAAAAAGGAAAAAGGTGAGAACCTTCAGAGATAATAAATTTTACATAATTATGTGGGTGCAACATGCATATTATCGAATCATTAATTTTGGTGGGGGGAGTTATGAATAAATAAGTACCTAAAGAGAATTTTAAACCCAGAAAGATGCTTTGAAAATATTTAAATGTTTTATTTAAAATTTAAATTTCATATGGATTATTAAAATATTGAAATAAATCACATTCAAATACTTAAGGGTATGGAGATGGAATTTAAATCCACTGAATGATTGACAGGACATTCATAGGAAAAAAAGTCATACTCAAAGGAATCTTAACCTTCCTTTGGTTAGAACTGTAGCAGTTGGCTGTGTGAGAGTAGAGGAGATACAACGTGCTGACCATGGCGTACAGTTTCTAAGTTAGTCAAGGGCAGACAGAGGGCTTCAATAAGGAACAGAGTTACACAGATGACGGTAAGGGTGAGCCACCAGATGTGCAGTCAGTGATGTGGGGAGCACAGGGTGATGTGCTCCAGTACTGTCAACAGGGAGAGGTTAGTGACCAGTCAAAGGAGTCTGAATGTCAAAGAGTCAGGGGACTCACTAGGTAGCCCATTGGTGGGTGAGCTGGCACTTAAAAGATGTTTAGAGACCAATAAGCAGGAAGCAGGAGACCTAGGTTACTCAGAAACAAAAATCAAACTTGGCTCCACTGCAGAAGAAGCTGAATCTGGGAATAATTAGGTGGACTTAGGGACATGATGAGAAACTTACCTCTGTTAATTCACTTGATGATACAGGGCAGCTAGACAGAGTGTTCATGAAGTATCTTGGGGTTTAGGGTACATGCATCTTTCTGTTGGTATGACAAATGTTTTACTTTTAAATTATTTGATATTATTGTGCAATTACTTCATGTACCCATTCTATTTGCTCCCTCCGTGCTTCCCTCCTCCAGCCCAGCTCCTACTCTCTTTTAAACCCCTCTGTTTAACTGTTGTTTTTGGTGGTGGTGGTGGTGGTAGTGTGTGTAAACACAGTCTGTTTAGACCGTCCAATGTTACTTGTATGTATACATTTTAAGGATCGACATATGGTGGCGGATAACCAATTGATGTGCGTGTCCCTGGAGGAGACTATTTCTTCACCTCTCAGAATCCCTTAGTTTCCTGTAGTTCCTTGTTAAGACTAATAGAGTACTAACAAGACATACTAACTTCCATGCTTTTGTGTTAGAATAACTACTGATAGCATCCTTGTTCAGGCCACATTTGGGTAGCCATGTTGGCGAAATTCCATGGGTGTATCTTCTGACCTCCCTAGGAGAAGCATTCTCACAGTAAACACCCTGTTCCTTTGGCTCGTTCCACTCTCTCTTCCGAAATGAACTCTGAGCTTTAGGTCATGAATGTAAAAGTAAATTTTTTTTTTTTTTTGCTTTGTAAAAAGATATTTTTTATTAGATATTTTCTTTATTTACATTTCAAATGTTATCCTCTTTCCTAGTTTCCCCTCTGAAAATCCCCTATCCCTTCCCCCTCCCCCTGCTCCCCAACCCACCCACTCCCATTCCTGGCCCTGGCATTCCCCTATGCTGGGGCATAGAACCTTCACAGGACCAAGAGCCTCTCCTCCCATTGATGACCGACTAGGCCATCCTCTGCTACATATGCAGCTAGAGCCACAAGCCCCACCATGTGTTTTCTTTGATTGGTGGTTTAGTCCCAAGGAGCTCTGGGAGTACTGGTTAGTTCATATTGATGTTCCTCCTATGGGGCTGTAGACCCCTTCAGCTCCTTGGGTACTTTTTCTAGCTCCTTCATTTGGGAATCCCATGCTTTGCCCAATGGATGACTGTAAGCATCTACTTCTATATTTGCCAGGCACTGGCAAAGCCTCTCAGGAGATGGCTATATCAGGCTCTTGTCGGCAAGCTCTTGTTAGCATCTGCCATAGTATCTGGGTAGAAGATCTCAGAAGATGGAAATTTGTTTTAATTAGCCGAATACAGGTGTTGTCTCCAAGGCTTCCTGCCTCCATCTGCTAATCAAAGCCTAGTCCTGGAAGCTTCCAGCTTCTGTACAATCTCACCTAGGCCTAGAATGTTTTCAGCCTCTGAGACTTACTGCTAAATAAACTCACTGTTTCTAGCTTTTTCTTAATTCTGGCTGGCTGCTACAACTTGGCTGTTCTGGCTCAGACTCCTCTCTAGGAGTTCTAGGCTCAAACTCCTCTATGGTTTCTCTCTTGGCCTCTGGCTTTTTGCTTGGACTCAAACTGTCTCTAGAAATCTGCTCTAATCTTCAGGTCCCTTCTCATATTCTGGATTATTCTGTCTTCACGTATGTCTAGCTTGTTCTCTCTGCAACTTGTCTCTGCCTTCCTCCAGTAAAACTGTAGTTGTCTTCTTTCCTCCTCCTCCTCCTCCTCCCCCTCCT
>NC_034608.1:33960842-34113501 GCF_900095145.1 Mus pahari
TCCTCCTCCTCCTCCTCCTCCTTCTTCTCTTCTTCTTCTTCTTCTTCTTCTTCTTCTTCTTCTTCTCCCTTTCTTCCTCTTCTTCTTCTCCCTTTCTTCCTCCTCCTCCTTCTTCCCTCCCCCTGTCTCTCTGCCTGTTTGTCTCTGTCTCTGTCTCTGTCTCTCTCTGCCCCTCTTTCTCTCTCCTACTTTCTCTTAAGTAACTTCTTTTTCTTTCTGATCTCATGAGACCTATCAGATCTTTCTCTCTTATGGTTCATAGCCATAATAGTTGTATAGGACTATGACTTGCTCCCCTCCATTGAAAACTTACAGAGTCCCTTCTGGTACCTTAAGAGTTGGACCAAGATCAGAGCCAGCTCAGGTTCTCTGGGCTTTGTGTCTGAAGAGCATTGTATCTTTAGCAATAGGGATTTAATTTCCACCTCTGAAAGACAGATAAGGGCAATAGCAATGGCCTGTCATATTTTAGGAGTCCTTTGGAGAGCCCTGACTACTAGCTCAAAAGAGAACTCCATATTCTTGGTGTTGGAGATGGACTATGACTCTTGTGCAGAAAAATGTCAGCCCAGAATAACAAATTTATTTAAGACTGTATGCATATGATGGCAAGTATATACTTATTTAAATGTGTCTTATGCATTTAAAAATATAGTCAGTAGTATAATTTATGATGTTCTCTTCTTGATCCCCAGCCACATACAATGGTCCCTTTTGCGTTTTCGGTATTTGTCGTTACTACAGGATCTGACAGGAGTTTTGTTACATTTGTCGTCTAGGTCCTGGTCACCTCACACAATATGATTCTTTTCAAATTCTATACATTTAACTGCAGATTTCTTGATTTTATTTTACATTATCACTGATCACATTCCATAGTACAAATGTACCACATTCTCTCATTATTCACTCATCAGTCACAGGACATTTAGGTCATTTCCATCCTGAGGTATTGTGACTAGATCAGTAATGGGCATGGCCAAGTGTCTGTAATCAAGGTCTGTTGATCTTCTCTTTTCAAAGAACTGCTTTCAGATTTGTTGATTCTTTGTATTATTTCCTTTGTTCCTATTCTATAATCTCTGCTCTGAATTTTATTATTTCTTGAATTTGACTATTTTTAAATTGATTTGTTCTTGTTTTTCCAATTTTTTAGTTATACAATTAAGTCATTTATTCATACTTTCTGACCTTTAAAATGTAGGTCCTTAAAACCGTAAATTTCTTTTATCAAAATTCAAGATGTTTTGTATTTTGATTTTCATTTAATTCCAGAAAACTCTCCTTTGCATATTGATTTCTTCTTTGACCCACTCATCATTTAGTAATGAGGTGTTCAATCTCTAGGCGTTTGTGTATTTACTAGAGATTTTTTACTGTTGGTTATAAGTTTTATTATACCATGGATAGAAAGCTCAGAGTTATCTCACTCTTTCTCAATCTGTAATAATTTGTTTTGTGTTCCAGGATGTGGTCTATCTTAGCAATGTTTCTGTGTGGGCTGAGGAGAATGTGGAAGGTAAGATGGGCTCCCTGGGCAAGATCCTGGAGAAAAAGGTACACGATCTGGATCTGGCTGGGTGGAGAGGGTGGATGTGGGATGGTAGGGACCCTGTAGGTCTGGAGTAGACAGAACAGATCCTGGAGGAAGCTACTATAGATCTACTACAGAGCTTGGGAGCGGTGGAGCTATGGGTGGCCAGACTCTAGAATTTTAAGTAAGACATATCTAAAACTGCATTAACTTACTGTGTGTTTGCCGAGCACAAGAACTGATCCTCACTGCCATTGCTTGTATAAGTAGCAACACTGACCAGTTTCCAAGTCTTTCCTCAGCCTTCTTCCTCAAGAAGCTCCTCCCATTGGTAGAAGTCAGATAGATGGAGCTTGCTACACCAACAGCATGAACATGTGTATAATGGGATCTGTTCTGTTTCCCGTGAGTGAAGCCAGTTGAAAAGGAAGCCCAGAGGCTGCTAGAATAGTGTATTATTGTTCATGTCCAGCCTTACAGTAAGATCTTCAGGGCTCTTTGTTGATGATTTCTGTTTCTTTGCTGAACTTCTTTATTTTTAATCCGTGTCTAGTAGCATTCGTTCACAGATATTTTAAAATCTTTATCAGAAACTTCAAACTTGCTTTATAAAACCCACTTTGGGATCTGGCTGAATTTCTGTTTTGTTTGAGAATACTTAACAGGACCCTACATATTGTTATAAGGTGCTATGGGCTCTAGGCAATATTGAGGTCTTCTTTTAAAAAAGCCTTTTAAAAAAGGCTGTACCAAAGGAGGCAGAGAGCTGACAGATTCAAAGAAAACCTATGGGGTTGGGATGAGGAACCCCCTTAGAGATCTGCTGAAGGTACCGCTGCAGAGAAGAACCTTGTGGCTGAGTCTAGATGCAGAAGTGAGGTCTGGGACTAGGGATCACAGAGGTGAAGTGCAGAGGCAGGTTCAGATGGACAAATGGAAAGATAGCAATTGAATGGAACTCTGCAGCAGTGGTGATTTAGCCATGCTGAGGCTCCTGGGAAAAATGGGAGGGCTCTGCCTGTCTGTCCCTTGATGCATACACTGGGTGGTTGTATGTCAGGTTGATTAAGGCATGACTGTCCCCACCTCTTTATAGAGTCCTGATGAGAGTGCCTGATCTAATGTATTCAATATGTTCTTGGTCTCTTTTGAAAATATGGTTTTAATATGCCCTATTCTCATATGGTCCCAACTTATTTTAGTAAGTTTATAGGGCAGCATGCTTTGTTGTTTAGGAATGGTTTAGTGACTGTCATTCTGTAGGTGGTGTCAACAAGCACAAGTCACCCTGCCTTTGTTTGCAGTCAAGATGAAATTAAATTCTGCTTGTGAGATGGAGTCTTCCAGGGCAAGAAGATCCAGAAAAAAAAAATGTTGTTTTATACAATATGGAGTAGCTTAAAGCAAGAAACAACTTGGCCTCAGAAGCTAACAAGGAACCTTTTAAGGCACCATGAAGCCCGTCTATTGTCTTCTTTGTGGGTGGAAGATGCATCGGCTTTGTCTCTCCGGCCCTTGGCCCAGTGTGCCAGAGGTCCCCAGTGGCCAGTGGCTATGAGCACCCATTGGTATTCTATCTCCCTCAGCTGTGGAGTTTGGGGTGTTGAACATTTCTCTTACTTGACCAACCTCATGTCTTTCTGTTGGCCTTCACAAGCAGGGAGTCAGGACAGGTTCTCTCTGAGGTGTCCTGCTCAGCTGCACTCCTCTGAGGTGTCCTGCTCAGCTGCAGTAGCGTTTCCTGACAGAGCTCCCTTCCTTTCCCAGATAGCCTCTTCCTTCCCTCAGCTGTCAGGCATCTGTGCGATTGGGTTTGTCTCACTGAAACTTTTGATTGTGGTGTCCTCCAGCTCTGAGTCTCAGATGTACGAGGGCAAACACCGTGTCAGTGCCCAGGGGCTCTTGGCTTCTAGCAGCATCACCTTGCTCAGCTTTTCATTCTCACCGACATTACCCACGGCACTTGGTTGTACTTTGCAGAAGGAGTAGCGTCTCAGTACTTTTGCATCTTCTAGAGGGGAAGTTGGAGGGGTTCAACTTCAAGCCCTTTGACTCTGTGCTTCTGCTTGGAATGTTTGCTTTGCTTGGGTTGGACTTGGCTCTCCTCCTCCTGTTAGCGAGTTCACATACTCCTCATGGTCAGCTTTCAGCAAGAGGCCCACACCTGGCTTTCCTCCCTTCAGTGACTGTTCTTCTTGGGGTCTCCATGGCTTCTGATCTTTCTTTGTTCAGTATCCTGCTGGTAGTGTCTCTCGGAGATCCTCCTGAGAACTGCTGTCTATCTGGGCTCAGTCTGTAAATCTTTCCGGATGCAAATCCCTAGGCTATCAGTACATTCTTCCATCACATGGGTATCCTTTCCCCACGTGGCACAAAGTTCACGGAGGAGCAGGTGTGGGCTGTGGAGCTTGGTCAAGGACACCTAGGCTACAGGAGCCACCAGACCAGTTTGTGTGCACGGAGGAGCAGGTGTGGGCTGTGGAGCTTGGTCAAGGACACCTAAGCTACAGGAGCCACCAGACCAGCTTGGAAGGGGACAGACACTTTTGGTTTCTTCTTGGTGGGCTGCACACCAGGACTCAGTTCTACAAATAGACAGGTTTCTTTTTTCTTTCTTTAAGGCTTTTGCAATCAGAAAGTTCCACCCCTCCAATAAATTCTTAAACTAGGAAACCCACACATTACAGTCACTCAGTTTTATTTCAGACAATATTTGCTGCAATAAAAAAAAAAAGCTGCTTACCAGTAAATATAACTTTTTCCTCTTTTATTTCATTTCAAATCTTTAATCATTGTGAGTCAAACTGTTTTAAGAATTCATAATTCTTAAAACAACATAATGTTGGGCATGTTTACTATAATTTAAAGTGGCAATTTAGACTGGAGGAAAATACTGCTATTTATTTCCATTTCCACGTGTAACTAAGAAATTAATCTTGGCTCCACTTGATGTCAGTGCTTGGTAACAATGCCTTCCTACCATGTGCACACTTCACACTCGTTCTTGAAGTTTTATTTTTACTCATTTTTAATTAGAAATATAGCCCTTAGGCAAAAGAAAGGAAATTATTCATTTTTTTTTTTCGGAAATGCTGCAAACTACAGCTCGGGGGCTGTTCTGCAGCCTCCCTGAGGGCTGTGTATCTTCAGCTACTAGCATTTTGCTAATAACCCCATGAGACCCTTATGGGAGAATCATATCACTAATTGAACAACCACCATAGGTCTCGTTTTAATAAATAGTCTTGTATATGCACTATCACAGAAAACATGGGTTATGAAGAATGTACAAGTGAGAGCTGTCCTTTGATAGGTTGGCTTCTAAATGCCTGATTTGAATAAGTTGCACAATTATAGCTACTGGCGTCAAAGCATTAATAACAGAGTTATAGGCTTGCAAAAATAGAAATTCTAGTTTTAGTGGGAAATGGTTGCTTAAAACCTCCCCTCAGGAGGCCTCCAGGTAGACTCTGCATTTAAGTTCTCTGCAGTTCTCTGTACCAACCTGCATCAGAGGCTCCATCCTGCCCCTGCATCCCAGGGCTGAAAGCAGAGGGCTTGTTGCCATAGAGATTTGGACTTTGGATCTTATAATGATTTTTTTTTCATTGTGGGTGGTTAAATTTACTTGGCTCCTATAACAAACATAATTCAGAGAAGGAACACACTGAAACTTACTTTAAGTTACCAATGGCAAACTGATAGCAATATTGTAATGCCAGCAGTGCTGACAGCCAGCAAGAGTCTACCTTAAGAATGGAGGATGGAGCGATGGATAAGAGGTTAAGAGCACTTATTGGTCTTGCAGAAGACCAAGGTACAGTTCTCAGTATGCACACTGGGCAGTTTATAACTCCATGCCCGAGTGGGAAATTCAGTGCTATCATCTGACTTCTGAGAGCAGCTCCCTGCATTTCCGTGAATGCTGCCTTCTGGAAGGAACTTAGCCAGGTGGTTTCTGGACATGTATACATCCCAAGAAGGCCAATTTGGGAGACCTTGACCTTGTTCTTCATCCCTCAGCTCCATAACTTGATATAGATCTCCAGGCAGCACTCTTGGTCTGACTTGCTTACAGGACAGCTAGCCCTGTCCCACCCCAAAGGCTTTCCTTTCTCTAGACAGGGAAGTGGACTAGAAAGAGCTGTCATATGCAGTGCCTGCAGCTTCTCTGTGTCCTTACTCCCAACCATCCCAGGATCACAGACTAACTATACCCCCAGCAGTACCTCGAGTATTCTCAGTTCCTACTGGTCTCTTGGCACAGGATTCAGATGTGTGTTTTGTCTTGGGGTATGAGAATCTTCAAACTACCAAATAGCGGGGTCAATGGTATACAGCCTTTCTCCTGGTCCCACCTGAGTTAATAGGGAGGCTTGAGGGCATTCTACTCCACATGCCAGCCTATCCAGTTTCCACCAGAAATCCATGTCTGACCCATCATCTTCCACAGTGCTATCAACTTATATCCACTCTCTATGAAACACTTATAATCCTGAGTCATGTGCTGATGTCCTGGTAATATATCAAAGTTTGCTTCATAAGTAGGAAAAGTATTAGTGTGGTCAGTAGTTAGCTGTCTATGGACCTGACTGTCTATTGGTGGGCTGACTTTCATGTATCTGTGTTTTATGGCTAGTCTGTTCAATTACATAGAGCTTATCACATAAACATGCCACATCCTAATTGTTTAAGTCATTTCTAAGAAGCATTTAACTAGTTAGGTTATCAAAGATGAAAACCTTTGTGAAAATTCATGCTGAATTGTTTGAACTATTTGAAAATTTTAGGATGAAAATACTCATGAAGGCCAACTTTATTTTATTTATTTTTATTTATTTATTTTATTTTATTTTCTCCTCAGTATCCGGATGGTAATGTCTCTCAGAGACCCCCCTGAGAACTTCTCTCTAACTGGGCTCAGTCTGTAGAGTAGAATTTGGAATCCACCCCCGACCCTCTATTTCTCCCATTACTTTCCCATTGGTGGAAAGAACAATTCCTCAGAGGTATGATCGATTTCTAGTAATTTCTCTGTGGTGCAGAGCGTTTGACTGAAGATAAGGGTACTTGGATACCACTCCTCCCAAGGCCTCATGGCAATGTCTTCCAACAAATGAAACAAGATGCTATAGGTAGACCTGAAGGAAGACCCTGAAGTGCAGAGCAGACCACGTCCACAGACATACCTTCTCAGTGTGCATCTGGTACTGCTCCCCGAAATCTGAGAAGTCTTTATTTGCTACTTTGGAGTGGGGTGGGGGTGAGATTCTTTGACTTTTCAATTCAGTCCCTGATTGTCTGTTAGCCTGGCACATCAAGAAGATCTTATCCTTGCTCTAGAACAAGCAGTTTCATTCTAGATATTTCTTGATAGATTTAGATGTGACCTCGTCTTTTGGAACATGCACGCAAGCTTGCCATTTGCAACAGAAAGGATTTAAATACAAACACTAAAAGCGCTACCTTTGAACAAAAGTTAGGGAAGAAAATATCAGGAACCCTTCAATATTCCTGCACACTATGAAATCTAGGCACGTGCTGGAAATAACACCCATTGTTCTGTACAGCGCACCTCTGGCTATTTCGTTAGACAAATGAATGACAACACATCACTTATTATTCAACTCAGATCGCTGATAGGCCTAGTTCCTTTGCATACAGAAAACATATGGAGTGCATTTTAGATTTATGTCTCTGTGCTTTCTTCTAAGATCTCAGCGTCCAATGGAAAGCACTAGACACATGATGAATTTCCCTTTAGATACAACATCTAAAGCGGGCATGATTGTAGAAAAGGAAGCTGAGGAGTCATTTTTCTTAAGCTAGCATTGTCTAGTTTTTCTTAGACATAGCTCCCGATGGGAAATATACATGTCAAAACAAAGCAGGTCAGAGTAAAAGAATTCATACGGAGAGAGATTTAATTGCAAGGGGATTCAGTACTGCCCCGGGCCCGTTTGCAGAGGAGTATTAATGATGGAGTGAGACACATGGAGGAGAAATACCTGATGTTGCTCAAGGAATAATAAAAGACCCACCAACCTGCCTTAATTCAGTGCCAGGAATAACACTGGGCATACTTTTATTGACTTACATAAATTCTTCTCCGGTGCAGCTCATATTAGGAGACTCAGAAAGAAATCAGTACAGCAGGAGAGACAGGCCAGGGAAAACGTGGAGGGATTGGAGAAGAAAAATCGCCCCCTTGAATCCCGCTCTCTCTCGGAGGCTGCACTCCTGATGATAGACTGATTGACTGACAGATCCTGGGCCCCACCCACAGACAGAGTTTAGGATAACTTTGTATTTTCTAAATCTAAAACTTGAGGCATAGTTGCTTGATAATAGAAGAACAGATTGTCATTCTGTACCACTGGGCCTTGCGCTGTTTGAAAGTGACTCACAGACTCTCCTGTCTCCACATTCAGAATCTTCGGGAACGGTGAGTGAACATCTTGGGATCCCTGCACAGACTGCTTATCTGAAAGCTAGCCTTCTCCGGGTACAACTCAACCTGCTATTGATCTGTACAGAAACTGGAAGAGCTGGATACTACGTCAAGAAGATTCTGATAAGTAATTGTCGTCCCACCACCTCTACTGAGTTTTAATAAGTTTGCCAATAAGTTTGTAAGGATTAGCTCAACCTTAACAGTTATTTCTGTGCTGGAGCTGTTGGCTAAGGCTAGCGATCCACAGTCCAGCTAGCTTGTCTAGGACTTCACGGAGAAGCAACCAAGCAGGAGCCCCACAGCTTGTATCTACTGTTTCCTCCAAAAGACAGAGCAGGGAGCAGAGTGAGTGGGAGTTGTCACTAAATATGGAACCAGTGGAAACAAAAGGGAGAGGCCAGCGAGGTTACATTTTACATTTTACAGTGTTACAATATTACAATTTTTTAAAATCCAGGTGTATAATCAAGAAACAATAGCTGTCATCACCTGCCAAAAAAAAAAAAAAAAAAAAAAAAAAAAATCAGGCCAGCCACAGTGCCACAAAATAAATGGAGCACCGAGTTCTCGAAGCCACACGGGCAACATGAAAGCGAGCCATGGGAGATAAAAAGCAAATTTGGCCTGCATGTGCCCCATGCAACTGTCTTCAGCTCATGTGATCTGTCCCAGAGGGTGGCGGGACTAGCATTCTGAGAGTCTGAGGACAATGAGATGGCTGCAGTTGACAGAACAGGCTGATGGAGGAGGCAGCGATGCCTGGAGAGCATGGTCTTTGCAATTTGTTCATGCCCTCAGAAAATGCTGAAAGCCAGAGTAAGGACCATTGAGAGAGATCAAAAGGGGAAAAAAAAAAAAAAAAAAAAAAAACCTGTGCTCCCAGAAGGCTGTGTGCGCGGTGCCCGCTACTCTGTTGACTTAAGAAAGGAACCCGAGGGTCCAGAAAACGTGAGGCAATGCTGGGGAAGGGTGATCCCTAAGTTGTCTTATTGTCGGTTGATCATGATATGAAAAAATATCAAACGCAGTGCAGGTGATTTAACTGCAGTTCACGGAGAAACCTGGACACATTAACACAAACACTAGAGCACACAGCTGGGAAGATTCTGTGGAGAAGAAAAGAATTGGGGAGGAAAAAGAAAAGAGGGATCAGGCTCATGGATAAAATGAAAGCAATCTGTGTGAATGTACAAAAGGTCCATGTGAACCCATTAATCTGAACAATTAATATATGCTAATAAAAATAGTGGCATAAGATTATTAGACGTGTCCTAAAGAAAACATACCCCAGAAAGTGGAGAAAGATCAACTGATTGAGGCTTACACAGAATCCACAGAGCTGTAATTTAGCAAAGGAAGGGCGTAATGAGAGCTGAAAGGGGGGCCCAAGAATCGGTCAGTAAAGCTCCTTCCATGTGAGCATGACGACCTGAATTTAGATTCCTAACACCTCTGTAAAGCTTGGTAGCATGTGTCTAGAATCTCAGTGTTGGGTGAGTGGATTCAGGGAGATTCCTGGAGCTTTTGGACAGCCGGCGGGCTCTGGATCAGGGTGAGATTCTTCTTTAAATATTAACATGAACCCGATGTTTATCTCTGGCCCCTACACATGCATGTGCACATATGCAACACACATACACATGTGCACATAAGAGATTTTTAAAGTAATTATATATGTGTAAACTGAAACTAGGTAGAGGGCACAGTGTGTATAATGAGAACATTTCACTCAATTCAAGAGAAAAATGCCAATATCTAGTATAGAAAATCAAATAGCATATCTGTAGGAAGAGATGATGAAGAAATGACTACTGGATACAGTACAAACACCAAAGCCAAGGAGGGCTTGGCTCTGAGGCTGAGACCCTCTGAGAGGTGGGAAGGCATGGGAACATCACCCAGAACAATTCACATGTGGGCTGACTTAAGGACTGATGGGCGTTTAAATCTGTACATCACAAACTTGTTAGCAAATACATGTGGAACTGGGACATTTGGGTCAGTTACAATCAAGTTTAGGAAGCTCATCGTCGAGCAGAAAAGAAAAAGCAGAAACGCAAATAACTGTGAATGTTGTGAGATGTTATTCAGCCTGGAAACATGGGCAGTATATGCGTGGGAGGGAAAGGAGGAGGAAGAGAAGGGAGAGGAAGCAATGTGGAAAGGGTAAGACAGAAGGGAGAATCCAGATAGCTGGCAGATGCCCAAAGGGGCCTCTCAGCAACGATTCTTGTAGATCGGAGCTTGGGTAATAGCAGAGCCATGTCCTGCTACAGCTTCATCTGTGTGAGTCCTGTAGACTGGAGAGCTTGGGATCCAGTGGAGCCTCAGGCTGCTACAGCTTCATCTGTGTGCTCTTTAATGATTTTGGAAGCTTCCAGAAACAAGAAATTTGGTTGGGAAATATGTGTATGTATATACACACGAGCTTGATGCTGATGTTTGTCTTCCTTGGTATGTCTATGGAGAGAACCAGTATGGGCAAGAAGTGAAATAGACTCCTGTTTCTCCACTGAGGGTTTAAATAGGCCTTCTGCTAAGGGACAGGATTGGCAGAGACCAGGGAATACAGAGCCACTCACCAGCTTTCCTTTCCTGAGGGGGTTACTTCATTTTACAAAGGAATATCTTTCTGTGCTGTCTCTAGGATACACTGGGCACATACTGAATTGCTTCTCAGTCTCTAGGTGTGCGGACTATGATAGAGTTGCAGAGACTGGGTGAGGAAAACCCTTGAAACAAAACCAAGCTTACAAAGTTTCTACATGCAAAACTATATACAGTGTGTGTTTTCCTACGTGAAATGTGAAATGTAAATAGAGGCACCTCATACGTTTCTGCTGGGATTTCACCATTAGCATCCATAAGTTAGCATCAAACACTTCAATGTGACGGCTAATTTTAGTTGACTTAACACGCCTGAGAAGACAGAAATTCAGCTGAAGAATTGCTTCCATCGGACTGGCCCGTGCACATGTCTGTGGGACACTATCTTTATTGATCCCTGGTGTGGGAGAACTCAGCCCAGTGTGGGCTGTGCTACACCTAGGAAGGTGGTCCTGTGCTGTGTAAGAAAGGCAGCTATGCACAAGCAGGGAGCCAGCCAACAAGTAAAATCCTCCACAGTTTCCGCTTCAGTTCTGGCCTCAGGTTCCTGCCTTGAGGGAAGCCAAGGCAGAAGCACACCTGTCCACACCCTTTTCTCCATGCCTGTGAGCAGGGAACACACACACGTGCTACACTTTCTCTCCGGAGGAAAGAACATTGCTTTCTCAGTTGCTTCTTTTGCTTTTGTTTCAACCCAACCTTTCCTGAGCCCTTCCACGGCACCTTTCTCTGCTTAAAGAAATGTGTGGTTTCAAAGGAAGCTTGGAATTGATTATTAATGTACAATTCACCAATGATCTGACTCTATCTTTTATTGAGTTTCTAATCTCTTAAACATAATTCATGCTAGGATGATATAGGCCATGAGTTTGTCATACATAATCTTTATTATGTTGGAATATGTTTCCTACAGTCCTACTTGATCTAAGGCTTTTATTAAGAATACATGTTGACTCTTATCAAAGCCATTTTCTTTTTTTCTTTTCTTTTCTTTTCTTTTCTTTTTTTTTTTTTTGCTTCTATTGAAATGATCATATGATTCTTATATATTTTTTGTCCATGTATTTGGTTATTACATCTATTTCTTATATATGTCAAAAATAAAAAATAAAATAAAAACTTGTGCTGTTTCTTGGGTGTGCTCAGTTTGTCCTTGACACACATATGGTTCTGATTGGCTCTGTGCTCACATTTCTGTCTTACACATTCAGAGCTTTATCAGTTATTCACACAATAGATACCTGTTTTACATCCACATACACTTTGCCAGATGCAGTGCATAATCATCTCCATGACAGCAATGGTGTTCTAATGCAGGCTCGGGGGATAAACATTCTGGCTTAACACGAGGAGTGGGTTAGGGGACAAGAAGCATGCTTAAAAGAGCCATGAGGTCACCAAGGGAATCAACAGACTGGCCAGTGCACTGTTTGGTGAATGAATTTGGTTTATAATGTTATGGAATCCACTGAGATCCAAAAGAATTCAAACACCAGGTCAACGCAGATGAGTAGAATGTATTGTGATTAAGCTGCTACTGATCTATCAGGTCGGCAGAACAGACTCAGGTGCTGAACTTCCATCCAGAACCAGAATATCACAGAGTATTTAAGCTTGCAAACCACAAGTATTTGTGTCAAGTTATTGTCACATATTATCACCAATCAGGGTATATGGATAAGAGCTTTCCTTATGTGGTTGATGTATGACATCTGATACAGAAGGTAAGTTTTACAGTCTAACCCCCCCCCAAATCTGTTTGTTCTTTTGTAATTAGGGACAGTCATTATGTTTGGGGGAACAAAGGATAAACAACAGGAGATGTGGTTAGGGACAATCATTGTGTTTCAGAATGGTAGTACTTAGGACAAGAGCCTTTCACTTGTTCCACCCAAAAAATATTTTTACCCCATAAAAACCAATAAGCAGCCATTTTTTTCCTATGGGGAACCAAACTCTGATCTATAATGCAGAATCAATAAGTAAGTCCTAGGAATAAAACTGAGTTAGTTCAAAAGAAAGCAAAGAGAGGAGAAAATGGGTGGCCCAGAAAGAAAGCAAAGAATAAGATGATCAACGTTGGTTCAAATCTGACTCTGAAAATCAACTCTGTTGAAGCAAAAGGCTAAACACAGAAGTTTACAAAAGGGATTGCCAGACTGAATGCAAAGTAGTCAACCGATTTTCTGTATCGAAGACACCCACCCACTTTACATGTCAACAGGATCTAACAGCAAAAGGGAGTACACTTGAGTCCAGAGGAGTAAATATTAGTGTCTGTGTATATTGCTGAGGCAGAAGTCAAACAAATTTTGGAGAAGCTCTGCTGATATTAAAAAAAGGATATCACGTCTAAGGTATGAATAAAGATATTACCTAATGATACAGGAGTTAATTCGCAAATACATAATAATTTCACATGGTGGTACATAAGGCGGGGACCTCAAAATATATGAGAA
The DNA here is from genome assembly GCF_900095145.1 of Mus pahari. Taxonomy (NCBI): domain Eukaryota; kingdom Metazoa; phylum Chordata; class Mammalia; order Rodentia; family Muridae; genus Mus; species Mus pahari. The sequence goes on from NC_034608.1 coordinate 33,973,897, forward strand.
GATGATAGGAATAAATGGTGAAATATCAAAATTCACATTTGTAGTTATGAGCTATGTCTCATTCATAATGAATAGAACAACAAGTCATAAAGTCAGCATAGAAGGCCTGGATATTAGGATCAGTTACCTTAATTTCACCTGTCTTCTTGGGTCAGTTCAGTCAAGTATGTTAGACTACACATTCCTTTGAGCTGGACTCTACAGAAACTTCAGGATGCCTTCTGGTGTCTAATAACTTTCAGCCATGTGAATCCCACCCTACATAGGCTAAGCCCTCAGACTTCATTCTTCAGACTCTGAGAACTTAGCTCAGCTTCCATCAATTAACATGTTACTTCTAGAGATGGGGCTAGAAGTGGGCATAGTGGGCATAGTGAACAGAAGATGCCATGTTGGGGAGAAATCTCTCTCTCTCTCTCTCTCTCTCTCTCTCTCTCTCTCTCTCTCTCTCTCTCTCTCTCTCTCTCTCTCTCTCTCTCTCTCTCTCTCTCTCTCTCTCTCAGCAGTTCTGGTGCCTGAGACAGTGACTTGGACTTTAAGTTGGTGAATAGATCTGGTGTTTCAATCTGAGGTGAGGATACAACCTGCCATGTCTGGTTTCAAAAGCAGGGTGTTGGTCGTCAGGTTCTGTCCATCGGCCAGCCACTTTTCGGAAGGTCTGATTAGGAACCTGTTCCTCTATGTCTTAATCACTGTTCTATTGCTGTGAAGAGACATGACAATCCAGGCAACTCCTATGAAAGCACTTAATTGGTGGCTGGCTTACAGTTACAGTGTCTTAGTCCATTATCATCATGGTTGGGGAGCATGGCAGCAGTCAGGCATAGTGATGGAGTGGTAGCTGAGACTTACATCCTGATCTACAATCAGAGGGGGGGAGGAAGAGAGAGAGAGAGAGAGAGAGAGAGAGAGAGAGAGAGAGAGAGAGAGAGAGAGAGAGATTTAGTTCCTGGTCCTACCATGGGCTTTTAAATCCTCAAAGCTCACACTCAGGTAACATATTTCCTCCAAGAAGTTCCCAGCTTCAAATCCTCCTTATCCTTTGACATGGTACCACACCTTGATGACTAAGCATTCAAATATATGAGCTTATGGGGCCATTTTTATCCAAACCATCACAGTCTATGTTTCATGACCATGGTTCTGTAAACACCTGCTGGCCACAGCAGTGTGCCTGACTGACACAAAGGGAGCTAGCCCCAGAATCCAGGAGTTCAAGAGGACTTCCAGAAGAGGGTGGAATCAAAGAAGGGACATCCTAAAACATAAATGAATGAGGAGACCACACACACACACACACACACACACACACACACACACGCCACCACACCACTTTGGTAGTGGAATAGGGGCTAGAATGGCACAACAGGGAAGGGTTTCATTCTTTGTTCTCTAAGGTTGAGACAGAGTTGAGTCTATTTAAAGCCTGATTGAAGGCATCTGTAGATAAGGAGGAGGAAACGCAGAATATTGGGAGAGAATGGGCACGCTCAGTGATTGGGCCTCAAGCGCTGTCACCCACGTCCCACCAGCACACTGGGGCTCCTTTCACATGGCGCACAATGTGGAGAGAGTTCCCTGTAAGACAGACTTAACAATTAAGTATATTTGTCTTAAAGTCCCATAGAAATGTCCTAAGAGATAAGAGTCATCCGTGTCATGGAAATAGAAAATAAACTTCAAGCGGCAGTGCTGGCGAGCTATTTCGAATTGTCATCCTTCAGAAGGACTCGCATAAAGAAACAAAAGCTATATTTTTAGGCTATAATTAAAATTTTATGACATCCAGTTGGGGACTGTAACAGTGAAGATCTCGTTGAATTTTTTTTTTCTTTCAGAAAGTCTGAACCTCACAGGCATCCTCTAAGTTTCCAGAGGACGTTGACTGCTTCTCAGGCAGAAACTATCACATTCCACAGGAGCGTGGGGAGCGAGGCTGCTGCTGCCTGATAAGGGGGACAATGGGAACTAAAGATGGTTCCAGGGAATATGAACTACTTAAACGGAGCACAATATGAACCACCAAACCCTGTCAGCCCATCACAAGGAAATTATTTTAGAATGTATATGAAGAGGAATTTAGGAATTAAGGTTGATGTAATAGAGGTAGTAACAGAATTCAACGGTGTAGGATGAAGTTCAAGTATGTCCAAGTGATGAATCTATTGTCCAGGCCCTGCTGTTGTTGTTAAATAACTCCGAGCAGTTCTGTGGCTGTGAAATTGGAAGAGAAATTGAGTCTTCCCTTTTTATAAAGTAAATATATTCTGCAAGGTATATTGCAGAACCTAAGGAGCGAGCGCTTGGAAAAATAGTGAGATATTTGAGTTTGCTGAAGACACTGTTTGAAAAGTCACTCTGATTTGGAGATGGAAGTATTCAAGTTGTGTGTGTTATCTGCATTTATTTAGAGTTTCTCTGGTGGAAGTTTAAACTAAGCACTTTTAAACAATGTAATCCGGAAATATGTCTAAGGCCAGTAAGCCATAACTAAGAAATGGTTTTCCGAAATTTATCCCATACATGCTGTGTAATACAGTCCACAAATCATTATATTTACAAAGAACTAAGCTAATTATTATTTACTATTAAAAAAAAACAAGTTACTTATTTGTTGTTTGAATAGTGGGGCTTATGAAGCAAGGTGTGGAGTCTGGAATGTGAATTTTCAGCCATGGAGGCTGGGGATCCCAGGAACATTAGAGAAGCTCTAAAAATCCACATCTACTCTTGTGCTGAGCTTGTATTAGAAGCAAGTACATTCAAAGATGCTGTATAATCATCCAACTGTTTATAAGGAGTGAAGGGTTCTGCTTAATACATCACCAGGGAGGAAAAAGACAAGGAAGTCCAGAGAGGATATATGGGAAGAAAACAAGCCTGTATGTCATAAGAGATAGCACACTCCTGCATTCTTGACGAGTATCTATGTGCTTCTCTATAGATCAGTTTTTTTGTGTTTTCAGTGTGCCAAGGGTCACAGTGCTCTTAGACACAGAACATTTCTTTCTTAGATGGAGCTGCGGGCAAAGTGTTTGGTTTGAAAGATGTGTGTGTTTGTGTGTATGTATGTGTGTGTGTGTATGTGTGAGTGTGTGTTTGAGTGTATGTGTATGTGTATGTGTATATGTGAATGTGTGTCTGTGTTTGAGAGTATAGGCAAGTGTGTATGTGAGTGTGTATGCCTGAGAGTGTAGGTGAGTGTGTGTTTGAGTGTGTGTATATGTGAGTGTGTGTGTTTGAGAATATGGGTAAGTGTGTGTGTGTGTGTGTGTGTGTGCTTGAAAGTGTAGGTGAGTGTGTGGGTGTACATTTGTGTATGATGTATGTGTATGTGTGTGGGTTTAAGTGTGTTTGAGAGTGTAGTTGAGTGTGTAAGTGTGAGTGTGTGTGTGTGTGTGTGTATAGCATGCTAAACTTGACACATTGCACTTACTAGGTGTGCACCGTGCAACTGGGTTACATCCCCAGCCTTTGAAATTTTATTCATTTTATATGTGAAACAGTTGGTTTAAAGCATGAGTTTGCAAACCTTCATGTTCCTGCCTTACTAGTGATATGGCCCAAGAATTGGTAGTGTAAGGACATGTAGGGAGTCATGACAACTGGAGAAAACTCATACTGGCAGGGATCTGAAAGTGAATGGTGGTGTGACCCACTCAGGCAATCTTACCAAATAGCTGAAGCTGTCAGAAATTTCATAACTTATGTTATTCCCATCCTCTCTCCAGCCTCCTGATAGGCCTGAAATCCAGCTGTCAAAGCTTTACAAGAAGAAACAGATTCCAGTTCCCTCTCAGAACAGTGTGGCCTCTCTGTGTTGCATGCAGAGCTGCTGATGGGGACTTCACCTGTATCCACATGGAATTCCAGAGTCCTCATGTACAAACCCATCAGACTTGCAGCTGCAGAATGTGTTTTATCTTACACCTGCCACAAAGGTGGCTTGGACTATCTATCTGACAACATGTCCCATCAGAAGCAAACACACAAGGCCCCAATGCCCTCAATAGGACTGAGAATGGCATTTCTCTTTTTCTCTTTTGCATGGTTCTTTCTTTTTAACCTTTTTCTTTCTTTTCTTTTTCTTTCTTTCTTTCTTTCTTTCTTTCTTTCTTTCTTTCTTTCTTTCTTTCTTCCTTCCTTCCTTCCTTCCTCCCTCTCTGCCACCCCCCCCTCTCTCTCTCCTTCTTCCTTTTTCTTTCGTCCTTCATGATATCTCTCTCTTTTCCCAGTCCCATTCTCAAATCCCCTCCCCTATCCTCCCTCCTTTTTTCTAAGGAGTGGGGCGGTACATATGTGTACCAACATGGTCTGGCACATCAAGTCACATCAGGACTAAATGCATGTGCCAACCAATGATTGGCCCAACTAGAGACCCATGCCATTAGAGAGAGCTAACCCCTAACACTATTAAGGATACCCTGCGTGCTTGCAGCCTAGCATAACTCTCTTCTGAGAGGCTTTATCAGTACGCAGAGCATAGTTTTTCTTACCTTGGTGTTCCTAGAGCTCATGGTTTTCAGGAAAGATTCACTTGTCCCTCGATACTGCATTCTGCATGAAGAAGGTGTTCTTTTTCCCCCAGCACTATGCACAAATCACAGAGATCAGCATGACCTGCTGACCTGGAAGATTGTGAGGAACGTGAATGCCATCATCCAGAGCCTGCAGGACCCTCTGTGTCAGTGCAGCTGCTGGGAACTGTGGTCTCACCTAGCAAGTTCTGATGAACCTCAGGAGATGGAGGCTCACTTCACTTCCTCTCCACCACTGCTCCATTACCTGGGCAGGGTGTGTGCAGGGCACTTGGAGAAGGATTCTGGTTTAGAATTTCCAGCTCATTAAAAATACAACCATGACCTTGTAGTTCTATGCCTCGCCCAGGTGGATAAGCAGGGACTTTGGCTGAGGCTGTACCTGGGTTGTTATTCTCAGAGCCAAAAATCAAAGGCTCACATCAAGGTATTGAACAATTATTACTCAATATGGCACAATCCTTGGACTCATGTAGGCCAGTCTGTTAGATCTGTGTGTACTAGCTTTAGAGTGGTAACTTTGCTTAAGGGGTAAGATATAGAGGACAAGCTGATTATAGTCAATAGGAACCTCTTACGTTTGAGGTCCTCAGTTTAAATTAGAAACAGTAAATATGTATTATTAATTCCATTATTATCTTCCTTTTGATATACAAATTAGCCAAGATAGTAGCTTAATAAAAATCGCACACACACACACACACACACACACACACACACACACACGATACTCAGAGTATCAGAACATAAAGACAGCTGCTTCTTCTTCTTCTTCTTCTTCTTCTTCTTCTTCTTCTTCTTCTTCTTCTTCTTCTTCTTCTTCTTCTTCTTCTTCTTCTTCTTCTCCTTCTCCTTCTCCTTCTCCTTCTCCTTCTCCTTCTCCTTCTCCTTCTCCTTCTCCTTCTCCTTCTCCTTCTCCTTCTCCTCCTTCTTATTCTTCTTGCATGGCCCAAAGGAATAGACTCAGTCAGCTATGAAACTCACTCTACAGTCATGTGGTAGAGTGTGGAAAGGACTTAAAATTGATTCCTTTACTAGGGCCCCACTCCAAAGGGATGAGCCTGAGCAGTTAGTTCTCTACCATCCCATTGACAAGAAGTTTGTATTACCCAGTTCCCCAAATCATGAGCTATAGTCTCTAACTGTGTCTCCAGAGCATCCCCTCATTGATGCAGGATACAATTTATTGAAAGGATGGGCATTTGTGTAGCTTGTCTTTCCTGGTTTCAGTGAATTCCTTTTCCATGCCATTCCATGCTGATTCTTATACTGTCAGAAACCAACAGACATCAATATTCTGTGAAGTGTTGGTTTATACCTTTCTAGGTTTGGAAAAATTTGAAACATAATAAAAACTTTGTGTTGCGAATACCTGTGGAATTTCTCCAGGTTACTTGCCTCATCACAGGAGTGACAACAGTAACACCCCATAGGGGAGCCATTGAAGATGCTTATGTGGTAAAGAGGAGAGGCAGGAGAAGATGTAGGTCTGTAACATTCTGGTTTGTTAGCTCACCTTGCCCATTATGAAATAGAGACTTAGGATGTTCAAAATATTCTATGAATTATTTTGATTTGCATTATAAGAGCAGGTAAGAGCAGCGACTTGAGGGCTCCATGCTATGAATGCTAAGGGTGGCAGATTCCTGAGAGTAAGGACAACTGTGTGTTTTAATAAACCTTGAAGTTCAGGCATGAGCAACTTTGAAGCAATCACACACCTGTACCTTCAAGGATTTGTTCACACGAGCTCTGTTGAAAAAGGCAATTGGGCATATTTCTAGCTTTTGTCTAAGAAGGAAGGCAATGACATTATAGCCTGGTAGATTCCCTAGGAGTTAAGGACAAAGACACAACTGGCCACTGTCTTGTAGTTATGCCTTTGACAAGAAGACTATCATCCATTGATTCAGCGCTCCATAAGGTTTCTTGTGATCCTTAGCAACCTCTCCCTGCCCATCTCCTAACCTGTGCTTGCCTGTCTGTCCTCTGTTCTTGCTACATTAGCAGGGATAATAAGATCAAATCAGAACACAACTTTCTTGTGCTCACACTTCTCCAGTGGGGTCTGTTCCCTGGGAGAAGACAAGGATTGCCTGCCTTACCCTTGTGCTCACCATAATAGCTTTAGGTTTCTGATCAAGAAAACTGAAAATATGGGCCCATTGAAAAATATTATGTCGATGACAATCACATACAAACTAAGAATTCTCAAATGGAAACAAGCCAAGAATCCCACCCAAAGATGGTAAAAGGGGAAAAAAATCACATTCTATCTCTGAAACCTAATAGCCTTAGAGATAAAAATAATTAATAAGAAGAAACAATAATTTCTCCAGAATTCTCATCTTTTACTCATTTATTTCTTAATAGGAATTATCAATCATCCCTACTCCATGCTTAGCATTTAGAACAAATATGTATAAATCCTTTTTCCATATTAATCTTCTTTGTATGTCTTCTTACAGTAGAAATGCTTCAATACAGATGCTCCTATAGCATCTACCCAGGGAGTCTGAGCCCTCAGGATAGCATTAAGAACATATGGAGGCCTAGGAGCAGAGTTGCAGGGCTAACTTCTGCTTAATATAGTCTTCTACAGGAGTTTTAGACTCCCCAGTGTCAATTTTACTTGAGAATCTCACACAACAGAAAGAATTACATTACAGCGGGTGTTGGGAAAGAGGCACTGCCTGAGGCGCTGAGAGAAAAGTAAGTTGTCTGAAGGAATGTTGGATTGGTGATATTCACTGCTATTGCCCCTGTCCTCAATTCCTTGGTGTCACCCATATGTCAGTATATAAGGATCTGAGAACCCATTAGGTTCATGGTGAATGCCTACCTGGCTGGGCTATTTTGATAGCAGACAGAAACCTGAGCTGACTACCATCTAAAAGAATCCATAAGAGTTTTAGAGGCAGGTAAGTTCCATGCTAAACGCAAAGGTATCTAGGAGAAAAATCTACTGAACTTCAAAGAGTTCTGGGAGGAACAAACACACCAAAAGTGAAGGGGACATCAGTGGCAGGGGCTATTAGAAACCATGATGACTGGGATTGGAAACTAACCCTTCCTTGCAACTTCAAGAGAGATGCAGAAGTCCCATAATGTCTTACCAGAAACCAACAGGAACTTCCACTTCTTGAAGGAGGAGTAGGAGAAAGAATAGCACAAAGGATGTTGGGTATTCGGACATATGGGCAGGTGCGAGGATGTAGAAGATGATGGACAAAGATGGTTTAGTAGTTAGACCAGGGGGCTGATCACTGTATAAAGAGATGGAGTCAGACACAAAAGACATACTTAATACAGTCTTCAGTAATATTAAGAAGAGTAGAAGGACTTATCATGGTATGAAAATCGTTACTTCCAAACTACTGACAACATTGCACAAATTAATACCTTCAACAGCTATTTTCTTAAGACTGCCATTCACACACTGACAGTGTATGCACAGGCACACACAGTTATCTTGAAGTTCATTTGTATTGACATGGATTTACTGACTTCCCTCTATAGCAGAGACGACTTATCGTGTTCAAGTCTGGCTTCCAGACATTCTGCTAAGTTCTCTGAAAGCACTACCGTGATCTTGAGTGGACTTAAAACCTTTGTCTTGAGGAAGTACAGACAAGGATGGAAGTTTTGCCCTGTGTCTACTAGCCTGCCAGTCGGGAGAGAGCTTGCTCCCAGATGTGCTGATCTGTCTTCTCCAGTTCCCAGTAGGACCATGTCTTACTTAGGGTTTTATGGATGTGAGAAGACACCATGACCACAGGAACTCTTGTAAAGGAAACATTTCATTGTGGCTGGCTTACAGTTTCCGAGGTTTAGTCTATTATCATCATGGTGGGAAACATAGAAACATAATGGCAGACATGACGTTGGAGAAGGAGCTGAGAGTTCCACATCTTGATCTGAAGGCAGCCAGGGGAAGACTGGATGTGTTTCATACTGGGCAAGGTTTGAACATTTAAGATCTCAAGGCACCACCTCCACAGTGACACACTTCCTCTAACAAGGCCACGTGTACTCCAGGAAGGCCACATCTTCTAATAGTGCCACTCCCTATGTGCCAAGCATGCAAACACAATCTATGGGAGCCAAACCTACTCAACCCACCACAGACCACTAGAGAACTAGGGACCTCCCACAGTTGTCACTGGTTCAGTGAAACATCTTTGTTGGTTTCCTACTCCTGGTGGACTGCTTGTGCAATCCAGTCCAGGTCTGGTCCAATATACTCTGCCATTCTATGCCTTCCTCCCAGATCAGAGTTCCCCCTTCCCCCAAATGAAGACTTTTTACATTGGACGACTGATTTTCTTTTTATTTTTTATTTTATATTTACATGGCTGTACATGTATCATTTAAAGGTACATCTAAACACCAAAAAGAAAAGTCATATATCCAATTGCCATCTCCCTCTTCACCCGTTTTCTATTTGATGTATTTGTACCGACTCTGGATTGTCCCTATACTCTTTTATCCTTTGTAGCTTTAGAATTCTGGATGCTCCTGCTTCAGAATGAGAGGAAATTTGTACCAACTCTATGTCCAGAGGGATATTAATATTAGGAATTTGTAAAATGTCCCACAGATTACCTATCAACCTACTCAAATCTCCAAGTCAATAAATGGCCAGGAACTCGGTCCCACCTACTATCTTACCTGTAGTATCTGCTGTCTGCCACAGGTAAGAACTTGTCACGTATAAGTCATGCATAGATATATAAAGGCAATGTTGAAATAGTAAGGTAATATTCCAAGTCCTCTGTCGACTGAGACTCATTCTCCTTCATACAGAACTGATATCATTATTTCTACCCTTTGATTCTAACAACCTTAATAATATTAATTTCAATTAAATGAAAAACTGCCATCATGAAGAGCAACCTGATGGAACGTTGGCAAGTCCAACAATTACCTAAGCATTCTCTATCATTTGAGTACATTTCAGGCCAATGAAAAGTCCTGATTCAACCAGAGGGCAGCATCTAGGTAGGAACAGTTCTTTCTGAGACTCGGGATATCTTCAGAAAGAATTCTCTCTTGCCTGATTCTTTAAGAGATTGCTTGTTACCTTTAGCAAGCAGCTCCCTGACTACGTTTTCTGAAGTTTAGTTTACATTACAAATCCCGAATTTCACCATTGACTTCTTGCAAAATTCAGTCTGCTAGGTTATTCAAAATGTAATTTCTTTTTATTATATTCTATGAAAGCATTTTCCCATTTGGCTTCCCCCTACTTACAGTCAGAATGAACTTCACAGAACATCTGTCTTACAAACCAGATGGCCAGCACCATTCATCTACTCAAGGCTTGGGCTGCTAAAAGTTGCAGTCAGGTGGTTTTATTTGTTTTTTTTTTTTTTTCCTGCCTCTCCACATGAATCCATTAGAAGCAAGTAGTATCTTTGAATTCAACAAATTCTATTTGGATATTTATTTCCATGCACAGCTTTAAACAGATCCACTGAATGCTGACGCAAACCTTTTGCTCAGCCTACATGAGAGACATATGACATTATCATCTACCATTCTGTTCCTGTCTCTGAGGACCAGATTTCATTTCACATTACAGTGTATTTTGGAGAACATTCTCTTGAGGCAAAGGAGTGAGCAAGAGTCCCTGTTGACAATGCTCAGGGAATATTCTGTTGAAAAATGTCATATACTTCCTCAGTGATTCCACATATGTTCAGAATGCTTTGTCTGCTCCAGGAGTGAGAACTTGGAAATCTAAGAATGACCCTACAGAAGAGAAGGGTCGTTAAGCTTTATGCTTAGAACCACTTGAAGCCTTTCAAATACAATGGATGAAATACCCCATGCATGTGTCACCTAATTCAACTATCATTTTGGAAATATTTTTTTTCTTGTATTAACAACAACAGAGCTGGGCCTTAACTGTGTAACATGAACTATATTATTATAATTAGAATTATTTAGTTGCTATAACAAGAATTAGAGTTTCTAAATATAAAGTATTAAGGGTAGATCATATTTCTAATTTTAGGTTAAAGTGGTTCTTCGTGGAACATCTTTTTTCGTGTGCAATGGATAATTTTCATTTTAAGGCTAAAATAGCAGTTGTAGGAATTCGATAAAGACTGCTTTGGAGAATGTATCAGAAAAAGTTATGTCTGCATACCTGGCTCATTCTCATTATTCTCAAAGAGGTATTTGGGCTTACTCTCATTATTCTCCAAAGAATTTTGTGGGGAGCACGTTGACTGATCAGCAGGCTCCAGCAATTGTTTTATATCTTCCCCAGTAACAATGAATTAGTGGCCATGGGCAGTTCCCTGTGAATACAGAGGTGAGAGTCCTGGAGCCTCAGGCCTCAGGATTGCCATCAGTGAATCTCTACATGGTCTTCCTTTAAGTATCTTATAGTCAACTGACTATTGAATTGATCTATTAACATTGAAATGTGGTCCAGTGGCAATTTAACTCATACTAGAAGAAATAAAAACATAAGCAGTTGTTTTCTCTGTAAGGCATATCTCTGTCATCGTTCAGGAGCACCAGCTTGCACTTCAACTCTGTACCCAGGGGCTTCCTGAGACAGTGAATAAATCACCAAGAAAAGAAATAAACAACACAGACAAAACCATGTCACAGGATGTACGCCATGTCACAGGATGTACGCCATGTCACAGGATGTACGCCAGACAGGACATTTAAAGTGTGAGAGCGGAAGTTAGAAGATTGGGTGACCTTTTCTTGACTTCAGAATGGGTTCCTGGGCTGCCCACTCGTGGTCCTGCGAATCAGCTTAGCCAGTGGATGAGTGGATGAGTCCACAACTATGAAACCCACACTTAATAAGCATTACCACACACACGAATGCCTTTATTTGATCACTTGTGCATAAAGGCTATGTGCTGCAGTGTTATTTATCATGTTAATGCTTCTCAAATGTCTAGGATATTAAAGACCAATACTTATTTACTGAAAACACCAGCAAAAATAGTTGAGTCGGGAATCTCCTCGGCTGGAAGGGTTTTTCTCTGTGAGAAAAGAAATAGGAAACAGGTGATTTTAGGAGCCCAGTGTGGATTGGTCCCTTTGCAAATGGGGATGGAAGAGTTTGGAAGATGGGATGGATGTTATACAAGTTCAGAGATGCCCAGGGTTCAGGCTCATTGATAAAGCCCCACAGATGAGTAAGCAGTGGTGCTGTGATGCACAAGATATAGAGTATGGAAATCTTAGTGCTTTCTCTAATTGGTGTGGGATTAGAACAAAAACATAGGACAATTACCAGGAAAGCAAAATGTTAAATAAACTTGTCCTTTTAATGTATAAATATTGACAAAAATGAAAGCTGTGATTTACTTCAGTGGCACCACAGCTGTGTCGTGTGTGCAGACCCTATCATCAAAGCAGAGAAACAAACAAACCAATCAGTAACTGGGCCTGTGGCTCATACAAGTAATCCTAGAACTTCAACGGACGAGGCAGGCAGATCTCTGTGAGTCCCGGGCCAGCCTGGTCTACGTAGAAAGTTTCAGGTCAGCCAGGGCTATATAGCAAAACCTTGTCTCAAAATAAGCAAATTAATAAAATAAACAAGTGAAAGAAAAAACCCTACTTTCTCTCATGCAAGAATCACTGACTTTAACTACAGACAAATCCATGTTTGGGTCACAGTGCCTTGTTATCTATTGTCCCAAGAAGAAAAACATACCTTCACAATAAACTTCTCACTAATGTCTAATGCTTGAGGTAAAATAATTCACGCAACCATGTTCTTTGTTTGTTTGTTTGTTTTGTTGTTTTTGTTTTGGTTTTTGGTTTTTTTCAAAACAGGGTTTCTCTGTGTAGTGGTTTTGTTTTGTTTTTGTTGTTGTTTTTGTTGTTGTTTGTTTTTTGTCTTTTGTTTTTTTTCAAAACAGGGTTTCTCTGTGTAGTGGTTTTGTTTTGTTTTTGTTGTTGTTTTTGTTGTTGTTTGTTTTTTGTCTTTTGTTTTTTTTCAAAACAGGGTTTCTCTGTGTAGCTCTGGCTGTTCTGGAACTCACTCTGTAGACCAGGCTGGCCTCGAACTCAGAAATCCTGCCTCTGCCTCCCAAGTGCTGGGATTAAAGCTGTGTGCCACCACCGCCCAGCACAACCATGTTCTTGATCATTTATCTAGCAGGGATGAGCAGTGATCACTGTGAACGACTTTAGGCTGGCTCTAGAACTGTGTTCTGTGTCTTTGGCAACTGGAGTCTAGAGCTAAGCACTGACATTTGTGTGTCTGGTATTGCTGGCTCAAAGCATACACATGAAGCCATGAGGACACTTTAAATGGGCTACAGTTTGACCTAGTTGAGAATTCTAAGTAGACAAAAGCCAGTGTGTACACAGTTGGAGTGCCCATGTGGTTTGTCATTGGATGGTGTAGCTTACTTAGCACTGCTCTTTCTGGCTGTGTGTGTGTGTGTATACATATGTACATATTTTTTATTCAGATGGGGGTATATATGTGAATGTGTGTGTTTGTGTGTGTGTGTGTGTACATGTACATGTCTGTGCATGTACATGTAAGTACCTATATTTTTTGGGTGTCCTGTGTATATAAGTTCTACCTTGAAATAGGCTAGAATCTCAACTGAGAAAATGTCTCCCTAAGATCCAGCTGTAAGGCATTCTCTTGGTTAGTGATTGATGGCAGAGTACCCACCTCATTTTGGGTGGTGCCATCCTTGGGCTGGTGGGCAAGGCTTGATGAGTAAGCAAGTAATCCATGTTCCTCCATGCTCTCTCAATCCATTTCTGCCTCCAAGGTCCCTTGCACTGTCCAGCTTCACGTCTTGATTTCTTTGGATGATGAACAGTGACATAAAAGTGTAAAGCAAGCAAAAGCTTTCTTCCACAAGTTACTTCACAGCAATACTAAACTAATACAGCTTAACTAAAACAAGTTAGTACCATGAATGAAATATTGCTGTAACTTACCTGACCATGTTGTTTGGGGGAAGATTGGAAAAGAATTTTGAGCTGGAAAATCCACTAAAACAGCTTAGCTGCTATTTCTAACATCCAGGTACTAGGTGGGATATCAGGACCAGGACATTTTGTCTAGCAATACCCCCTCAACTGCTATAAAAATCAGAAAACAAAACAAACAAACAAACAAAGAACAGAACACCGATTCCCTTCCTGGTACAAGGCCCTGAGTAGTTAAGTCACCTTAAATGTCTACCAAAGCCCCTGCAATCCTTCCACACCCTTATACTAGGCCTTGAGGGATATATTACTTGATTCTGAGTTAACCTTCAAATTGATTCTCTCAAACCCCACACCCTCTGGGTTGAAATTTCTGCTTTAATGCCCCGATCTCCTAATAAGGTTGGGGAGGGGGGGCTTTTTGGTTTACACTTTTGCATCATGGTTCATCATCAAAAGAAGTCAGGACAGGAACTCAAATAAGGCAGCAACTTGGAGGCAGGAGCTGATGCAGAGGCCAAGGAGGAGCCATGCAGGCCATGGCTTGTTCCTTGTGGGTTGCTCAACCTGCTTTCTTATAGAACCCCAGCCCAGAGATGGCACCTCATTTATGCATGCCTAAAACTATCTCAGCATTGCCTTAGGGAACACTGGATCAAGGGCTCCCAAGTAGGTGGATGTGCCTAATTGTGCAGCCCTAGGCACAGCTTTTAGTTAATCCCTGCACTGTGAATTGTCATATAAGATGATTTTTTTTCTCTTAAAGCATATTTTAAATGGTTAATCTTCTAGATGAAGTCAGATGCTAATCGTGTGTGTGTGTGTGTGTGTGTGTGTGTGTGTGTGCATGTAATCTTGTATGCTGGGGATATGCATGTATACATGCAGGTATACAGAGAGGCCAGGCCAGAAGATCATCTCTCCTTGGGAATATCATCTATACCACTTTTAATATACCATATCCATTCACTGAGAACTGTTGAATTCGGCTAGCCTGGTCACCTGGGAGCTCAGTGATTTGCCTTTCTCTGCCTCCCCAGTACAAGTGTTTCATACAAACCACACACCCAGCTTCTCTAAGGTGGGTTCTGAGTGTCTTTATGTCTGCTTAGCCCAGATGCTAATTTTGAACTCAGAGTTGTTGAGTGGTGTTTGAGTTGGGGTGGAAGAGCTACTGAAATCCAGGCTCTCCATTTGCTGTCCTGTCTAACAATGCCCCAGGAGCCTTGATCAGATGTGCCAATTTTTCTTCCTCCTTAAGGTTCTCCAAGATTTATATTCGATGGCTTAGGTTGTCAAAATCATTCCATCTTGGAAGAACATTTTCTTAGTTTATTTCAATGTGAGGCTATTTGTTTTGCTCTTCCTAGGCATCATGACAGCATCGGCTTGTAATGCAGGTGTCACATTCCTCAAAGCCTGATATTTATACACAGCTCTAAGCCCCTGGCCTATAGAAAAGTTGTTGACCCAAACAAAGCAAGGCAGAGCCAGCACTGAGAAAACCAACCTTCCCTCCCTAAACTGCCAGAGTTACTGTCCGCATGGGTTTTAAGGAGTGTTCGGAATATTTAACAAAACCTTGGAGGGGGTTAAGAAGCAGAAGATGATTGCCAGAGGCTAGTGAGGGCTAGATGCAGCCACCCTGGTCCTGACTGTGTGATATTGTTCTCAAGCAGAAGTAGTACAATGAATCACCTCAGCTGCTAAATTGAGGTCGCAGGGCTGGTATGCCAAATGCCAGTGGTCTTTTTTCTGAGACACCCAAGCAAGGCAGCATCCTTACATCTGTATAAATGTTTTATATGAAGATACTTTATCCTTAGTTTATAGACATAGGAGAAAATATCCAAGATATTGCATGCTATATCCCTGGGATGCTGATGGATCCTAGATATTTATCTACCCATTCCATGTATGTTAGTGTGGTACAAGATTGCCATCCCCCTGTCACTGAAAACTCTTGATTATTATAGCTGTAAAAGATTTTATAAATCCCTTCCACTGTTTGGTTGAAGAGAGAGGAAACCATGAGATTCAAGGGGTGGAAAGAGCCAAATCCTTCCAGGAACCCACAAATGCACAGTTCTAGAACATGATCATCAAGAACAACTCTTACAGGAGGCATGAGTTTCTGGTTCAACTCCACATCTTTGCCTACAGACTATCCATCACGAGGATGGACGCCTGAGTACATTTGTTTTCCAGTACAGAAATTTAAATTCGGTTTAAACACTGAACTTTTTGACTAGTTGATAAGAAAGATGAAAGCAGTAGATTCAGTGGGCCGACAGTAAATTTAGTGGGTCTAGCTGGTTGGAAGACACGCCCACACCCGAGAGCACTCCAGCCACAGCTCGGCCAACTCCTTGTAGTCTGTGATGGGAGGATGAGACCTGAGTACGTGCATATCTACAGAGAGGGAAATGACATTTTCACCGCTCACAGCAGGCATCTTCACCACGAGCTTTCCCCATTTGGTCAAGGTCCAGCTTCTCTGAGTTTGCCGGTGTGCCTCTGGTCTATGGTTTCTAACACTGGCTGCTTCACTTCCCACCATCAATTAGCCAGGCTGAGTCCCCTTTGTGTTCTTGCTGTTTCTTATTCTATTACTCTGAGCAGTACTGGAGCTTAATTGGCAGAACTGGGCTCTTTCCAGCTACTGGAAGCTTTTCTTTCTGGAACCATTTTTATAACACCCAGCGCCATCCATCTTGGGAGCTTAGATACACTCCTTGCTCATGGCCCAGTTAGTTAACTGTCTGTTGTTTGTTTGTTTATTTATTTATAGTAAAGTCTCTTGAATTTTCATATAGATAAAAGCCACACCATGGGAAGGAGTGTGGAGGGATAAACCCACTTTTCCCTAGAAGTTGTCAATAAGAATGTGGAAATGCACAGCCCTGGATGTGATGAATCCTTAATCTTCGACCATTATGGTAGCTTTGATGCCTGATTTCCAGAACTCATGCACATGAGCTCAACCCAGACTGAAAAAGGAAGGTGTAGATTGCTCAAGGACAGTTCTTTCTTCCTGCATCCACTGTAACAAAATACTTTCTGCAGGCTGTTCACATAGCAAGAAAAACCTGCCCTGTTTGGGGGCCTAGGAGTCCACTGTGAGAGCAGCCGCCAATTCAATGTCTAGTATTCTTTTTTTTTTTTTTTTTTTTTTTTTTTTTTTTTTTTTTTTTTTTTTTTTTTTTTTTTTTTTTTTTTTTTTTTTTTTTTTTTTTTGGTTTTTCGAGACAGGGTTTCTCTGTATAGCCCTGGCTGTCCAGGAACTCACTTTGTAGACCAAGCTGGCATCGAACTCAGAAATCCACCTGTCTCTGCCTCCCGGGTGCTGGGATTAAAGGCGTGCGCTTAGGTTGTCAAAATCATTAAGGTCACTTTTGCTGTAATGGAAGACCATGACCAAAATCAAGTTGGGGAGGGAAGTTGGGTTTATTTGACTTACACTTCCGCATCGTGGTTTATCACTGAAGAAAGTCAGGACAGAACGTGGAGGCAGGAGCTGATGCAGAGGCCATGGAGGGGCACTGTTTACTGGCTTGCTCATCATGGATTTTTCAGCCTGCTTTATTATAGAAGCCAGGATCACCAGCCCAGGGGTGATCCCACACACAATGGGCTGGTCTGGGCCTGCCCCAGAAATTAAGAAAATGCCATACAGCTTTGCCTACCACCAGATTTGATGCAGGCTTCCATTCGGATGATTTTAGCATGTGTCAACTTGACATAAAACTAGTCAGGACAGATAAGAAATGGTTTCTAAGGACAGTGTCAGCCAGGCATGACTGTAATCCCTATATGAGCTTATGGATACCATTTGTAACTAAATTCTCCTTGCTGAACCACTTTCCTGAGGCATCTTAATACCTTCACGTTGGAGACCTGAAGTCTAACTTGGGTGATCTACCTTCTGACCTGGCAAAACCCATGGCAATCAAAGTGTCCTTTCATAGCACTCTCCTTCGGATGAGGCTGGAGGAAGAGGAGCACTCTGTAGCCCTGAGAAGAGATGCCTACTTGACAAAGAAGTGTGTCCCACCCACAGATGAAGCCTGGGATTGCCCCTAGCTGCTCTCTTCAGCCTGGTACTGACTAGCCCTGGGGTAACGCTCACTGGACACCCAAGGCTTTAACAATATCCAGTCACTGGGCTGGCGAAGCAAGCTTGTGAATCAGAGGAACTCCGCAGTTACCCAAGCAAGTACCATGACTTCGGGAAACAAGATCATCCCCATTCCCGATCATCCTCATGTTTTCATGGAACACTAAGAGGCTGAGGAGGAGGAATACTTCCTACTATCCAGCATGGCTGAACACAAAAGAAGAAGTTAAACATAATTAGAAATATTGAATTAGCTGGCTATCCAAGGGGAGTGTTTTCTCCAAACTCCCTGGTGACTCTAGGACGCCAGCCACTTGCTTCATTTTTGTCCTTCTGTCTTGAAAGCTGTGGTCTCACAGCAAGGTCCCAGAAGCTGCTCCTGAGACCCACGGACTCTGGACACATCTGACTCCTTAGCACTGATTGAGTGCCTTCTGCCCTTGCCCTCCATTCACCAGGAAGCCCCTCTGTTGCACAGTATCTCCCTCCCACCTGCTTTTTCTAGGCATCAGAACCTTATTAAGTAAAGCAACAACCCTTAGATGTTGAAGAAAAACACTGCAAATCTATTCTCAAACATACTATTATCCAAAATTGACCCATGGGACAAAATATAGACATAAAAATCAATCCAGGAATATTAGATGGAGAAAAAGAAAGCTTTGCTGCCTTAAGAGTATGTCCTGGGACTGGAGAGATGGCTCAGGGACTGGAGAGATGGCTCAGCAGCTAAGAGCACTGACTGCTCTCCCAGAGGTCCTGAGTTCAAATCACAGCAACCACATGGTGGCTCACAAACATCTGTAATGTAAACATCTTCTGGTGCATCTGAAGACAGCTACAGTGTACTCATATAAATTATAAATAAATACATCTTTAAAAAAAAGAGTATGTCCTAATATCCTTCATGTGGTATCATTTGATGCTTATAAAAGCGGTCCTGTTAGTGTCTTGGAGAGAAAACACATAATTCTATACCTGCAACAGCCAAGAAGAGAATTTTAATATGGTTTTAAGACAGTTCAGTTTTATTATGTATCCATGGTAAACTACATCTTTTCCCTTAACTAGCATCATGTTTCAACATTTAAAGCCTTGATAAATAAAGATATTTATCAAATGAATTTACATACTATAGCACAGACACAGATAGGTCAATAAGTAGAATATTTAAATTCACAAAATAAAAGTGAAAGATTAAGAGGCAGCTTGGCCCAAAGAGACTACCACTTGATATCAGAATTAAAACTGTGTGGTAGACAAGGACCAGATGCAATCATGTATACATGGAGAGAGAGAGAGAGAGAGAGAGAGAGAGAGAGAGAGAGAGAGAGAGAGATGTGTTAATGGAAGCACACCTAATGGAATATATATATATTTGAGCTGTGTGGTATCGCAAAGAGTTTGACACATATTCTTTCGAAAAGATGTTATCTTATTCTGCATAACACATGCCTGGGAAATACAACCACCATGCTGACACAATGGAATTATTACATTTTCAAGGTATAAAACATAAGTACAACCATAAACTATTTCTCTGATAAAAGCGTGTGTGTGTGTGTGTGTGTGTGTGTGTGTGTGTGTGTGTGTGTGTGTGTGTTAGGTGCTTTTCTGCTGCTTGGCAAAAATGCACCATGTACTGGTTGGTTGTCATCAATGTGGTACAAATCTACCCTTCGAGGGATTGGTCTGAAGGCAAGTCTGAGGGGTATTGTCTTGATATAGAAGTGCCCAGCTCATGTGGACAGATGGTACTGGGTTGCGTAGAAAGCCAGTGAGCAGTGTTTCTCCATGGCTTCTACTTCAGTTCCTTCCTTGAGGTCCTGCCCTGATTTCCTTCATGATAGACAGAGATCAAGGCACAGAAGCTGAAGTCAATTTTTTCCTTCCCAAGATGAGTTTGGACAAGGTCTATTTTCTTAGCAATAGAAACCCAATTAAGATAGTTGATAGAACCAACTTAAAGCGGAAAAGACTTTGTATGGTCCAGAGTTCCAGGGTGCAGTCTGTTACATGGAAAGCATGGTAGCAGGAGCTGAAGGCAGCTGGACGCATCTCCTCCATGGCCAGGAAGCAGAGGGGAATGCTTGCACTTAGCTCTTCTCATTATCAAGGACTCTATCACATGGGATAGTGTTTAGGATGGTTCATTGAATCTCAACCTCATCAAGATTAATTTTTATTTTAAATAATTTTTATTTTAAATAATTAAATCTTCCATAATATTTTGTTATGCAATCATGCTAGACTTGGATGCCTGCATCACAATCACTTACTGAGAAAGTAAACCTATAGAGCTCAGGAAGTTAACACAATATTGTCTCAGGAAGTTCCAGAAACTTAGAAGATTCACAGATCCCCTCCCTAGTGCTATATACACAGTTAGGACGGTCAGGTAGAGATAAGACTAACCAGTCAAACTACCTGCACAGAGTGCTCCTTAGCTGAAACCCACTCATGGGTAGGCGGTCATAGGACTCTCCTGAGCTGATACACATGCAGGGGTAGGCAGGCAGTCATGCAGTCACTACTCAGCCCCCTGTGCTTCTCTATATAACCTTGATAGACCTGAGCTCACTGCTTATTGTCAGTGCCCCGTCTGCAGCAAGTACATATTTGTTCACTTCAATTCAGGAAAAGGCTGGCACACCTCAAACGCGGCCAGTCTCTTAAGTGGAAAACTGACCATGCATACCACACACCTTTATGTTTCCTATTTGGTTTATGTCTGAGTGCATGATGCTTGGTACTCAAATAAGAGCTAGTACAAATACTGATAAATATTTTTATCAGTATCTCAAAAGATCTCTCAAGAGCTTACAATGTCATAAAATCAATATATCATCTTGTAAGACATTGAATTAAATGCCACATATCGATAATTGGGTTAGCCAAAAGATGTTTGGGTAATTATTTTCTGGATAGTGGTAGTGACAGACATGAATCTTGTGTTTATCAAACATCTCCCTGCTCAGAGGCATTCTGGAACATATCTTCAAGGCTTGAGTTTCTCATCCTCCCATGGTTGAAACAGTCATTCTGGCTAGCCACAAGGTGGACTCTTTGTTTCCTGCTGCCACATCCAGATATCAGTAGAATGCTTGATGTAGATAGAACATTGGATGTGATGTTCAGAGAGGCAAAATAGTTCAGGGAGCAGGTACTGTGGAGCCTGCTTAGCCAACTGGAAGCAGAGCGTAGGAAAAGGCCATGCAGAAGAGTGGCCTGGTTTTTCCTTCAGTTTATATGCTCTGAGCAGTCGTTTTCTTTGCTGGCCAATAGTTTGTGTCTCCCATGATTCATTTATAAGCATTTGTGGGCACAGCACTATATTGCTTCATGGGACTCCTTTAAAAATGGCATCCGTTCCCTTGTTGCTTGTTCTTGCTGCTCAGAATTGGCAGTTGGCTAATGATGCCTTAGCACTTAATCAGTGTGCCAGTCTGTGTTGCCGAGCATCTATAGTGATGGTGATTAGTGTTGGGAGAGATTCCAGAGACAAGTGCTACTCTGTGAGCTTAAGAAGCTATTGATGGTTATAAATGAGCTGTTAATAAACTTTGGCATTTTATGGTATAAAAATTTTTTATAAGATATGGTTAGTTAGTCATAATTACAGGTGGAGGTGTGAATGAGTCCTTAGCTTACATAAGCACAAGGATGGCTTCAAAACAAGGAGAAAAGAAAGAGAGAAAGAAAGAAAGAAAGAAAGAAAGAAAGAAAGAAAGAAAGAAAGAAAGAAGAGAAAACAAAAGAAAGAGCACAATACTATTGACCTTGAAAACAAAATAAGTTCATCTCAGTTAATTGCCAAATAAAACTGAATTTAAGAATAATTTGTGGCCTTGTGAGGCTTAACAGAGATTCTTGTTTCCCATGACTATATGGACCCGTGCCAGAGATGAGACTGACGGTTTGATATTAGGCAGACTGAAGTCGTAAATGACACTGGATACACACACACACACACACACACACACACACACACACACACACACACACACACATCATTGCAAGAGATTCTCATGTGTATATATGTAAAAGATACTGGGTATGTATGTAATGTATGTGCAGAGAGCACTGCATGTGTGTGCAGAAGATATTGGGCATCAATACATGGATAACATTGTATACAGGACACACTGGGCATATATGTTCAGAGAACACTGGCTAGCAAGATGTAACAGTTCCATTGTGGATTTTGAAGAAGCACTAGGAACGCAGAATATGTTTGAGTAGAAAAATTAAGTTCAATGTCCCTACACATTCTGATATTTCCTAGCCAGAAAATGAATGTCCTTTTGCCATCCTAGAAGAATCTTTTTGGGGGGAGAGGGGTTGGGTCTCAGACAAAAAGGATACTTTCTTCAAACCTTGAAACAAACACTCTTTCTCTTACTGAGTTAGGACAGAGGACAAAGACAGAGTACTATCTCTAGCCCTTATCAAACTGGCAGCCTTCATTGAATGATAATGACCTCTAGATTGATTGTATATTGTCACCAATATCCAGACAAAATGCCACAAACTCCCACTCCTACCAGAAGGCTGATTCCCAGGCTCCAGGCCACTAGATAGCTGTGTATTTAATCACAGGGTAGTTCCTTAAGTCTTCCCTGGGTTTTCTTCTATCATGGGTTCACATGGAGTCCTCGATAATTTCTTGGGTTGGTGTGCTGAGAGCTGGATATCTGATGTTAGTAATGATAGTTAACTTGATAGGATCTTCAAAGTGTAAGAGGCAAGTGTCTGGACATGCCCATGATGAGTATTTAGACTGGGGTCACTAGGAATGACCCACACACTTCCCAGATGTGCACAGTGCCATTTCCCCGGCTTGAGTTCAGACTGAATAGAAGAAAACCAAACTGAACAGAGTCCTGATCCATGTCTATTTTCAGTCTTCCAAGCCCATGTGGCCAGATACTTCTTCCTTTTGCTGCCCCAGTTTGCTCTCCATGACCAGCTTCTCTCTGGAACAGTGAGCTCGGCCACCATTTCTTCCTTGAATGGTCTTTGGCAGGTCATTTTACTCCAGGAATAGGAAGAATAACTACCTCAGAGGACCATTGGTTTAGAATCTCAGAGGAAGATCAGGGGCCAGCCCAGCTCATCTGATCCCCGTGTTCTAAAGCAGTGATATTCAAAGTGTGCCCTGTAGCCTGCCTGCCAGTTTCACTGTGATCTCCAGTAGAGTTGAGCAGCTGGGTCAGTGAGACTGTGCACTGTAAGTCACAAATACTCCTGCTGTTAAAGAGAGGGTGGCTGAAGCCTAGACTCGTCTTGTGTTGTGTCTGCCCACGGAAGTGAGGAACAGAAGTGCCACTTCTGTTAAGTGGAGGAAACCTTTACAGACAGTGCTTGCTGATACGTGACAGAAAGCGACAATGTCAATGGCTGTCCTACAAATGCATGCCAGTGTCCCAGGGCCAGGCTGACTGTCCTTAGGGATTGACACAGCTGAATCTGCCTCCTGTGATACTATGTCTGCTCCACCTGAGTTCATGATGTTCCTGTGTCCAGCAAGCTCTCACCTACCAGCCCTGCAGGTCAGTGGACTTTATGTGCCCTGTATCTTAGGGTTGCCTGCAGACCTATGATTCTTGCCAAGGTGCAGGACTTCTGTGGGCTAATGTCCTTGCAGAAAGGTGTTCTAGTGTCCACCTCATTTTCTGTAATTCCTGTCACTTCAGAGACCCCTGGATTTTAAATTATCATAGCAACAGGTCAGTGGTCCACAGAGCTGATGAACAACTCTGAGTTCTAACCTGACGGATAATTGGGCTAATTATCCATTTATTCACCATCACTGTACTTCTTTGCTTTGATTTTTGGATCCCTGATAAAGTTTCATACACAATCACACACACATACACACATATATAAATATGTGCATATTTCTGCATGTACATATTCATGTGTGTATGTTTATAAATGCATGTTTGAACATGTATATAATATGTGTATGTATTTTCCCCTCTTTAAGTCATCTCCAAATGGAACAGTTGGAACAATTATGCACTGCAGAGAGAAAAGCCCTGGGCATCTTAGAGATTATCAGATGTTAATAAGTTACCTAAAAATCTCAGGTTACCCAAAATCCACCAGAGGGATAGTGGTGGTCAGAGGCAAATGGAAATTTGGCTCCAATCTATGGGTCTCATAACCTTAGCAGATAGGAGTCACTTCATCCTGAATAACCATGGGAGGATATACCATATGCTGGGGGTAGCTAGATATCATTTTCTAGCACCAAGAATCTC
Organism: Mus pahari; assembly: GCF_900095145.1. NCBI lineage: Eukaryota > Metazoa > Chordata > Mammalia > Rodentia > Muridae > Mus > Mus pahari. The sequence continues at coordinate 33,997,758 of NC_034608.1, forward strand.
TCATCACGTTAAAGACCATGTCTTAGTTAGGGCTTTACTGCTGTGAAATAACACCATGACTAAGGCAACTCTTATTAGGACAACATTTAATTGGGGCTGGCTTACAAGTTCAGAGGTTCAATCCATTATTACCAAGGTGGAAGCATGGCAGCATCCAGGCAGGCATGGTGCAGGCAGAGCTGAGAGTTCCACATCTTCATCTGCTGACCTCTAATAGAAGCCTGGCTCCCAGGCAGCTAGGATGAGGGTATTAAAACCCAAGCCCACAAAGCCACACCTACTCCAACAAGGCCATATCTCCTAATAGTGCCACTCCCTGAGCCAAGAATACACAAACCATCACAGACCAGCAATAACTGACAGAGGCTGTCAGCATCCTGCCTCTTAGAGCTGGTATTTCCTATTGACAGGTAGCTCCAGCCATTGCTGCCTTAGCAACTGTCCAGCAGGCCACCAAGTACTTTTTAGAAGGGTCAGTAGAGGGGGAGCCCTTGAGCTGAAACAACACTGAAGGTTGCCATATGCCCACAGTGACTTCTGACAGATTCTCTCAGTACAGTGGCTAAGGGAAGAGGCAGGACTCAATCTAGCTCTTCTTGAGGTGGAGCATGTGGAGTAAGGCCCTCCCTTTACCCCGGTCCACTTCTCTGGAGGAGGTGAGCCCATCTCCATACCTTCTAATCATTAAGAGCCCTCTGGAGCAAGTGCTGGGTATCAGACCAAAGGTTCTGCACCGCTACTCTTGGCGTTGCTGTTTCTCTCACTTCCAATTCTAGAAGACTCAAGAAAAGCTGGATTCTTCTGAAATCTGGCAGAGTTGAGACAGTGACACCCACCTTGCTTTAGGAATGGTGAGCAGCAGTAACAAAAAGTATTTTCTTCCTGCCATCTTCCCCATTTTCCTACTGTATACTATTTTTTTTTTAATTTTATTCTTCTTCCATACAACTACAGCCCTCCATCCTACAGGTCTCCGATAGCTCCTCTTTCCCAGATCCCTTGCTCCTGTGCTTCCCTTCAAAAAGCACAGGCCTCCCAGTGATCTCAACCAAACATGGCATTACAACATACAATAAAGACTAAGCATAAATCTATCAAGGCTGGCAAGGCAATCCAGTAAAAGAGCCCATGAGGAGGCAAAAGAATCAGATACACCCCCACTCTGACTGTTAGGAGTCCCACAAAACCCCCAAGCTAAACAACCAGAGCGTGCATGAAGAGGGCAGAGCTAAGACCTTTGCGGGCTCCGCTGCTGCTTCAGTCTCTGTGAGCCCTGATTGGTTGATTCTGTAGGCTGCGCTCTCCCAGTGCTCTTTTTTTTTGTTTTGTTTTTAAACATTCTTCTTCTTCTTCTTCTTCTTCTTCTTTTTCTTCTTCTTCTTCTTTTTCTTCTTCTTCTTCTTTTTCTTCTTCTTCTTCTTCTTCTTCTTCTTCTTATTATTATTATTATTATTATTATTATTTTCTTTATTTACATTTCAAATGCTATCCCGAAAGTTCCCTATATGCCCTCCCCCCACCCCTGCTCCCCTACCCACCCACTCCCACTACTTGGCCCTGGACTTCCCCTGTGCTGGGTCATATAAAGTTTACAAGACCAAGGGGCCTCTCTTCCCAATGATGGCCAATTAGGCCATCTTCTGCTACATATGCAGCTAGAGACACGAGCTTGGGGGTACTGGTTAGTTCATATTGTTCTCTCAGTGCTCTTGATTCCTCTGACTCTTGCAGTCCTTCTGCCCCATCTTCTGTAGGTTTCCTGAGCTCTGCCTAATGTTGGGCTACGGATCTCTCTATCTGCTCCATCCAGCTATTGGAGGAATCCTCTCTGATGGTGACTGCTCTCTGCTCTGCCGTGTGAGGATAGCAGAATCATTAGGAACCATTTCATTGACTCTTTTCCTTTTGATAGCCAGAATTTCTTTGGAGGTGTTGGCAGTGGCTAAGGGGGGCTTGCAGAGCTCCTGCATGCAGGCAGGTGACATTGAACATCAGAGAGAGGGGTAGAGAGGGGTAGTCAACAGCATGCCAAGGTGTGTTTGTGAGAGATCCTTGTGACTTCTCCATGGAGTGTGAGATATAAAAGGCAAAGGGACAAGAGAGAAGAAGACTGAACCTTCAAGTTCTGCATTTACAACAGACTTCTTAAAGGGGAAAGTGTGAGCCATGGGCAGGTCATTATGAAGTACGAGAAATAACATTTTGGCAAGCAGATTTCTCATAGAGACACTAAGTGCATGATAACAGATTGCCCCTGTATTGCCTCTTATAACTTATTAATGAAAGATCACCATAATGAAGAATTGTCTTTGTCGTTTTTCACAATGAAAGAGGAATCTGAGTAAGGTCCCCATGGTGACGTTAGCTTGGTTCTGTTTGCTAACAAGGCTGGATTACAGAGAGGGCTCCATTAAAGATCCTTCAGTGAACCAGAGGTGAAATCACACTTATAAAGAAGGAACGTGGTACCCTACCCAATAACTGAGCACAGAGGAGCCAAAGCAGCTCACATGGACTCACATGGACTCAGATGGACCTGTCTACAGGCCAACATTTGGGAAAGGGGAACATGTAGCTCCAGGGAATCCCTAAGTCATTTAAAATGACTCATGACAGAGAGACAAATCAAAACCTTAACCATTTGACTCAGTAGCAGTGACTGAAATGACCTGTGGTCTCTGAGGCTGACTTTGTATTGAGTGCTCTGTGTCTATTATTTTATTTAGTGTTCACTGCTAGACGATTGGAGCTGTGATTGATTGACCCTCCGAGAGAAGAGAAGTGAGGTCCATGAGAGCTTGAGTGCTTTGTCCCCATTCACAGTTCATAACTGTCGGGGCCAGTCTGTGCAACAAGGCTGACGGCAGGTCTGACCAATCGACTGCTGTGCAAGCCAGTAGAGCTGGCTGCAAAGCTGGCCAGCCCTACCTTGCCTCCTCACAACAAGAAGAACTGAAGTACAGACTCTGTTTATGTTGGATGGCGGGGCAACAGCAAATATGAAGGAAAAGCAAAGGTGCCTGTGCATGGGCTCTGCCTCCGCGCTTGACAGGCATGTGAGGAAGCCATGCTAGTCCTCTGCTCTGGGAGCGGACTATGGCTGCCTTGTGCTCTCCATCAGCTACCCTAGCCAGACCAGCCAGCAGACATCTCACTAGCTGGATACAGGCCCACAAGCAAGTCCAGAAGGGACTAGGTTCTACAGAATAGAGGAAACACATGGACTACACATGGGACACAGGAGACAACACACAGCCTCTCTGGAGATGACGGGACAGTGGCGGGATGCATCGGCAGGACTAGATTCATGAGGCACCTGAAGCAGAGAGATAAACACACATAGAATGCCATGCACATCCAAGGAACTAGTCAACACCACAATGCAGCCATTAAACGGAGACAATGGCAGTGTTCTATAAAATTGAAAATGGTTAAAAAGAGTTACGCCGATGTGGTGTGGCTCTAACACAGAGGTATGTGACAGGGCAGTCTGAAACCTGAGTTCACACCCACCCATGCTGTTTGGACATTACAGACAGGAAGCATAAAGGATGTGTTAGATGATCTTCACACCTAGGAGTTGACACTAGAGACCTACAGGGGTTATCCAAGGGTATGACTGATTGGGGCTCATCCCTGTGTCTTTATGTTGGGAAGTACCAGAAAAAAAGCCAGGAAATGAATGGTTGGCCACAGAGAGCCTGTAGAATCTGCAAATGAGACCCGGTCCAAGTATCTTGTATTCGTGTTATAGAAAGTGTTTAAGAAAATGTGTAGATACTTGAACTGCATCCACCAAGTGCAGCCTGTCTGGACCAAACTTGTTCTTAAACTTCTGGTCTAGGCCATAGTCTTAAGTCAGTTCCCTGAGGGTTTGCCCTCTGACTGAACTAAGACTTTTTCTCATCTGCGCACTGTTCTACCAACCATGTCCCCTTGGCACCAAGTGTGGTAAACAGCAACTATACAGCACAGATGTGGCTAATATCCCTGGCTACCTGTATGCACAAGAGCAGCACCTACAGGAGAACAAAGAGGCCTTCTACAGGAGTGCTGGAGTGCCATGCCATTGGCATCACCAGTGTTGTGAGACCCTAAAGCAGGCCCACAGAGGAATGAAGGAAGAAGGCCAACCCCCACCTCATGAAATTGCCTCTTTATGCCAGGGGCACAGTTTCCCAAGGCAACATCTTAGGCACTACAAAGGTGCTTGCATTTTAAAGCACTTAGATGGATGTGATGATTATGCGTTTTAGACAACTGTTTGGTGACTCAAACCTAGCTGTCACAGTTCAGAATGCAAAATGTCAACACACACGTAGAAATTCTGAGCCAAATTGCCTTACGAGGCCTAATCATGGAAAATATAATATTTATAAATGAAATTCACATAATGTGACACAATTTATGGTTAACCCAATGGAATGTTAAATGATGTAAACTTACGTGGTGACTCCTGCCATGTTCACAAATATTTATACAGTAGAGTTGCTTGTCCTGCGTTTTGGTTTTGGTTTTGGTGTTGGTGACTTTGAGTTGTCAAGGTAGATGGGGGAAGATATGCTTAGGGAACTGGTATCCCATATTTACCACTGAGGTATTTTCAGAGAAAATCGTTGTGTGGGTGAGTGGAGTGAGGTGGAAGACCTGTTACAAGCGTGAATGGCACCATCAGATGGACAGGAGAGGTTTGCTCTTCCCTGCATATGTACACGCACATGCATGTGTGCACACACACACAGTGTGTTTCTATAATCTGGCACTGTGGGCTTAAGACTCTGGGCTTCTCATCCTTAGTCTTTGAAAGCACCAGGAGCCCAGTTAAATTTGGAAACAGTAGGGAATTCTTCACATGTATTCTACTTATTAACAGGAAACCTTTTTTTCCTCTAACAATCAGTATCGCTTTAAGAAAGACTGTAGCAGTGTAATTGTTTCAATGCTGTTAAAGTATGACTGCCTCTTTGCACTGATTGGCTGGTCAGCTGTGATGTGCTCTGTAGCATTGGTGGACAGAACTTTTTAACCAGGGCCCTAGGTAGACCAGGTGCCCTTTCTACATGGAGGGGCAGAACCCACAGAGGAAGAGAACAGCCATGCTGAACATGAAAATTTTTAAGCAGAATTATAGCAGATTGAGAAGTAATGAAGAAATAGCCAGAAGCAAATGCTCTGTGTGTGTGTGTGTGTGTATGTATGTGTGTGTATGTGTATGTGTATGCCTGTGTGTGCCCATGTGACCCTGAGTGTGCACTTGTGAGTGTGCATACATGTGAGTGTGAGAGTGTAGACAGGCATGTGAATGTCACAGGTCAATCTCAAGAGACATCTCCTTTGGGTTTTGACTCAGGATTTCTAACAGGCTTGGGACTTTGCTGAATAGGTTGGCTGGTCAGGGCAACCAGAGATTCCTCCACCTTCCCAGTCATGTGATTACAAGCATGTACCACCACACTTGGCTTTTTATGTATGTCCTGGGGATTGGACTTAAATTCTTATGCTTGCATGGTGAGCACTTACAGACAGAGCTCTTCCCTCAGCCCTGCACATGACAGTCTATAGCCATATGCCATCAACACTTACGATGCCATGAATTTGTGGTAGTGCATTGCTACCCAGTCTGCAACCGTGGAAGAGCATTGCTAGCTGATCCGCGGGTGTGGAAGAGCATTGCTAGCTGATCCGCGGGTGTGGAAGAGCATTGCTAGCTGACCCGCGGGTGTGGAAGTGCAGTGCTGCCTGATCCGTACTTATCTGTAGATGCGGTGAACTACATTTGGAAGGGAGGCATTAAGAGCAGTTCTCATGTTCACAGCATCATGAGGAGAAACCTCAACCCTTGGGCTTTACTTCCTCTTAGCTAACTTCAAGATCATAATTTGGAAATTAAACCTTAGCTGGTGGGGAAGCATGATTAATCCCCCACCAGCATCAGAGAACTCCCACAAGAAGTTCACAATGACCCTTGCCTAGGCGATTTCTCTGGACCTAAAAGCTGGTGCATACGTGGTGTGTACCTGAAAGAGATGAAAAGACTCGATGTCATGGAGTCTCTGTCCCCATATTGCTGCTGTCTCCTTTTCTACCTTAGTCACTGGGTCAAGTTCTACTAAACTCTGAATCTAAACACATTGGTTCTTTGATGAATGTCTTGTTCAGATCAGTGATGCAAGGCTAACTTGACATAGACTGCCATGGACTTTCTCATTCTGTTCAATGCTGAAGACATCTATCAGCTACATGGAACAGAGACCTTAAAAGAAAGGGGGCAGAGGTGTCACACAGCTTTGGATAAGTTCCTACAGCTCCTTAAAAGCCATGAATCTCTGCCCTGTTGGAGTCCACTTACCCCTCATCATTCTTGTCCTGAGCCTGAGCCCCCTCAGCCCACACAGAACTGATTGTGAGTGTGTTCTCTGTCCAGTAAGCACAGTCTACCTTTAACCCAGAATTCTTCCATCTGTAGACACTATAGGCTATGTAAGATGAGCATTTAGACCTGGGTATAGTAATAAGACACTTGATTCATCTTTGGTTAAAATCCAAGAAATGAGAGTCTTTCAAGTGACCAGCTCTAAAGACCTGTCATGGTCTCCCCATAATTCATAGAGGTTATGAGATCAAATGATTCATCCTGGTTCTTATCATGCTCTTGGGTTCTGAGATCTTAATTGGGCTTAATCTCCCATCATGCAGTGGGGCTGCATCCTAATGACTTTTCCGGGTCTTCAGCAACTTTGCCCATCAGTGCTAGAGTATGATCGAGACTGGATCTGAGTTGGAAACCTTACAGGATGAACTCAATGTGCCTATATCTCTGACAAATGGGTGTGTGTGTGTGTGTGTGTGTGTGTGATCAATCCCAGAACCTTCCCAGGTGGGTCCACCTCTATTCCCTCCTACTGTTTCCATTTCTTCAAGTTCTTCCTGAACTAACTCTTGCCTTTTCTTCAGTCAACCATCAGCCAACTCAGAAGAACTGAATCAGTTCCCTCCGTCAATTAAGAAGTTTTCATATTGAACTTTTGCACAATGTAAGAAAAACAAATGTCTGGACAAAGATTGTAGACTAGATTTGTTCTGCAAACTTCCCAGCCCCTCCTGCATGCTAGATACTCCAGAAGCTAGTATTTACTAAACAGCCTCCTCACTCAAGCTGGTGACAGGCTTCCTGCTGTCTGAAGAAAAGAAAGAAACACTCCATCCATGTGTCATTATGGTGGCAGGAATCTGCTATTGGTAAAGACTGAACAGGGAATGGTAGTTGGCAGAGGGGAAGAGAACAGAATGGGTTTTTTGTTTTGGGCCTTTTTTTTTCAGTGTTGATTTATGGTGCCAAAGGCAGACATGGATATAACAGGTTCAGCGGGGAAGAGAGAACACTGAAGGGGTCGTAATAAAGCCCCAGGATGCTTCCTTGCAAGGACAGCTGCCCGAAGCAGAGGTAGATAGAGTATATGAGCTTGACTGGATTCTCCCATGCACCTTGCACTCCACTGCAGGAAGGTCAGAGTTCATGGAGCACTTGCTGAAGTGGCACATCCACTTAATAATATATACTAATCACAGATAACAAAAGGAGTCATCGGTATTGTCGGGACATATGGGCCTCTTTCGTGCTCAATGCTGTACCTCTGAGCTTGATGGGGCAGGATTAGACTCACACTTTAGAATGCAACAGTACTTAAGAAGCAGTTGGTGGATAATTTGATAGTTACCTGCTTGTGTGCACAAAGGGAGATGCAAGGAAAGAGACAGAGACACAATGAGAGACTGAAACACGGCAGAGAGAAGAGACAGAGAGAATGCATACAAACTGCAGAAGGCTCAGACTTGGCTTGTTTTGTTAAGACAATAACCACTGGGGCAAAATCAACTTCAGAATCCCAAATGTGATAAAGCACTAGACATTTCTTACATTTATATAATCAGATTGTGTCAGGGCTGGGGAAATGGAGAGGGGATATTCATACAGTAACTCGGGGACCCTGACTCATAGAGTTGATGTCAGCATTGGTGGCACAGGGTCTTCCTGGAAATACAATTCCTTGGAGGAAATAGTGAAAGAGAAAGACTAGAAGAAAATAAAGGGTTAGTTTTTGCTTTATTTTTGTGCCTGACCTATGAATGGCATAAGTCACCCTTTGTCTTTCCAGTGAAGAGCTGAGCCATAGGGAAGCAGCTACCTGCAAGGGCAGTGGGGCATGCAGGAGCGATTTCTGCACAAGGAAGGGTCTGCCACCATTGTTGAGGGATGCCAGGTTTCTAAGGACTCGGTGCTACCCACTGGGGTCTGCCAGAGCTGAACCAATCTTTAGATAGCTGATAATTGAATTGAGATTAGTAATAAGTTTATGAAGTGCAGAAAGGGCTTCAGTGAAAATAAAGAAAAGTAAAGTTGATATAGAAGGATTTGTGTGCATTGTATTCAAGAGAAAGGAAACCATGTCATAAGTACCTCGAGTTTTATAGATGCCCCATGTTCGGCTGTTTGTGTTCTACTTTCCTCCCTAGGATGAGTCAGATGTTGGCCATTATGAGTGATAATGTCTCAAAGCACAGAGAGAGTCTAAGGATGGTCTGTCCATATACAGTGACGATTGCTCTGGACCTAAGGACATAGAAGGGGTAGCTGAGAATTCTTTGGCCTGCTTCCTGCACCTCCGCATCATGGAGACCAGTCCATGGCACACTGAGCCACAAAAGCTAGTCTTTGGTTTCTTGACAGTATAAAAGACCTTCTTTCTTTTTATCTTTTTTTAAAAGAAAAATATATAGAGGGTTTGTTCCAATATTAATTGGATAAGATGAACCACCCTTTGCCCAACAAGCCAGTTGATTATCTCCTCTCTTTCTCTAACCTCGAACCTACCTCCCCCACCACCCATCCCTAGCTTGGAAGCTCAGTACATGCAGTGATGCCCAGAACATTTAACAGACAGGGCTGGACTTGCAGCAATTCTGGACAGGCCTTTACTTTGTGTTCACCAATGTTTCAGCTTTGGACTTTCCTAACTAGATCCAAAAAGCTCACATTTGGTGATCAGATCTATGTGCTTCTGGAACTAACTCCAAAAGTCCTCACGAACAGTTCATGTGGCTGAATTGTTTATTCAAGCCTTGTGTGTGTGTGTGTGTGTGCGCGCACGCGCGGGCACGTGCATGTGCACACATGGGCGTGCTTTTGTGTGCGCATACATGTACATGTAAGGACAGAAGACAACCTCTAGTGCCCTTCCTCAGCAGTTATTTATTTTGGCTTTTGAGTCAGGGTCTCACTTGATCCTAAAGTGTTCCTGATTTGGCCAGCGAGCTCTAGTTCCCACTTGTCTTTATCTTCCCAGCTCTGGGATCTTAAAGATAATCCATGGTGTCTGTTTTATTTATTGTTCTTGTTTGGATGGGTTTTGTTATTGTTTGTTTGCTTGTTTTTCTTTTGTTTCATTGGATTCTAGGTATCAAATTTAGGTCATCATACTTGGATGGTTAAACACTCCAATAACTGGGACATTTACCCCCTCCCCCCTATTCTTTTTCATCCTATTATTTAAAAGGTTTAGTAATTACTTTTATGTGCACACATGTGAAAGTGCCCGGTGAAGTTAGAAAGAGAAATACTGTTCCCTGTCATTGAGTTAAAGGCAATTGTGGGCCACCACATGAGGGCTGGAAATGGAACTTGTGTCCTCTCCAAGAACAAGAGCTTTAGTAGTGGAGCCATCTCTCCGGCCCCTATGCCCTATTTTTTTTTTTTTTTTTTTTTTTTTTTTTTTTTTGCCTGACATTTTCCTTTCAGTTAAGTCTGGCAACTTTCCAGCATGTACAGAACACTGAAGTGATACCCTAGCCAGCATTCCACCGTGAATAGAGGGGAGTTCCCATTGTCCTAAAGTTATGGCTGCTGTATCGAAAGACTTGTGTGAGGGGGGGAGCAAGGCAGTCCTCCTTAGTCAGCTGAGGAAGGTATTTTGGAATGGCGACTCATATGGCATTGGCTCATAGGAGTCATACAGCAGGGGAGGTTGCTTCAGCCCCAGAAAGATGTCCCTGGGCTGCTATTGCGTGACCTCAATGGTGAACACTCTTAGTAAGAGGCTAAGCGAATAAAAGGGACCTGGGAAGGATAACCCTGAACATGATGGAGGCAAAGCCACACTCTGCCGGGTGTGTGTGTCTCCTGGTCTTCATTTTTCAGGCTGTGGGAGCCTTTAGAATTTCACGAGCTTGGAAGTGCCGAGTTAATAAGTATTTGCTTGGGCTCAAACCATCTTCAAGGCCCGAATGACTCAGAATGATATCGATTTTCTGGCTTGGATCTTTAAGACAGAGGTGAATGGTTATGAAACCCAGATTGGGACATTGTGCTATTCTGGAGCTGGAGAGAGTTATTCATGGGACACAAGTTTCAAAGCTCCATCCACTTCATCCTTTCTGGATAGAGTAGAAGACAACTGGGGAGATAGCAAAATACAGAACACATCTTAGGACTGAGGTAGGGACCACCATGCCTAATTTCTGTCCCACAGCCAAAGCCCGTTGCTTGCCAACTCATCATTAATGATGCAGGTAAGAGCTGTTTCCAGGTGACCTGGAGAGAACATAGGTGCAGGAGAGTGAAGAGAAGCCTCCAGGGATCCTGTTAACCAGAGTGTGTTGAATAGAATTTGCCTCAGACTCTTGGCTTTTACAGAAGTGTGATTAACCCACGGCCAGAGCAACGGGCCAGTGGGATTTACAACTTTACTACAGATGTCAGATTCCATGAGGGAAAAGAGTCTTCATCTAGTTCCAAGTTTTCTCATGACCCAGGGTTCCTCTGGCCACTATCAGTCCTGTTCTTTTCAGGGACTGTAGATGGCATCAGATGCTGCCCTGTTAAAAAGAGCACTAGTGAACTTGAGCTTTGGTCTGTCTGTTCTCTGCCCTGTAAACAGCAGAGGCATTGGGATATAAGCTGATGTCACCTACTGTGCCCCCTTCCTAGAAGAGGAAGCATTTTGTGAGGATAGTCCCAAACAGGAAACCTGACAACTATGGCTTAGGTTCCTGGACCACTTTCTCCCAAGCATCCTCACTATGAAGCTGTCTTTTTAACCCTCCCTCTTGCTTGTCTGCTTCCTTCCTCCTACTGGGAAAGATTGGATGGGTAGAAGCTTTTCCTGTCCAGTTTCCTTTAGACTAAGAGGCACATTCATAGATGGGTAAAGTCATGGAGCTCTTGCCGATGCCTGTACACACCTATCTGCTTCTTTTCAACTGAAGACTTTTTCTTTGCTTTCCTGCCCCATTCCCTGCCCTCCACCCCTATCCCCCTGTTATGGGAACAGAGGGAATTAAATGTCCATGCAGGCAGTACAGGGGCAAGATGATTAGCAAGAATACTCCATAACAACGGGAATGTGATCTCCAGCCATTCATTCAGTAATTTGGCAAAATGTGTAGACATCTAATGGCATCATTCATTTCTAGGCACAGTCACAGCAAAAGTAGGTCCTAAGTTATAACTTTACATCTTCTAACCATTGGTTCCCAAAATTGAAAGCCTACATTCCTATTAATAGAATGTAAAATGAAATAAAAATGATTTAGTAATTTTCCAGAACTATCACAATTTACATTTTGTTTAATAATACAACAGAACTTAAGAGATAAATGTAGAGTATCATAGAACTCTAGAGTAAATAGAACCAGGGGCTATGATCTGCAGATTGAAGAAGAGTCCCCAAGTGAGTCTTGAATCCTGGGTGCATCATTTGCCATGGTCACAAGGAGCTTCTCTGTATATAACTGTCAGCTTCCCCACTTGGCCTAAGTCTAAGTTAGCTAACTCTCTCATCATCAGGAGCTCATGGAAAGAGCCTTGCCTGGTCTCACTTGGTTGATCTACAGTTATTTCCCCAGCTGAGATACACCAACCACATTGTTGTTCTCTCTGATAGAAATGCCCCCCCCCCTTTTTTTTCTGTGAAAATGCTGTAGTATTTTTGATTCCTGCAAGTATTTGAAAACTATGGAACAAGTAATGTTTCCGGTGGAGGCCTCCCTAAAGCCAGCAGGGCTGACAACTTCATGTAGGTCATAAAAGCAACTTGTGCATGTGGAGCGTTGAAGCTTGCCTTGAATTCCTGAAGTCATCTCCTAACTTAGGGTAGTTGTCATGCTATGTAAAATGGCTGCATGTGGTCTCTCTTGGCTAATTACCTGTGAAGCATCCCTTGAGAAATGTAGTTGCAAAGCTATAAGGGATGGGGAGAGACACATTCAGACCTTTAACAGCTTAAAAATAAAACCCAGGGGAACTGTCTAAAAGGCTAGGAGCACTTGTTTCGTTTCCAGAAGGCCTGAGCTCTGTTGCCAGCACCTGTAGCAGGTGGCTCACAATCCCCTGAAACCTTAGTTCCAGGTGGTGCAATGCCCTCTTCTCTCCTCTGGAGGCACCTGCATCCCATACAGATAATCAAACATACAGTATATACATAACTAATAAAGTATAGTGGGGGCCTTGGATCTGGAAGGAGTTGATAGAAGGAGATGTATGTGATCAGAATTCTCAAAGAACTAACAAAATGAGGAAATATATTAAAACGATAAAAAGAGAAAGCCACTTCATTTCTTAATTACTCATGATAGGCTAAAGGGAATGTTTAATCTGGAGTTAAACTAGGTAAAGGGAGTGAGATCTTGGACCAGCACTCCAGCTCTAGGAAGTGAAAAAGCTAATGAACAAGTATTATGATTTTGAACTCCACCGTGAGTCTGCAGTTGCCCAAGCTTACCATGAAGGCCTAGAGAGTTATTAGCCAGCTGGCTGCTCTAATCTGCACCAGAGACTCCACTAAGCAGCGCCACCTAGTGCTGGCAGCAGCAATAGCCGGTGGCTGACCTAATTCTTAGAGGCCCACAGACAGAACTTGGGGGTACCCTGAGAGGCTGATGATCAAGCAGAAAATCAAAAGGCACATCCATATTTCACAATGTATCTGGGAACACTTTACCCAATTTGGATAAAATTTCCCTTTGAAGAGCATTTTTTTTTCAACAGATGACTAGCATTGAAGAATGCATGACTATACAGGGGTATTCTGAGAATACTATTCTAAAAGTTAGTACGTGAAGACCAACATTGTCAACTAACCCTGGAAACATTCAGAGAGGAATCCACCAACCAAAGAGTATACACGGGCTGGACCGAGGCCCCTGGTACATATGTAACAGACAGAGAGCTGTTTTGTTTGGCCTCAGTGAGAGAGGATAGGCCTCTCCCATTTGATGTACCTGGGTGGGGGGATATGGGCAGGCAGCCTTTCAGAAGTGAAGGGGAAGGGGTATGGGGGAGGGACTCTGTGAGGGGGGAGCAGGAGGTGACAGTATTTGGGATATAAATAAATAAATATAAATAAATCCAAACACCTCCAGCTGCAAGACTTTTTCAACGAGCCAGGAAGAAATATTTTTAATATCATCAAGTTTAATTACAGCATTTACTTGGAACCTAATGATAACCATTAATGACAACTGTAAGACAGATACAAAATTAGCTTTGTATTAATCTATTAGAGAGTGAAGTGTTCTCTAAACATCCAAGGCAGCCATCTAAGGGAAAAGGCCCAAGGTACTTAGGCTAGATATCGCTAAGCTACTTTCCTGGGCAACTCCTTGCCTAGTAGTGCTTTAAATGCGTTCTATGATTCCAAAAATGACTAGATGTTGATTTCTACCTTTGATATTCAAGATGACTTTCAAAATCTCACTGATGAATACTTGTGTTCTTTCCAGTGTGAGCTGGTTATAAACACTAGTCACATGGTTTCATTTCCTTTGACTAAATACTAAGAAGTGTGATTTTTAGGTCCTGAGTAAGACATGTTTAGCTTTTTTTTTTCCATATTACCACCTCACAAGCAGTGTCTTAGGCTTTCTTTTGCTGTGAAGAGACATCATGACCATGGCAAAGGCAGTTCTTGTAAAGAAAATCATTGACTCGGGCTGGCTTACAGTTTCAGAAGTTTAGTCCATTATCGTCACGGTGGAAAATATGGTGGCATCTAGGCAAGCATGGTGCCAGAGAAGGAGCTGAGAGTTCTTCTTCTTGATTCAAAGACAGCAGAAGGAAATGTCACATTAGCTAGGCTTGAGCATTTGAGATTCACTTCAACAAGGCTACACCTCCTAATAGCGCCACTCCCTATGGGCCAATAGGGGCCATTTTTTTAAAAAAAAAAAAATTTTTTTTCTTATTCACTTTACATCCAGCTTACTGGCCCCCTCCTGATCATCTTTCCCGTGATCTTTCCCATATTGCCCCTCCCCTTCTTCTTCCTACCCTGGCACTTCAAGTCTCTGTGAGGCTAGGGGGCTTCCTCTCTCACTGGGGCCAGACAAAGCAGCCCAGATAAAAGAACATGTCCCACAGACAGGCAACAGCTTCTGGGATAGCCCCCAAGTCAGTGGTTCAGGACCCACATGAGGACCAAGCTGCACATCTGCTACCTATCAGCGGGGAAACCTAGATTCAGCCCATGTATGTTCGTTGGTTGGTGGTTCAGACTCTGAGAGCCCCAAGGGTCCAAGTTAGTTGACTCTGTTGATCTTTTTGTGGAGTTCTATAAGGACCATTTTTATTCAAATTACCAGAAGCAGTATATGACCATGCTCATAGCCTCTCCCCAAATTCCACATCACTTACAAATTTTGTTTCAGCTTCTGCAGTGGATACAAGATGTGGCTTTGTTTCTGTATAATCTGCCCACTTTGTGTTCGGGGGTTTTCTTTTCATTGATGTGGGGTTCAGGAGTTGTTGTTTTGCTTTGTTGTGAGTCAGGGTCTCACTGCACAGCTTTCCTTAGTCCGAAGCTTGCTCTGCACACCGGGCTGGTCTTCAGCTCTCACAAGTCTGCGTGCCTCTGCCTCCAGACTGTTGGGATTAAAGGCAGATGCTACGATGACCAGCTTGAAAATATTCTTTAGGCATTTGGTGTGTTGGACTCATTAGATAAGTGCCTTGCTCAGATAATCACATGACAGATACCTTTTTTTCCAGAGCCATCGGTGTGCCTGTATTTTTCTTCTTAATAGCTAAGAACAGACTGTTTTAATTTGATGTTGATAAATTTACCCTTTTTATTGTTCTATGTGTGCCCACACTAACATTTTATTTTGTTTATTTGTCAAAGGGAAGCTGTGTTTTTCTAAGTTCCCTACTGCACTGTTGTAAGTATCAGATGGTGTCACACTGTATTAGTTGGTGATCGACTCCAAGTCCTGTTCCATGAGCAGCTTGTGGTGAGTCTCATGACTTGTGGTTATAACAATGGGATGACTTGGCAGCAGTCGTTCTGAATGCCTTTCCTTGTGTTCAGATTGCTCTCGTCCACTCGTGGCTATTCTTACAGTGCCACCAAATGTGTTTGTTGTGGTCACATGGGGCCCACATCTCTATTCTCCAGTGTGCAGTGACATATAACACTTTCATTTCTTATGTGACTCAGAAAAGTCCAGGTGTCCCATGAGAGTTGTGTTGAACAATGAGTGGAGGAGAACTGAGTTTTTGCTTCCAAACTATGAGAATAGAAGGAATAATATGACATGATTAGCATGGATTAACAGTGGGAAAAAATGGTAGTGTTTGAATGTTCTGACAGACTAAGGAAGGCAGCAAATATTCAGCAAGACTCAATCTTTCGACTTACATTTGATCTATTCCTAGGTAACCATGTTCAGTGGGATATTCTTGTGATTTCCAGCAGTGCAGTGAGCTATGGATGCTATCAGAAACCTGTGACCCTGAGGATGAATGGTTCCCATCACATGCTTTACCTTCCTTGCCTAAGCTTGCTCATCAGGCACTTCCATAGTACAAACAGCTGTGTTCTATCCACAAACAATTACCCAGGCTGTTGCTTTCCAGGACCTGGATTCTATTTTCTTGTACATCCTTATTCTTTAGGTATTAGTGCTACACTGTTCTCAGAATGCCAGCTGAGAGTCAAATTGGTAAACTCAAAAGTCTGGTGGAATGTTCCCAAGAAACTGAGCACATAGCTTTCTGTGTGACCCAGAGAAACCCGAGCTTTGATATACTCAAACTCTTAACAACATTCTTCATTGCAGCTTTATTTCAATGGCCAATTTGGACTATCAAAAATAGCTAGATTAGCTTCAAGCATTCCTACCACAGGGTACCACTTAGTTCTCAACGAAAACATCTACAGGATGCTGTGGTGTGGATAGATCCCATACTATGTTGAGTGAAAAGGACCAGTTGTAAAAGGTTTCATGCCCTGTTATTCTGTTTATATAACATCCTTGGACTGAAAACATTGCAGAGAGAAAAAAAATGGTGGCTGCCAAGGTCTGAAATGGAGAATAGAAGTTCAGGTATTTCTGTAAAGTGGTTGCTATAGAGTAATGTTGCTGCTTTCTCAGATCTATACAGCATGACACTACTTATGTTGTGGTCATGTCAGTCTCCTACTGTGACAAGGGACCCTAGTCACATGAGGTGATCATGGTGGACCTACCTACACAGTGGGTTGCTGGGACCCCATGTCCTTATCTTTGCAACTAATTAACTAGTAACATTTTGATATTAAAATGTATTTATTAAAATTATTATCAATTTAATTATTAAAAACAAACACGTTTTTGTAAAATAAATTGGGGATAAACCTATTATGACTCATCTCTTGACTGCTTCTTAATTAATTAATTTGAAAGAGAGTCACATTTTTCCAGGCTGTGTAGCCTGTGTAGCCTGTGTAGCCTCAGAGTCACTGTGTAGCCAACGGTGACCTTGAACATCTGATGCTATGATCCTCCATGTCTTGAGTGCTAGGATTGCAGGTATATACCACTGTTCTGAAGGTAATGGGTTATCTCAACCACTCACTTCAGCTGCTGACTGAAATTCACTGGCTTTTACACATGACCCGGAAACTTCTGACAACATAGAAATGAAAAACATACAGCTCAGCTTGACTTTATGTGACTACCTATATGTATTATCCAAGTTTGACATTTTTGTCAGTTTTGTGAATGAACCTGATATTAAATTGCTTATAGCAGTTTTCCAAAAAGGATCTCCAGTCAAAAGAGGCTAATGAAGTAGACATTTTGAAAATATTTTGCCAAAACATGTAATAAGTAAGGGGCTAAGATCCATATATATATATATATATATATATATATATATATATATATATATATATGGATATTGTGAAAATATCAATTTTTATATACATAAGAATCTAGACTAAACTTCAGAAATAGAAAAAATATGTCTATACTAAAACCTTTCAACAGCCACATAATAGGAAAGGACTAGATATTGAAACCCCTTGAATTGCTGTCTGAAAAGTTTGGGATGAGTTCTAATAAGTCTACCTGTTCTTGGAGGTAGACTGAGCAAGACACTGCTCATCTAGCTTGTATTGTGTAAGACCAAGGCAACTGGTGATAGCTGGTGTGTGTGTGTGTGTGTGTGTGTGTGTGTGTGAGAGAGAGAGAGAGAGAGAGAGAGAGAGAGAGAGAGAGAGAGAGAGAGAGAAATGGTTTTCACAGCAAATGGTAGGTAGCAGACAAGGGAGAGAGGAGAGATCCATACACTCCATATTTTGATAAGAACATAGTAGGATACTACACTGAAGGATAATTGTCTGGTTGAAGGAGAGTAAGAGAGATCCAGAAGCTAAGTGGGCCCTATTCAGTCAAGACCAGGCAGTTGTCACTCGATTCAACAGATCTCTACAACCTCTGCTGGCGAAGAACAGTGGATCTCTCAGAGTCTCAGACTAAGATGCTTCTTGAGTCCATGCATCCCCCAGGTTAGAGCAATGGGCAAGTCTGCCTAGAAGCAAGATGTGAAGACCTTCTAGCCAAGCTAAGTCTGCACAGCCAGCTCCTTTCTCACATGTCTCCTGTTACGCAAATGAGCAGAGCATCGTTCTTCAAAAGCTCCAGATTCATCTTGGTCCCTAGGGTGACCTGCCATTGATCTCACTAAACACTGGGTGTCACTGTTGCTGCTCTAAGACAGAAAGTGGTACTGAAAAGAGTTTCCCCACTCAATAACCTCAAATGCATAATAATTCCCGTTTAATTCTTTTCAGTGAAACTCTCCAGGCAGGCTAGGTCCTTCAAGCTGTTTTTGGTTGTCTAATCAGTACCTGGTAGATACCCAGGGATCTTGTCTGAAACTCTCTCTGGGCAACAGTAACCAAGAGAGGAGGTGCCCTGCTCTCTGTGAAATCAGAATTCCTTCCGGGTAGTGAGCACACACTTATCCTTCTTGGATGCTCTGAGCAGCACCCAGAATCACCGTGCAGCATCTTTTGCTTGCATCTTTATAATGTGGGAAGCCAGCTAATTGCTTGCCACATTCTGTCATCTGAGGTAATAAGTTGTGTTACATCACCACGCAGACAGAGGAGTCGCCCAGACCTGCACAGAACTCAAATTGCCATCTCAGATGTGGTGCCAACATGGACACAATAATGCTTAGTGGATAATCGAACTGTCAAAACGTATTATGGCATTCATGTTGTTTACTCTACCTGTTAATTAGCTCTTAATGTGGCAGAGTGCACTCATGAAGTGAGCAGTAATAACTCAATGCTCACCTGTGAGGTTGACGCTGTTAGGGCTCTAGAATGTGGTTTTCAGGAAAGTAGCTTGTTTAAACTGAGTAGTTAAAAAAAAAAAAAATCCACCGGTAGCAACATCTATCTGCATCATCAGCACCTGCATAATTGGGAATTTGTAAACATTCTTATTGTAAAGTGCAATTGAAATGACAGAGCCTGCATTCGATTAAAGCTGCAGTGAACTGTGTGTCACGGTTCTTCCATGTCCAGGAAACATCTCCACATTCATCCCACACGAGGAAACCGGCGTTTGCTGCAATACTGAATCTGTCTGTCCTGTTTTAAATGACTTTCTGTCTCTTGGTTGAAATCTCAGATATGAGTTATAAAATGTGTGTCTAAGACAGTGTCCAGTAAGCCCCTGCAGACCATGAACACAAGAGATGAAAATCCATACCAGATCATGTGAGGTGAGGATGAGTCAGGATGGAATTCCTTAAAGATTTTTAAATGAAGCTCCCAATGGGAAAGCCCAGTTGAGTCAATCTACCATGATGGAGACATGGATCTCATCTTCAATGACTAATGAATAGATCTCCACACAACAGAAACAAAAACAAAAACAGAACACAGAACCCTGTGAACAAAAACGGACATGGAAAGACTGTATGTGAAAGTCAGGGCTTTTGCTGGTGACGGTGTCAGATCAGTGCAAGTAGGGAGACCAGGAAACGAGAAATGGAGGAGGGGAGTTGGACCAGTGGGGTCAGGCTGGACCACCCTCTAGTATTATGTTTCTTAAGGTATAATTAGTGCTTTCGTATTTCTCGTCACATAGTGGCATCATAGATTGGTGTCACTAACATGTGGATGCATGAATGGCTAACATGTGAATGCATGAGTAGCTAACATGTGAATGTATGAATGGCTAACGTGAATGCATGAATAGCTAAGACATGAATAGCTAGAAATACCCCCTTTCCTTTTAAGAAATGAAATTTCTTAAATTTCCACACTAAATTTGAAAACAGTTCTTCCCTTATTCCTGGACTGAGAGTCAGGTCTTAGGGACAGTTACTGATTCTAGAGAGCTAATTATTAGCAAAGCTGCAGAATTTAAAATACAACACTTAGCTCATGTCAAAAAGGCAGACTTTTTTTCTTTTAGACTTATAAATAATAGCCAATAAATCTGATGTGTAAAAGTGTGTCAGCAATGGAGCAGCTGAGCAAGCTCTTCATTGTGAGAAAGGAATTCAAGTGGAAACCTTTCTGTGGCCTTCCTCAACTTCAACACAGGTCAAATCTACTTATTTTTATTTATAGATTTGGGATAAAAATAATACAGACATTAGAATCCTCTGCAAAATGCAGCATGGACTTTCTTCTGAGGTACAGGGGCATCTCCTCCCCATCTCTGCTGGGAAAGCTAGACTCTTCCTACTCTATGGGACACACAATTAGTGGAAATATTTCTACAAACCTGCCTTTACAAAGCTGCAGTTGAAGTTTTAAAACCATTTCCAGAGTTTAGGCTCTTTGCAGATGGATCCATCCTTGGACTAGGACCAGACATGTGATTTCAGGTGCATTGTGGGTAAGACTGGTGAGGAGGCACAGCAGAGCCCTGAAGGTGGAGGAGGTCAATTTGTCCAATACTTGGTCTCTATTGTCCTCTTTTTTGTCCGCACTCTCAGAAATGCTCAGTCATGTACCTGGGAATCAAGAAGGGGAGGTTAGTACTGTAATGCATTACTTACAGCTTAAGCAGCTTGTGAGAAAATTTTCAGTATGGCCTAGTCTATTCCACAGGCTAATCTGGGTCTTGAGTAACTGCCCTCTACTGGTTTTAGAACTCTGAGAAGATCATATTACACATGTATTTATATGTGCTATAGCACTCATAACAATGACTGTGTGCATGGAAGAGAAGGGAAGAAAGGGCACAACGAAAGGTCACACAATGACCCACATGTTTCTCTGACCAGCTCACTGTGAGAGAAAGCAACTGTGGCTAAGGACTAGGGCAGAAGGGTTCCCCTTTGCTCCATTTTAGAAAATGTTCTGGACCATCCAGGGTCTTCATCTTATTTTACATATGGTAGCCTAACAGGAATGAAGGGGGAGGCTGCAACCTCTGGCCAGCTTCAGTGGTACAATCTCAAAGTTCAGGGCTCAGAGGAAGCAGTGAAGTGTTGGGATGCTAAAGTAGCAGGCAGGAAATTCCAAGAAAGCATCCTTTGGCAGCATGTGGATTTTTTGGTTCTGTACTGAATATCTAAACCACTTGAATACTAATGGCATTTTCTTCTGTGTTTTTTAGAGTCTAATTATAGGTGGTGCTATGTACTGCTTAGTTTTCTCCGATCCACACAGACTAGGGTCATTAGTAAAGAGGGAACTCAATTGACAAGTTGCCTTTATCAGATGGATGTGCAGATAAATTGGGAGGACATTTTCATGACTAATAACGAAGTGCTAACCCTAGGCAAGTGAACCTGGGCTTTATAAGAAAACAAACTGAACAAACCACCCAGGACAAGCCAAAAGGCAGCATTGCTTCACGATCTCTGCTTTAGTTTCTGTCTTCAGATTGCTTGCTCCTCAAGATTTTTATTTATTTTTTATGTGTCTGTATGAGTGTGTGTGTGTGTGTGTGTGTGTGTGTGTGTGTGCATGTGTCTGTCTGTCTATCGATATGAGTGTGTGTGTCCGTATGTGTGTGCATGTGTCTGTGTCTTTATAATGTGTGTGCATGAGTATATGTATATATGCATCTGTGTAAATGTGTGTGTGTGCATGTGTATGAGTGTTGAAGGGTGTGCATACCTACGCATATGTGGAGACCAGAAGAGACACCAGTGTTCCTCTTTATAGCTCTCTACCCGTTATTTTGAGGCAGAGTCTCAGACTAAACCTGCAACTCATTCAGAAGTTAGCAATCCCCAGTTGCACCCTTGTCTTTTCCCCAAGTTGGTTTTGGGATTACGGATGTACATGCAATGCCTGACTTGTTATGTGAGTGTTGGGGGTCTAAACTATGATTCTCATGCTTATGCAGCAAGCACCTTTAACTACTAGTTTCTTTTGTTGAAACCACAAGGAAGTAAAACAAAACAAGGAATAACAGGCTTCCAACAAAGATGGCCTTGATATAAAATGGGGACATGACCTATTAACCCCGTCCTGATTAACCTCAGTATAAGACAGTATAAGATGGAGATGATGGAAAGCACCTGACCTACCAAGTGTTCTAACTTATGCAGAGCACACTGTTGCTGCCCTTGGGATTACATCATTCACACTCCTGTGCAGCATCAGTGGGGAGCACTGTACCTCATGGTTCTGCTGAAATTCTGATGCAACCGGAGTCATATGGTTAGTGCTAAGAGGATATTACTTTCATGTCAGCATCAAATCTAAAAGCCTTTAGTGGTACCATCTTAAGTCAGGGTCCATACGGGAAAATATCTTGGTTTCATTTCTGCTGCTGTGATCAACAATCCTGAGCAAAAGCAGTACACAGGAGGCAGTGTTTATTTGGAATATATTCTAGGTTATAGTCCAACACTGAGGGGGAACCAAAGCAGGATCTCAGAACCCAGTCACATCATATCAGAAGTCAAGAGCAGAGAGACATGAATGAACTTGATTGCTATATGTACTCAGCTAGCTTTCACCTGTTTCCTATCTCAGGACCCCATGCCTAGGGAATGGCGTCACCCACAATGGGCAGCGTCTTCCTGCATCAAGGCAGTTCACCATAGACATGCCCACTGGCCAACCTGATCTAAGCAATTCCTTAACTGAGGCTCTCTTCTCATATGATTCTAGGTTGTAGAAGTCGACAGTTAAAACTAGTCATCACAGAAGAGATGTGACACACACACATCATGACTTCGGGGCAGCCTTCTGAGTTGATTCCAAATGATATGCTCATAAGGCACTCCTAGGGCAGTGCTCCTATTGCCTGTGTAGTGATATCAGCAGGTGGAAATGTTGTAAAATCCAGCAAAGTAACCTGTACTGCCATTTCTTTTGGCTCCATTAATGCTTTTTCAGTCTTACTTCACAGGTATAATTCAGTAGCAAGGGAAGCACTAATTTTCCTGTTTGCATTATATCACAGCCCTTGTCTTCACTTAACTCTATTCAGAGCACATGTCTCTAACTTGTTCCCTAAGTATAATTTTAGTAAGTTCAATCCTGTGTATAGCAAATTTGTTTTCCATGGAATACTGTGTCATAAGTCAATCTATCGTATTATATTCATTCTTTATAATGATGCTAAAAATCGTGACCCATATAACATTATTCTAAAGGAAAATAAATCATACTTTTTCTTTCTACTTGACATTATGAAGTAAATAACATCTCAAAATTTCATTATAGAGTCGATAAAAATTGTCAAGTGGTCAAAAGGAAAGAAGGGTAAATGCTCTGTGTTACATTTTCAACAACTTTACATTTTTACTCCAAAATTTTTAAGTGCAACACATCTGCATTATCTAGGCTATAAGCTTATAGGTAGATATTTCAAAGGCTGGATAAATGCACACCGAGGAAGACATAGCAAAGAGTACATACCTGAGGGCCATGGGAAGGTCACAAGGAAAATTACAGGACTAGAAAATGCCCAGAGAAGCGGTACAGAGAATATACCTGTATCAAACCTCCATGCAATCACATGCCATCATCACAGATAATGCTTTTATTTTCATTGTTAATGCAGGTCTTGCAGAATAAAAATATCAAAACTAATGACAATATTGTTTCTTGTCAGCCATGTTTCCAGAAGAATAACTAAGAAATATTTTTGCACATGCATCCTTGTGAACACTCTGGGGAAGAAAATATCCCCACATATGTCACACATATTGAGAACAATACTGATCATAAACTGTGACTACAACCTTAGATATTTTAAGATAATGAATTATGTGTAAGCAATTATGACCACCCTTGAGAAAGCCTAAAGCATTTCAGTTAAATTCTCATGGTCCCAGATCTTCTTTTCTTCCTTGTGGTACCATCTCTCTACCTCCACTCCATATGATCAATGGCATACCCACCCCATGGAACAGACCTGGGCTGCTTTCTTTGTTTTCCCAAAAGGCACCAACACAAAACTCTATCTTTGATCTGAACTTCATATATATTCATAGATAATTCATGGATATTGACTTTGCCTAATTGTTGACCCTGGAGTCAAATCAATTCAAGAACATCTACACACAAATTCTCTTAGATTCTTTATTATAAATGTGGTAAACATCTGGATAAGATTAATGTAAGATCTCAAAAATAAACATTCTGTTGGGAAATAGACAAATGTTTTCTGTTCCATGTTAAACAAGAGTCAGATCCAGCACACAGAGTGGAGAAGGCTTCAGGGGAATTATTGCTCCATTGACTGTTTAAATCATGGATCTAGAACAAACATCTTGCCAGAAGCTAAAGACACCCATCACCGTGGATCAACTCAAATGTCACTCCTCAAAGCCATGTTTTAGAATTTATTTTTATATATTTCAAATTTATTCTTTGAGAATTTCAATCAAGTAGTGTGATCAAGAATGTAGTGTGATCACTACCTTCCACTTCAAACTCCTCCTAGACCTTGAGTTGTATCTTATTCCCAACTTCATGTACCCTCTCTACAAAATAACAGACAGACAGACTCCGCTCAGTCCTGCCAGTATTCAAGGTTATAGGGACATCCCCTGTGGAGAACAGGGGCCATATTCCCCAGCAGCCTTCAACTGCCAATTCCTCTCAGGTGGATGAGATGTCCTGAATTTCTCCATCCATATTGGAAGTAGATGACTCAATCTTGTGCAGGTTTTGCACATGGAGTTGCAGCCTTGTAAGTTAATGTGTGCAGTGGTCCTGGCCCTGTGTGCAGCGATCATGGCCTTGTTATGTCCAGTGGGCATTCTAAGAAACCACTTCTAGTCCATGACAGCAGGTTGAAAATTCAAGAAGACACCTTACGCATACAGCAGATTGGTAAGACTATTGGAGTGTTTAATCTAAAATAAGAGGCCCCTGAGACATCATGTATCATACCACAAGACTGCCCACCTGTGTTGTGCCAACCTTCATTTGGATTCTTGTGAAGTTGCCATTCAAAAACCTGTGGTTTGTGAAAAGAATACTGTTTTTCTATGAAGTCAATATTTGTGTTTTGACAGACAGAATCAATAGGTTTCATCTGTTCAGCTGGGTCCAAAGTGTAGGCTTACATTTTTATAAAATCTGCTTTAGTAAGGGTTATCAAATTCTTTAACCCCCCCCCCCCACCTCTGGGCCACAATCCAAAGGTAGGGGAGAAAATATGGTAAATGGGACAAGGAGATGTAGACCTGGTTAGAAGAAACTCTTTGGGGAGATTTCAATCTCCACTTGTCGGGATACCATCAGTCCAGGTCAGTAGTGTCTGGATACTAAACACGAATCAGCAGGGATGGCATGATTCAGCAGAAACAACCAGGCCTCCACCAAATCAGCATGAGTCAGCAGGAGAAACTGACCAAAAACATCCAGGATGCCCGAGAGGTTCTGTGTTGTGCCTCTCTCAAAGAAGTGAAGATGCAGTAAAGATGAAGACTTGAGACCAAAGAAGCATTGCGCGAGCTAGCAACGCATGTGTCCTATCACTGTCTGTTGACTCCTATTTATACTCGCTCCAAACATCACATGGCCTCTCAAAGGTCTTGCCTCACCGAAACACCACAGAGCCTGCCTCAGCAAGACAGCATGAGAGTCTGCATCACATGACACAAACGGAAACTTCCACTTCACCAAGTGACTACACTGCAGCTCAGATATGTTTGGTTCGAAATAATACTTAAAACCTAACACTTATAAATCCCACTCAGTATTTATCCTCCACACCACCATACATGCAGAGCTCAGAGCAGGCTAAGAGTCCCAAAGCAGGCATAGAGCTTGTACACGCTGTCCCCAAGGCCTCTTCTGTCGCCAGTTGTGAAGGACTGGGATTCTGATACAGCACCACGATGTCGGGCCTTACAAATGTATATTTAATTGCATCCGCTGTGCAGTTTTCAGGATCTACCATTAAAAAATAGCTATCCTGTTTACAAGCTTGAAAAAAAGCCATCCTTAAAAGGATCAAGCATGATTCCTTTGAAAGTCCTCCAAGAGTATGCCTTTATTTAAAAATCTATTTTACACAGGTAGTCAGTCTGTACAAAAGTTGTCTCAGGTCACAGTTTAAAGGCATCTTGAAGAGGGTTAACCCTTGCATATTCTGGTCTCTGTACATCGCCCCTGAGATTTTAGGGGTTCATAGATTGTGTGAATAGACACAATATCATTGTGCAGGAATTTTTAATATGTCACTTAGGAATCGAACTGGAAATAGTTCTCTAAAAGAAATGAGTTAGGACAGGCTCATTAACTTTCTGTCAACCTGACACAGCTCAGGTCATCAGGAGAAAGGATTATCAGCTGAGGAACTGTATCTATCAGATTGGCCTGTGGCATATCTTAATTAGTAATTGATATGGGAGAGCCCAGGTGACTGTAGAAAGTTATAGTGATTTTTTTTTTATTTCTTTTAAAAACACAGAAATATTATGGGAATATGTTTTTGTTTTAATCACAGGTGTGGGATATGGGGCTGCTTTAGATTGTCCTCAGCTGCTGATTGTCCATGATTTGCTTCATGGTCAAGCAGAGGTGTGACTTTGCCAGCGGCAAGAAGTTTCTGCAATTGTGTGGTTATTTGGGATTCTGGGGACTTTTCAGCGGGTATATAAAGGCTACGGCCCTGAGAGAAGGGGTGGGTGGTTGTTTATTTGTTGGTTGCTGTTGATAGTGGTTTGTTAAGTTGTGTGCAAAGAATAAACAACTAGAAGAAGTTAGATATCCTGATGGTGGAGATGAAACTTGCCTCAAGGAACTCAATACCCCTAATCAGTAGGAAGTAGTCTAATGATAACATCAGCCCCTTTCTCCTCTACCATTTTTCTCTCCCATCTGGTGTTAGGGGGTTGAAAGGGTAGACAAGGGTGGAAGAAAAAAGAACCCACAACGTAGCCAAAGTCTGCTGACAGGTAGAACCATCCCTATGTAGGTGTTCCTGGACTGTATGAAAAAGCTACCGAGAACAAGTCGGGAAGCAGTGTTCCTCCGTGGCTGCTTCATTCTCTGTCTCCTGAGTTCTTCCCTGTTTGTGTCCTGCCCTGACTTTCATCAATGGCAGTCCATGATTCTTTTCCTCCCCAGGCTACGTTTGGTCAGTCTTTATCATAGCAACCAGGAAGCAAACTAAAACAAGACCTTAAGACAGGAGTGCATTAATTTCCACCTCATTGCAGACCCAGATAAAAAGGCAGACCACGGCTTCTCTCTACTTTGAGCAGAAGTGGGGGCTCGGAATCTATGCCAGTGGTTTCAGGTTCACTGAAGCTCAAAGTCAGACCTATGTGGACCAACACAATAGAATGCAAGGTCCAGAAACAAAAAAACAAATAGGGACCATTGGTCTTCAACAAGGGGGTCAAATATATGTATTGGGTTGAAAGAGTACCCTTCAGCAAATGGTGCCTGGAAAAATGGATTTCCATGTGTAGAAACTAAATCCATATCTCTCATCCTGACCAATAATCAAAATAGATCAAAGATCTTGAAACAGTGCAGGAAAATGCTTTAAGATATAAGCCTAGGCATGTGCCTTCTGAAAGATGAAGGACATAATCCTAGAAATTAACAATGGAATTACATGAAAATAAAAAGGGATCTTTACAGCAAAGAAAGGAATCACCAGAGAAAACAGACAGCCTATAGAATGGGAGAAATTGGGATTATGTCTCAAAAACTCAAAACCAGATCTATGCCCAGAGCTGAGTCTGTGCCATAGCTCTTCATACCCACTTCCCACTGGAAGTGAGCTGATTGCACAAGAGTGCTGACACATCTGAGAGCACAGGTGAGACCACTACTTCTGCTCAAATTCCCGGCCCAAGAGGGACATTCCCAGAGCCATCAGGACATGGGAACCAAGGAACAGCCAGAGACAGGATCCTGTGGGTTTCAGTCTGCACCCCAGAGCTGACCATGTACTACAGCTCTCCATACCCAGGTTCTGCTGAGAGAGAACTGGTATCCCAGTAGTGCTGACAGGATAAGCCACAATCAGAAACAACTAGACCAGCTAATACCAGAGATAACCAGATTGTGAGAGGCAAGGGCAAGAACATAAGCAATAGAAATCAAGGCTACTTGGCATCATCAGAACCCAGTTCTTCCACCACAGTGAGCTCAGATACCCCAACACACTGGAAAAGCAAGACTCTGATTTAAAATCACATCTCATGATGATGATAGAGGACTTTAAGAAGGACACAAAAAACTCCCTTAAGGAGAACTCAGGTAAATAGGTAGAAGCCCTTAAAGAGGAAACACAAAAATCCCTTGAAGAATTAAAGGGAAACACCAAACAGGTGAAGGAATTGACCAAAACCATCCGGGATCTAAAAATGGACATAGAAATAATCAAGAAATCACAAGGGAGACAACCCTGCAGTTAGAAAACCTAGGAAAGAGATCAGGAGTCATAGATGCAAGCATCACCAACAGAATATAAGACATACAAGAAAGAATCTCAGGGGCAGAAGATACCATAGAAAACATTGACACAACTGTCAAAGAAAATGCAAAATGCAAAAAGCTCCTAGCCCAAAACATCCAGGAAATCCAGGACACAATGAGAAGACAAAATTTATGAATAATTGGTATAGAAGAGAGTGAAGATTCCCAAATTAAAGGGCTAGTAAATATCATCAACAAAATTATAGAATAAAACTTTGCTAAACTAAAGAAAGAGATGCCATGTATGTTTATATACAAGAAGCTGACCTAACTCTAAAACTTTTTTTGGACCAGAAAAGAAATTCCTCCCATCAAATAATAGTCAAAAACCAAATGCACAAAATGAAGAAAAAATATTAAAAGCATTAAGGGAAAATGGTCAAGTAACATATTAAGGCAGACCTATGAGAATTACACTAGACTTCTTACCAGAGACTATGAAAGCTAGAAGATCCTGAGCAGATGTCATACAGACTCTAAGAGAACACAAATGCCAGCCCAGGCTACTATACCCAGCAAAACTCTCAATTACCATAGATGTAGAAAACAAGATATTCAAAGTCAAAACCAAATTTACACAATATTTTTCCAGAAATCTAGCCCTACAAAGGATATTAGATGGAATACACCAACACAAGGAGGGTAATTACACCCTACAAAATGCAAGAAAGTAATCTTCTTTCAACAAACCCAAAAGAAGAATGACACAAACATAATCCCACCTCTAACAACAAAAATAACATGAAGCAACAATCACTATTCCTTAACATCAATGGACGCAATTCCCCAATAAAAAGACATAGACTAACAGACTGGATATGTAAAGAGGACCCAGCATTTTGTTGCA
This sequence comes from Mus pahari, assembly GCF_900095145.1. Lineage (NCBI taxonomy): Eukaryota > Metazoa > Chordata > Mammalia > Rodentia > Muridae > Mus > Mus pahari. Next base: position 34,026,807 of record NC_034608.1, read on the forward strand.
TACAGGAAATGCACCTGAGTGACAAAGACAGATACTACCTCAGAGTAAAAGGCTGGAAAACAATTTTCCAAGCAAATGTTCCCAAGAAACAAGCTGGAATGGCCATTCTAATGTCGGGTAAAATCCACTTTCAACCAAAAGTTATCAAAAAAGATGAGGAAGGATACTTCACACTCATCAAAGGAAAAATCTACCAAGATGAACTCTCAATTCCGAACATCTATGCTCCAAATACAAAGGCACCCAACATTCAAAAAAAAAAAAAAAAAAAAAAAGCTCAAAGCATGCATTACACCTCATTCAACAATGGAGGAAGACTTCAATACCCTACTCTTATCAATGGACAGATCATGGACACAGAAAATAAACAGACACACAGTGAAACTAACAGAAATAATGAAACAATGGATATCTATAGGATATTTCATCCTAAAACAAAGGAATATATGCTCTTCTCAGCACCTCATGGTAGCATCTCCAAAATTGACCATTTAATCAGCCACAAGACACACCTCAACAGATACAAGAAGATTGAAATAATCTCATGCATCCTATCAAATCACCACGGATTAAGGCTAATCTTCAACAACAACAAAAACAACAGAAAGCCCACATATACATGGAATCTAAACAACACTATACACAGCAATAACTTGGTCAGGAAGAAAGAAAGAAAGAAGTTAAAGCTGGGCGTGGTGACACACGCCTTGAATCCCAGCACTCGGGAGGCTGAGGTAGTCGGATTTCTGAGTTTGAGGCCAGCCTGGTCTACAAAGTGAGTTCCAGGACAACCAGGGCTATACAGAGAAACCATGTATCAAAAAAACAAAGAAGAAGAAGAAGAAGAAGAAGAAGAAGAAGAAGAAGAAGAAGAAGAAGAAGAAGAAGAAGAAGAAGAAGAAGAAGAAGAAGTTGTTAAAGACTTTTTACAATTTAATGAAAATGAAGGCACAACATACACAAACTTATGGGACACAATGAAAGTAGTGCTAAGAGGAAAACTCATAGCTCTGAGTGCCTCAAAAAACCAAAACCAAAAAAACCAACCAACCAACCAAACAAACAAACAAAAAAACTGGAGAGAGCATATACTAGCAGCTTGATAGCACACTTGAAAACTCTAGAACAAAAAGAAGCAAATACACCCAAGAGGAGTAGAAGGTGGGAAATAATCAAACTCAGGGCTGAAATTAACCAAACAGAAACAAAGTATCAACAAAACCAGGAGCTGGTTCTTTGAGAAAATCAACAAGATAGATTAAACTTTTAGCCTGTGGTTACAGGGCACAGAGACAGTATCCAAATTAACAAAAGCAGAAATGAAAAGGGAGATATAACGAGAAAAACTGAGGAAATTCAAAAAAAATCATCAGATCCCACTACAAAAGCCTATACTCAACAAAACTGGAGAATCGGGATGGAATGGACAATTTTCTAGACAGATACTAGGTACCAAAGTTAAATCAGGATCAGATAAACCATCTAAACAGTCCCATAACCCCTAAAGAAATAGAAGCAGTCATTAAAAGTCTCTCAACAGTAACACAGTATGTCTTTACTATCTGTATTTTCACATATATACTTCACAGAAAACAGTACAATTTGTCATATCTGAAAGAAAAATATTTTAACAGAGATGCTGCACAAGTCGCATACATTATACATGCATGTGTGTTTCCCTCAGTGGTAATAACCAGTAGAGTTTTCTTCAAATGTTCCAAGGTACATTTAGCTTTACATCTTGGGCCAAAAATGTGTGCGTTGTAAGAACACAACAAGACCATTCCTAATAATAGACGTCATCTTCAAAACGCATTAAATAAGTTCAGCTTTATAATTGATTTACTGTATTATGGTAACAATATGTAATGGATTCCCTGTATTTTCACATATACATTTCACTGATAACAGTACGGTTTGTTATAGCTGGGAAAAAAGTACTTTAACACGGATGCTACACAAGTCGCAGTACAATGTGCACGCCTGCGTGTGCCTTTCTATGCTCACAAACAGGACAGTGCTCCTTTTAGAGTTCCCATGTACAGTTATCTTTAAATATCTTAAGTGGTAAACGTGTGTTTTTAAGAAGACAACAAGAAGGTTTTGTACAATAAACATTACCTTCAAACGCAAAAAAAAAAAAAAAAAAAAAAAAAAAAAAAAAAAAAAAGTCTCCCAACCAAGAAAGGCCAGGACCAGATGGGTTTAGTGCAGATTTCTATCACACTGAGCATCCTGCCTAATGTGGTATTTATGACAGGTGACACTGGGTCTGCATCCCTGGAACACAGGGTAGGGTAATTCTCATCTGAGAATGGGTCTGTGGACAGTGGATGATGCAGGCCCAACAGCTTTGCAAGTCTTAGTCTTAGCATCTTTCCACTGTTGCCATGGCAATGGTCCTGAGATCCTCTTCATCTCTTGACATTTTTCGGCTTCAAAAACTTGAAAGGATGATGTTTGTTAAGTTCAACTTTCTTTGATTATAATTTTGGAATTCTTGGAGTGAGTTGAAGGGTATATTTGTTCTTGGATGGTTTGTAATTTTTATGGCAAGATAGTAGAGGGTGTGTGACTAGAGATTTTAATTTGAGTAAGTCAACAAAATGAATTAAAATCAAACCTGTGATCTCAGATGGCTCCAATGCGAAGGTATATCGGGCAGAAGCTAATTTTAATTTGAAGGCCTTTTATTAGAAATTTTTAATGCAAGATATTAAATTAATTATACTGATTAGAATTTTTTTTAAGTGAATAGTTCCTAATTTTGCAGACAACTATGTTCTTCATGTAAAACCAAGCATCTTGGACTGAGAGTCCCATGGTTTTAATTGATTAAAAACGTTAGTATTTTCTGGGACTTGCAGTCCTCTCTGTGAGTATACACGCCTGGGCATGATACTGAGGGAAGAGCTGAGAAAGCTGACGGCTTCCGTTTGGTGGAACCCACTTTGCTTCTGCTTCCCGGAAACTTGCTGACTCTACGAAGGCAACCCAGATCTCAAGGATGGCCCTCAAGGTCTGGTGCAGCGTGGGGGGGGGGGTGGGGGGGAGTCTAGGACTCAAACCTATATGAACTGGAAGAGTACCTGGCCCTTTAGCCAAGAATTGCTTGCACATAGCCACCAGTAGAATATACAGGTCCTTTTTAAAAAGTAGATAGTCATGTGTGGTTCCAAACAACTATCAGAAAGGAAAACTGAATGTGCATTCAATACTGTTTTCCTTTGTCACGACACACCACCTCGTGGGTCAGAATGTTTAGTTTGTCTCAAGGTTTAGAGTATGATCTATCACAGTGGGGATGGGGTAGCAGTAGGGGGACATGTGACACCTGATATCCTGGTGGACCAGGGAACAGAGAGTCTGAACCAGAAGGAGAAACAACCTAGGATACTCAAACCCCACAGCAGTCCTCTACCTCTGTCACACTTCCCAAAGCTTTCACATTCTTCTCAAACAGAACCATTAGCTGGGACAGTGTTCAAACACATGAGTGTGTGTTTCCACATCAGGTCCAAACCATAAAACGATTATTTGAAAAGGACTAAAATAATCAGCTGCATACTTGCTGAGTACTGAAGAGAGACAGGTGAAGAATTCCAATTACAACTGGGACTGTGTCTAGTTCCCCTTCTTCAGAAACCGTGCTGTGTGAAGTTCAGTATGGGCTTTCCTTGCAAACTGTTGAGTTATTCCCAATGAATTTCTATCTATTCCACTAAGAAACCCATATTCCTGTTCACTGGTCTTCATTTTACAGTTTCATATATGTCTTTGAGAACAAATCTCACCTTGCTGTCCACAAATATTTCCAGCCTAGCTTCATCTTATAGACAATTTTCTGTCCTTCCTTGGACAATTGCTCCACCTGTTTGTGTGTGTGTGTGTGCTGTGTGTGTGTGTGTGTTTGTGTGTGTGTGTGTGTGTGCATGTGTGGTGTGTGCATGCACATGCATGTGCTTATGTATGGAGGCTAGAATGAAGTAGGTGACTGACATCATCATGTTCCAGCTTACCTCTCTGAGGTAGGGTTTTCTTTGGCCTGGAGGTTTCTATTTCAACTACAGTGTCTGGTCTACAAGCTCCTAGTATCAACCTCTATCCACTCTCCCAATGCTGGGATTACAGCTCTGCCGTGTCACCTTGACTTTTGTGTGGGAGCTGGAGTACCAAACTCAGGCCCTCATGCTTACACAGAAAGTTGTCTCCCCAACCCCCTACAGAGTTTTTATCTAATGTAATCCATCAAAATTAAAGTACATCACTTATATTCCATAATTATTGTTATGTTGTTTACTGCTTGTCCAAATTGGTTTTGTTCCTTTTATCCTATCAAGGTCTAACTTTAGATAACAATATTTTGCACTTATGCAAAATAGAAATGCAACAATTTTATTTTATTTTTCTTCTCACAATGTGTATGGTGTTGCTGAAATATTTTTATTTCTCTTTATTTTTATGATTATAAATTAACAACACAAATTATCTGCAAAGCACTTTTCCATCCATCTGCATATATATATATATATATATATATATATATATATATATATATATATTGGAGTTGTTTCAGCTTCACTTCATCTCAAAAATAAATTTCAACTATTGTTCTGATTCGTTCTTTGATATGCTGATTGCATATGAGTATGTGTTATGATTTCTACATATCTGCAAATTGAAATTTCTTCTTTTGCCTCTTTTAGACTTTAAGCCACTGTGATTTGAAAGCTTATTTCGTAATACTTTTTCTTAAAATAATTTTTGAGATTATGCTTACATAACATCCCCCTTTCCCTTTCCTCCCTCCAGCTTCAGACCATGCAAATTTCTAAAGGAAGGAGTCAAGCACTGGTCCTGCTCACACACCTATGAACCACAGCAGCAAACATCATGGCACAATAACCCCAAGGGCGCAATAGTGGTGTGCACACCGTGGCAGCAACCAACAGCTCTCTACTTGGACATAAGGCCTGCTCATCAAGGAGAAAAATCATGCCTGGTGCTGGAAACGTTGTCAGCTACCCAGGGCTAGTAAAATCGTGGATCTTGGCTCGGAACCTACAGCAACTACTGCAGCTGCTACTACTACAGCGTGTTACAAAACTACATGCTAAATATTTGTCCTTATAGCCACAGATCAGAGCAGTCCTCACCCCTTATATATCCTCGCTTTTAAAATCAAGTTGTATTTTTATGGTTCTGTTTTTAAATTTTTAGTGTGTTTCTACGTGTGTGCGCACGTGTACTCCTGTGCCATGGCAGACAATGTGGAGGCTGGCCCCAGGCAAACTTGTGAGAATCGGTTCTCTCATTCCACGGTAGGATTTCCAGGGATTGAGCTCAGGCCTTTAAACTTGGGAGCAGGAACCTGACCCATCTTGTCTAACCTGTGTTTTCCAGTTTATAAAAGCTTTTAAAATGTCACCTGACTTCTCTTCCTGGGAAACGCTCAACATATGATTGAGAACGACTGTTATTTCAGTGGTTGGGAGCATTTCTGAGTCTTTGTTATGGTTTGTACATGCTCAGTCCAGGAAGTGACACTATTAGAAGATACAGCCCTGTTGGAGTAGGTGTGGCCTTGTTGGAATAGGTGTGACACTGTGGGTGTGGGCTTTAAGACCCTCATCCTAGCTGCCTGGACATCAGTGTTCTGCTAGCAGCCTTCAGATGAAGATCTAGAACGCTGAGCTCCTCCTGCACCATGCCTGCCTGGATGTTGCCATGCTCCTGCCTTGAAGATATTGGCCTGGACCTCTGAACCTGGTAAACCAGCCCCAATTAAATATTGTCCTTTATAAGACTTGCCATGGACATGGTGTCTGTTCACAGCAGTAAAACCCTAACTAAGAGAGAAGTTGGTACCAGGGACTCGGGTATTGCCGTGATAGGCCTGACCATGCTTTTATTTGAAAGAATGTGGATTTTGGGACTTTGGATTTGGAACACAGTGGAATGCTTTAAATGTGGCTTCATGGGTCATCCTAGTAGGAATATGGAAGACTTTGTTACCGAGCATGATTTAAATTGTGTGGACCTGGCTCAAGAAGTTTCAGTGGGGAGTTTCAAATGTGGTCTAGAGACTGTTTTGTGGCATTTTGCTGAAGAGTGTGGTTACCTTTTGTTCTTGTCTGAAGAGTCTGCCTGAGGCTAAGGTGAAGAGATTCAGAATAACTGCATTAAGGAAAGCTCTGAAACACCCATCAAGGACTTTGTTCTCTGGTTAAGTCTCATGAAGAGCATTTTAAATAGGCATAACAAGCTGAGAAAGAAAAATATAAAATATATGGTTCAAGTATTAAAGGAGTACCAGGAAGTGAAATGGAACTGAATCCTATGTTCTAGGAAATAATAGTTAAGGGGAGTAGGATTTGGGGGCAAGATCTACCCAGCCAAGTTTAGATCTAGGCATGGTGGTACACACTTTCAATCCCTGGAGATAAAGTCAAACAGATTCTGAGTTCAAGATAGGGCAGGCTGAGACAGAACAAGTTCTAGATGAAGAAAAGCTTAAATCCAGGCGTGGTGGGATACATCTTTAATCCCAGGAGACAGGTCTGCTGATCTCTGAGATCAAGGTCAATCTACAGAGAAAGATTCAGAATAGCCAATTTTAGGCTGTAAAGGAGTTGGAAAAGAGGAAACAGATGATAATGTAATAGAACAAGGGGGCTATGTTCCAACTCCTGCAAGCAGCAGAACTCAGCAGCTTAGGCCATGTGCCTCTGGCTTTACAGTCAAGAGGAGAAGACTACTATTAATGCTGGTTAGCTGGAGCTAAGAAATTAGTGGTAATTAAGACGAAACAAGCATCACTGAGGTGAAATCTTCTGGGAAGTGTTTTCTGAGAGCATAAATAAGCTGTGTTCCAGAGATGGCCAAGGTTGTACCCCATGCTGCAGCTGGACTTGGTAATGTGTAAGAATCACCCAGGTGGTACTGGTTTTGAAGGCATGAGGGAATCAAGAAGAGCAGCTGAGGCTTGGCACTGTGAGAGGTCATGGAAGGCCATTGGTGAAAGTACAGCCCCCATTGCAGTTGACAGCCCAGGACTAAAAGGGTCATGCAGAGGAATTGTGGCACCATGAAGAGAGCCTGTGAGAGGCTATTGGTGAAGCCTAGTTGCAGAGAAAGAACCCGGATTGTTGGAGATGCTGGTACTATGGGATGATCACCAAGAACAGCAGCAACAGTGGAGTGGATCAACCTGAGCTTAGAGTACTGCAGAGAACAGAGCTGGAGAACTGATGCCAGCCCTTTGGAGGAGCCCAGAAGATCATGTGTGGATCCCAGATGTTGAAACAAGAATCTGTAACATAAAAGTTGCCTTAGAAACCCCAAGATGTTTGAGATGCCAAAGCTGTGGGCTATTTGCTGAGGAAAGCTGCTAACAGGGAGTGGAACCAGCTCAGGAGAAAGAAGTTTTTGTAGTCAACAAAGATGAAAAGGGAGTTGGAGACCTGAAGACCACTTTGACATCAGACGTGGGAATGCAGAGTTTGGAGTTTGCCCAGCTGGTTTCCTGTCTTGTTTTGGGGATTACAGTTAAGTCAATGGATGAATCTCAGAAGAGCCCTTAAACTTTGGACTGTTAATATTGTTGAGACTGCTATAGACTACGGGAACTCTGGAAGTTGAACTAAATGTATTTTGCATTATGCCATGTTTAGTTGTGACCCCCATAGACTCATATGTTTGAACAAGCCTATAGGAGCCAGGGAATAGAATGGTATGGTTTGTATATATACTCAGCCTAGGGAGTGTCACTATTAGAAGGTATGGCCTTGTTGGAGTAGGTATGTCTCAATTCTAGCTGTCTAGAAGTCAGTATTCTGCTAGCAGCCTTCAGATAAAGTTCTAGAACTCTGAGCTTCTCCTGAACCATGCCTTCCTGGATGCTTCCATGATCTTGCCCCGATGATAATGGACTGAACCTCTGAACCTGTAAGCCAGCCCCAATTAAATGTCTTTTATACGACTTGCCGTGGTCATGGTGTCTGCTCACAGCAGTAAAACCCTAACTAAGACAGTCTGTTAAAGCCATTTCATTTACAAGTTGATAAAATATTTAGATTCTTGTAATTAGGTGTATAAAGAAATGTAGACTACTAAAAATCTCTCCTTTTGTTGTAGTGTCTATTTCTCTCTTCATTGTTGCCAATTTTGCTTCTTGTAATTTGGGGTTATGTTATTATTTGCTTACATATAGATAATTTTTTCACAGATTCATCTTTCTATTATTATGGAGCATACTAAAGAATCCTTAGTTATAGTTTTGATGTAAATGTCTAGTCTATTTTGTATTGTAATGGACTAGTTTGAACAATTCTTATAATTTCTATGTAAGTGGCACTTTCCCTCCATCTGTTTACTATACTAGCTGTATTTAAATATTCAGATGGTTGGTCTCTCTAAGCAGCATGCCATCTGAATTTCTAATCTAATTCAACAACCTATGGATTGTTTAATGTTCCAGATTTCATTGATATTGCTTCACTGTCTCTGCCTCTTGTATAGTTCTTTTTCTGTTCTTGTTGGAACTGGGTAGGCAACTCGGAAATTGTTTATAAGTTCATACCATTTATAAACTCTGACAGAATAAGTGACTGTGAGGGTGTACTTGTAGGGTCTGCTATATTCGCATGCTAATGCACCATTTATAGTGTGTTCTTAATTTCAACCTTTGCAGTTGGCAGCCATTTGATGATGTTACTTCCTTACTCCAAAACAACCATTTTAACTGTCCTTCTTCTGGTTGCAGGGGATGGGTCATTCCGTTCTGTGATAATGCTATCATGCAGATATGTGACATGTGCATGCACATTTGTGTGTGGAGGCTAGGGTTGAGTCAGGTGTCCTAGGGCTACACTTCACATCACTTAAGAATGGAGAAGACATATAAACATACAGTCTGTTGGGTTTATTTACATAATTCCAGCATCTCCTGGTTTGCCTTTAACCTAAGTCACTGGTTTCGCTACTTCTGTCAACGCAGAGAGCTGATAATTTATTTTCTCAGTTATTGATAACTTTGCAATGTGGATTTTTTAAGATTAATTTTTAAGTGATGATTTTTGACAACTATAATATCCTTTTGATTGAAAGCCAAAGCAGAGAGAAAGTACCCAAGGAGCTTAAGGGGTCTGCAACCCTATAGGTGGAACAACAATATGAACTAACCAGTACCCCCAGAGCTCATGTCTCTAGCAGCATATGTAGCAGAAGATGGCCTATTCTGCCATCATTGGGAAGAGAGGCCCTTTGGTCTTGCATACTTTATATGCCCCAGTACAGGGGAATGCCAGGGCCAAGAAGTAGGAATTGGTTAGGTAGGGGAGGGGGGGCGTGTATAGGGAACTTTCGGGATAGCATTTGAAATGTAAATAAAGAAAATATCTAATTAAAAAAAGAAAAAGCCAAAGCAGTGTTGACTGCAAATACTGACTGCTCAGAAAGCCAGAAGAAACTCATGAGATCCCAGAATGTGGAAGCTAACCTGAGCAGCATGGGGAGAATATGGGTCTAAAAAAGAAAGAAAGAAAGAAAGAAAGAAAGAAAGAAAGAAAGAAAGAAAGAAAGAAAGAAAGAAAGAAAATAAGAATTCTTGGTTGACAGGCCTTTGATTGGTTCCACTTCCTTGTAGTTTTCAATGTCCAAGGTGACAAGTCAGCTGTCAATCATTTTGGTGTTGTTTTCGCATATGGCAATACAGATGCTCTGCTATGCTCTGTCACCAGGAGTCTTAGCTGGGGCAAAGGTCTGGTCAGAAGGAAGATTGGCATAGTGAGTTGAAGCTTAAACCTTATAAGACACTAAGAATATATGCTGCTTTTTCTGAATATATTTTTCACTTCTAGAAATGAAAATGATAATTTGTACCCATAGAGAAATGGATCCCAGCCATGAGCTCCAAACAGCTATGAAACTATGAAATGCAAATGATCAAATTCTCTACTGGAGCCTCCAGAGGAAACCCTGATACCAACTTTACTTTCCACTTACCACAATTTTGGATTTTCAGCATTGACAAAAGGATTAAAGTATTATTATATATGCCGCAAGGTTTGTGGTAATATGGTTTATGGCAGTCACTGGGCTATGACTCTTATAGGGTGCTATGTTGGAAGTCTATCCATTGTTAATAGGTCATTTATTTCTCATTCCAAATTCTATGCCACAGATTGAGTGTTTTAATCACTCTTTGTCTAGCCACTCAAAATTGAACTGATATTGGAAGTGTTAAACAGTTCTTGATCAACAGAAAGAAGATCCTGTGAATATTCAGATACAGTGGTACATAGTGGTAATAATCTTTATTATCTTAGGTACCTTGCTATGATGAAGCACCATGACAAACCACAAGATAAGGAGAACGGGGTTTATTTGGCTTACATTTCCACATTGTTGTCCGTTATTGAAGGAAGTCAGGACAGGAACTCAAAAAAGGCAGGATCCTAGAGGCAGGAGCTGATTCCAAGTCTCTGGGGGAGTTGTGCTTACTGGCTTGTGTCCGTGCTTGATTAGAGTTGTTAGACACATGGAGTATACTAATTCTTTCCTAAGACAAAGGCTGGTGCAGAGGCCATGGAGGGGTGCTGCTTACTTATTTGCTTCTCATGGCTTGCTCAGCCTGCTTTCTTACAGAAACCAGGATCAACAACCCTGAGATAACATTACCCACTTTTATGAATTAGCATTATTAAGCAATATTAATATATATGATTTGAGCAGATAAACCAAACAGCAGACCATGCCAAGGTGATTCCACATGAGAGGTTTATTAAGCAGGGATGGGGAGCGGCAAAACGGGTAGAAGAATAGAGAAGAGAGAGAGAAAGAGGAGAAAAGGGGGAAGGGGGAAGAGAAGAAGTGGGGTGAAGAGAGGAGGAGAAGAGGAAGAGGAGGGGGTGATCTCCTAATTTATACTGAGAATGACATCACACCAATGAGGGTGGGGACTGAGCCAGGTGAGTTGTGGGATTGAGGGTNGTTGTCCTGGCAACGCAGGTCTAGTGTCACATGGTTGGGCCAGGCCTTGCAGTATCCTGGTGCTAACACCCACAATAGACTGGGCTCTCCTTCATCAATTAGTAATTAAGAAAATGCCCCATATCTGGATCTTAAAGAGGCATTTTCTCAATTGAGGTTCCCTGCTTTGAGAGGACTCTACCTTGTGTCAAGTTGACATAAAATTAGCCAGGACATTTGGTAAATATCATGTATCGAGGTTGCTACTTGGCATAGTGAATGGCATTTAGAAAACATGATAAAAATAGTTTGCAATTATCTGTATCCCTCTTCCATCCAAAGTAACAGGATTATGGCTGCCATCTGCTTCTTCCCACAGCCTGGAAAACATTTATTCATCTCATTTTTAAATTTTGCATCCCAGAGTTAAACATTTTATTATACCTGCACAGAAATACAATTTTAACTTAATTAAAGCTGAAGGCATTTCCAAAATTCCGAGTTCATGACCATGGAATCTATGATACTTTTAAAACAGCTGCATTTTAGGGAAGGCATGGTGTTAGGTGGCAGGTAGCTTAGATACAACTCTAGTAATACTGTCAGGCGACAGAGTTCAGAAGTTTGTGGTAGGTTTGGAAGGCAACTGAGAGACTTAGCTTTTGCCTAATATCCCTGATATCGTGACAGAAGTTATGGCTTAGTGTCAGAGTAGGATTTTACAAATTTAAGTTCTGTTCTTTGAAGTTGTTATGGTGTTCCTGTTACGTTGTGGATGACAGCATGCATATCACGTTACATCATTTGCTACCTAGCTTTATGTCAACTCGACAGAAGCTAGAGTCATCAGAGAAGGGGGAGCCTCAATTAAGTCTGTAGGGCACTTCCTTAATTAGTGATTGATGGGGGAGAGCCCAGCCCATTGTGAGTGGTGCATCCCTGGGTTGGTGGTCCTGAGTTCTATAAGACCTTAGGGTTAGCAAGTCATGAGGAGCAAGCTAGTAAGCAGCGCCCTTCTACAGCCTCTTCATCAGTTCCTGCCTGCAGTCCCTGCTCTGAGTGCCTGCCCTGACATCCTTCAGTGGTGAAATGTGGCCTGGAAACGTGAGCTGAAATAAGCCCTTTCCTCCATAACTTGCATTGGTCATGGTGCTTCATCACAACAATATTAACCCTAACTAGGACACATCTTATGAGAACAACAACAATAACAACAACAACAACAACAACAACCTGCTCCTGACAACTCACTGGGACTTAGGAGTGTTCAATAGCTCTTCTCAACCTTACTACAAGAACCCATTCCACTCTTGCATTTAATATTCTGCAAGATTAACATCCGTTATCTATAAGCAGGTGGAGGGTATAATTATGATTTCCAGGAATGTTATTAAAAGTCTGAAGTTGTTCCAAGACAGAAGTATATTTTAAACCCCAGGAAACAAATGTAGTATTTCTTCAGCCCTTTCTATATGACATAGAGTGTGCCAGGTGCACACAGCAATCATTTAATTTTTATGAAAACCAATGGCATATAACTGTGCAGTACCCCCATTAAACTGACAAAGAAACCAATATTTATAATAGTGTCTTGCCAATGTCACAAAACTCCTAGAATAATAGGATTTCTGCTTTATTAAATCAAAGCAAAGGGGATTGAATTACTGAAAGGGTATTAAGACAGGTAAACTTTGAAAGGGTTCTGATTACTTGTAAAACTACTTTAATTTCCAATGGTTACTTCCAGGCAGTGTCTTTGAATGAAATGATGAGGACAGGAATGTTTGCAGTACCACATAAAATGTGCAGCCAAGGTTATGATTTGTGTAGTAATGCCAGAGAAATGTATTGGGGATAGACTCAAATCACATGAAAAAAAAAATGTTATGTTACCAATTTCAACACAAGATGGCTCAGTGGGTAAAACTGATTGTGGCCAAGCATGACAGACTGAGTTCAATTCCTGGATGCACATGGGAGAAAGGGAAAACTCACTTCTGATGTCTACTTGTGCCATGAAATACATGTCTCCCTCTCACCATGCATAGGTATGCACATGTATGCCGGTATGCACACTCACTCATGCACAACACACACACACACACACACACACACACGGGAAAATCTAACAGGCATTCAGCCAGTTTTTCACATTTAGTTATTATCTTACATCATCTTCCCAGCACACTGAAGGGGATTATTGTGTGGGCTCCATAAGTCAGGAGAAATGGACTTGGAAGATTGAAGGCTGCATGCAGGTAGAACAGTCGTCATGGAGAGAACTTGTCTCGAAAGCCCAAACTTTCTTCCCACCTACTACTGCTGAGTCAGTTGTTCAAAGCTCTAGAGAGTTTTGAAGTTCAAAACCCAAAGTGGGTTTAAACTGTGCACCAAACTGACCATTGGTGGGTGCCAAGGCAAAGGTGTCTGGAACGGAGATTGATGACGCTAGAGTCCACAGGGGGAGCTATGTCTGTGTCCCTGAAGGCTGGACTGAGATTCTCACAGGTTTCCTTGTGGCTGCAAAGGACAACATATAATTTTCAGGAAAATGGATGCAAGTGGAGAGGGTTGAATTAAGTCCAACATGGTGAGGAAGTAGCTTTGCAAGAAACTAGAAGCATCAGAGAGTCCTCTGGATGCTCTGGGCACTAATGAATCTCAAAGGTGTTTTAGCACCCTTGTGGCATAAAGCCACTGGCTTGCTACCTTAGAGGTCTCTCTATTATCTTTCCAGAATGAAGATGGCATGTGTTTGAGGTGCTGTGAGTATGGTAGATGTTCCAGATGTAGAGGTGGGTGTCCTGCTCAGGATGCTACATGGTTTTCTTACTCTTTTCCTTTATAGGAAAACAGAGAGATAGAGAGGCTTGTTGATGTCAGAAACTGGGAATGAAATCAAAGGATGCATCATCCAGGAGAGACAGAAATTATTCACCTCTATATATGATCCTGGTGCATCTGGTCTTTATCTGTTGCTGACCTGTGTTCTCATTTCAAAACTGTAGAATTCACAGAGCAGGTAGGCCAGGACTATGAACCCAGTGTTGATGCAAATAATTGGTAAAGGTTTTAGTCACTAGATTCCGTGGAATAAAATGAATGGTTGTTGCTGAGGAAAACACTAGGACCAACCACAAGTGTGTAGAGGTAACTGAAGTTACAAGGTGAAGACTGAACACACCAGAGAGAGAAGCCAAGTTGTTTCTTCTTCTTCTTCTTCTTCTTCTTCTTCTTCTTCTTTCTTCTTCTTCTTCTTCTTCTTCTTCTTTCTTCTTCTTCTTCTTCTTCTTCTTCTTCTTCTTCTTCTTCTTCTTCTTCTTCTTCTTCTTCTTCTTCTTCTTCTTCTTCTTCTTCTNTCTTTCTTCTTCTTCTTCTTCTTCTTCTTCTTCTTCTTCTTCTTCTTCTTCTTCTTCTTCTTCTTCTTCTTCTTCTTCTTCTTCTTCTTCTTCTTCTTCAAGTTTCTCATGGCAAGAATCTCCAGGTATTGAATAGACTGAGTTCAGCACCTGCTAGCTTTAGGGATCAAAGACAAATTAGAAGTGACTAAAAATAATGATAAAATACAAATTTTAAAACTGTTTTCAGATCTGTGGTTCCAAACTCACAAGTCAAAAATAATAAAATTAAATGTTAATTACTTCTAAATGGTGTAAATATGAAAACCACAGTAAATACCAAAAGGGTTCCTCACAAAGGAGAGACTGCTTTGCAGTGTCTGATGCATTAATCGTGCCTACATCATTTAGCCACCTAATAGTCAGCCATAAGAACATTGGACGTGTGGACAGTGTACTTTCATCCCATATACCAAACTTGAGAGTCACACACCGGGTAACTCATATACTGGTAACAAGGTATGGAGCAAGTGGAACCATGTCACCAGACAGAAAAACTTCTCAGATAAGGTTGAGAAGATCAAGGAACCCCAACAATTCTCATAATTGAGAACGGTAGGCATTTGATTCTACTCCAGACCAGATTCCTGTGTGGAGCATGTGACCAGGACAGCACACTAAGAGGAAGATGACAACTGGCCATGTAGCATGGTGCCCCAGAGTTCTCCGTGCTAATGGGGTATCTAGATGGGCCCCGAGGGTTTAGCCAATAAACTTCCCTTCCTGGATATTCCTTCCTGCAAAAGGTATTTAATGTCTGATCTACCCTGAGTAAGTCATATGCATCCTCTCTCTGCCATGAATAGACAGTTTGGACAAGCATGGACTGTCTCCTTCTTCAAGGACCGTCATGTGAGATTCAGCCATCATCAATACTGAGATGCACATACATCTCCTGCAGAAGACCTCTCTGCACTCCTGGCACTCACCCTGAGCTTAGTCAAATTCCCCCCACCCCGGGCTCATGACCCCTCCCCATTCTCAACTCTTTGAGGTTCCCAGCAGTGTCTGGATGCCCAGGAGTTTGAAAACCCCGACCTCACCTCAGTCTATACAGTTTCTCACCAGAAGAAACATCATGGGCTGTGGCTACAATTTGCCTCCAGTGGCAAGGTTCAATGCAGAACCACAGCAAGATTCCTTCAAAGATGGGATTAAAAGTAATCCATACAGGAGAATGTATTAGCCACAGTAAAAACTGCAATCTGGAGGAGAGGGATATGCAGTAATACATTTGTAGGAGCAAAATATAAACTACAATTTTTATCATCATTTTGTTTAATCCTTGTTTAGTGTGTTTTGATAAGTGGAATGAGTCTGCCCGTTGGTCAGTGTACTTGCTGACTTTGTGCATCAACTTGACAAAAACTGGAGTTATCACAGAGAAAGGAGCCTTCCTTGAGGAAATGCCTCCATGAGATCCATTTGTGGGGCATTTTCTCAATTAGTGATCAAGCCGGGAGGGCCCCTTGTGGGTGGTACCATCTCTGGGCTGGTAGTCTTGGATTCTCAAGAAAGCAAGCTAAGCAAGCCAGTAAGGAACACCCCTCCATGACCTCTGCATCCTGCTTCTGGCCCTGCTTGAGTTCCAGTCCTGACTTCCTTTGATGATGAACAAGCATGGGAGTGTAAGATAAATAAACCCTTTCTCCCCAACTTGCTTCATGGCCATGATGTTTGTGCAGGAATAGAAACCCTGACTAAGACAGTCAGTTAGGCAGTGGGTCTAATCCCCACACTTCTGGAGTCTGGAGGTCTCAGCTCAAACTGCCAGCAAGGTAGGGTGTTAAAAGGGATATTGTCCTGGTCACTTCCTTGCCATCTTATTGAAGTGAGAAGACAACCCTGGTCTCTCCCTCTTCTTATCAGAAAACTCATTGTATCATCATGGGTTACCCCTCGACTTCATTTAACCTACTTGCTTCTACAAGACTAACCTGCAAGCACCATCAGCTAGGATGTATGACTTCCAGCCTCTGGACTTTGGAGGCACGGGACACGCCATCCACACCAGAAGTCAAGGTGCAGAAAGAGGAGCTAGGGTCATAAGAAGATGCTCCATGAGATGCTTGCTTTGCTCCTGCCTGCTTTACAGATAACCACCGCCAACAAAGCATGGCTACACCCTCCTAAGGATGCTTGGCTCACAGGTGGCCTGCAGGATAAGGGCTACTGCCTGCTCAACACCTGGAATGCAGTTCAACTAGGTTTCCCATCATTCCAAGTTACCCCTTCCCCATAGCTACTACTTTCCTTTTAGCAGAACGAGCTTCACTTCTGAAAAATCACTATTAATTTTTCTCACCAGACCTATGGATATGAAATTATGTGTTCTCTAACTTCTGGCCTTTCTCCCTGCTATTATTATTATTATTATTATTATTATTATTATTTGACCTGCCAGCCAATCCTGTACCTGCAGTTAATCAGGAGTAAGCTCCCAAGCTGGGCCTGGTGCCTAGTGGCACACACCTGTATCCCCAGCACTCAGCAGGCCTAAGGTAGGAGGGTTACCCTAAGTACAAGACCATCCTGGGCTACCTACCAAGAGCATCTTTCAGAAAAACAACAAATGGGGAAAAAAATCCTGTGTGCCTAACCTATCATCCTTAGCACCCGTGGGCACATGCTGGCCACGCACCGGAGTTCTGACGCTGGACGGAGCCTGTGGCTCATTCCACATTCTGGAAATGTATCTATCGGAGAAATTGCTGGACTCTGCCCCTAATAGTTCATAGAACCTCGCTCTGTGCCCTCCTGGATTCCCCACTCGGCTTTAAAGCATGCAGGTTAAAAGCTGATTTTATGTTTCTGAAGTTTATGAACAGAGCACTCCCTTCCAAAGGTCGAATATCAACAAGAAGCTGACTGGTTCGAACAGCTCGTAAAAACAAACGAGGTAAATAATAACAGAATCTAAACTGAGTTGCATCTAGATATAGAAAATGGCTTGACATCGGCCACTGTTTTAGGATGTTAAAAGGCTACAATACATTTTTAGCAGTAAAAGCTTTGCATAAAAGCTTTTTATCATGTAATTATTGGGCAGAGGATAAGATATAACTCCAGGGCAAAACACTTCATCCGTGTTTTATCTATATTTAATTTTTGTTTTGAGGAGCTTGATTTGAGGTCTCCAGGATAGAGCCATGGTTTCTTCGAGGTAGGGACTATATGTTGTTTTGGTTTGGGTGTGTGCATATGTGTACATGTATGTATGCTGTTCATGAATACGTGTGAGTATGTGAATGTGCCTGTGCATGTGAGCGTGTGTTATGTGTGTGTGATGCTTTGCAGCAATGCTGCATAAGTGCACAGGCACTCTGAAAGTCTCAACTGACTCAGGCAGACCAGCACTGGCTCAGGAATCCAGACCCTAAGGGACCCTACATGGGTAATCCGACATTACTAAATGAAGCCAGGAAGGATCCAGGACTTGCAGTCGACTGATCAGTTACTAAAGTTTCAGTTCAGCAAACTTCATGCCTGAGTTAGCACAGGGTTAACTCAGGTTGATATCAGTGTCACAGGATTCTGGAGGCTACAATCAGCCATGCACTGGGACCTTCAGGATGACGGCTACTTGGGTTCTGGCTACGCCCCAGTGATTGGCCTGTGATAGTAACTGGAAACTCTTGAGAGGGGAAGCAAGGCAGACCAACCAGGAGCAGGAAGAGTCCTCAGGTGGCAGTGAGCCCAATGAGAACACTCTTGGGAGACAGCTTTAGTGAGATAGCTCATTTAATGGAGGAAACAAAGGCAACTTAAACCTTTTGGGCGGTAGGGATTTTCAGGATGAGGTCAGGGTGCTGGGGATACCTCATTAGCATAATTCCAGGTACATCAGCAGCACATGACTTTATAAGGGGAAAAGAAGGTAAAGCTGGCTCCTGAGCTATGTGACCTCCTCCAGGGAGCAAAGGTGGGGGCTCGGGGTTGCATGTTCCAGGACATGCTTGCTCTTGGGGAGCAATCATACTACTGAGGAACTTAGGATGAAATTTCCTGGGTTTGAACACACATTCACTCCATTCTTGCTTCTGGTCAGCTCCCCCTCCCCCTCCAGCTCCCTGGCCCCAGAGAAAGTACCATGGAGCTGAGCCAGCTCTGTACCTAGACCAGACACTTTATTACTTTACCAGCCAGAAATTCGAGTTCAGGAAAGAGCATCATCACTAAATACCACTGCTAAGTCACGTCCATCGGGAGCTACACAGGAGGCGAAGCTTATATAAAGAGATGGTTGATGTGGTTATCTGAGAAGCCGAGAAGTTATCTGGGGGAAACACATGTGTGCTTGGTGTTTTGTCTGTTTGACACTAGCTAGGGTCATCCAGAAGGAGGAAGCCTCAACAGAGACAATGCTTCCATCAGATGAGCCTGTAGGCAAATCTGTGGGGACCTTTTCTTTATTAATGGCAGATGTGGGAGTGTAAGACTTTCGTGGGAACCCTCCCCACTTTAGTCTCGAGAAGGTGACACCCAAAAACCACGAATAAACCATCTTGATGTAAAAACACGAGGTAGTTTAATGGCGGAGCTCCAGGCTGATGCATACACGCAGGAGGTGGAGGCACCGACCTTGTGGCCTGAAAGCTAGGGGGTTTTATAGGGGGAGGGGTCGGGGCTAGCAAGAATTGGTGCGGTTACACATGATTGGCTCAGCAGAATGATTACAGGTCAGCAAGTTAGGATGTCAGGAACCTGAGGGCGGGTCAGCAGAACATCTGGTTACTGTGTAAGGGGGGGGGGCTGTTAAGGGGGGGGGGCTGTTCGGACTTGCCCAGGCCTGCTAGGTTCCCAGCCTCAGGCTTCTAAGCTCACAAAACAACTCTCTGGACATAAGTTACATGAATCCCAGGCCTTAAATTTTATTTTAAATTTCATTTCCCTTCAGGAGGGCCTAGGTTGGGACAGGTGGTCTTGAATTTTATAATAAAGCAGGTTGAATGAGCCAGTGAGCAGCTTTTCTCTATGGCCAGTGAATTCTGCCCTGACTTCCCTCTGGATGGTCTCTAAGCTGTAAGATGAAATAAACTCTTTCCTTCTCAAATTGTTTTTAGTCATGGTGTTTATCACAGCCATAGACACTGAACTAGGATGATAAATGGCCCTGCAACTTCACAGGTTCTTTATGGATAGAGTCTCATTTCTCCCTTCACAATCTGGGAGCTGGCTTATTTCCCATTGCCTGGCGGTTTTCAAGCATTCAGGCTACAGTGTCACCTGTCTTTCATTGCTGATTCCTAATTGATGACCTTAGTTGAAAGAGTTATGTCAAGTTGACCCTGCCTTTTAGATGCTCCCATATCCTTGGTAGGTTATAATGTTGCCCCCTCCCTTTCAGTCCCAAAGGACACTGGGATATTATATTTATTTTTGATGTAGTTGGTCTGTAGTCCAACATTTTTTTTTTTCAATTTTAGGTTTTCCCATTTTGATTTGTACACGTTCTTCACATATCTTTGGCACAGTCTTCCCAG
Source organism: Mus pahari (assembly GCF_900095145.1). NCBI lineage: Eukaryota > Metazoa > Chordata > Mammalia > Rodentia > Muridae > Mus > Mus pahari. Next base: position 34,046,659 of record NC_034608.1, read on the forward strand.
TACCTCCCACATAACACTTCTGCTTCCTCATGGGCCTCTGAGTCCGGTGATCATCCTAGTTTGCCCCAGGAGGGTCTCTGTGCAGCTGACATAGAGGTCAGGGGTCACCATGGGGTCAAAACACTGGAAAGGGAGAGACAGATGTCATCTATTCCTCTTCAGTCTACTTCTGACCCAGAAGAAAAATATTGTAAAGTGCACAGTATGTGACAGAGAGATAAGAGAGTGCTCTGGGCATGACTGCTCTCAGTGGCTCCTGGTACTGAACCTCATGGGCTAATGTGTCAATCGGTAGATTTGTTACAGAGATTGGACCCAGCACACATTGTCTTCAGCATTTTTAAGTAAATATCCACATCTTCAGGTTTGTTTTTATGGGTAAAGTGAGATGAAGAAGAGGAGTCAGTAGCTTTGATGCACTGAAATTGGGAAAGGTTTTCTTTATAAACTTTAATTTTTTACATCAATCTCAACATAAAAAATAACTAAGCCTCACCCCCACCGTCCCCAGTCAGAAGCTGGAGCCCTGGACCTCTTGGTTACGCTGCTCTTGAACACATTCATGAAACCAAGCCTGCATTACCTGCAAGATCTGTCCTTCATCATCCCCCAAATTTCTTCTTTCTCTAGTCATCACCATGCTTGCATCCATGTGGAAATCCTCACCTTCACAGTTCACCTCCAACTGGGCTGGTCACACCTGGTCAACCCCACCCAGCATACCTAACTCCTGTCACAGAGAAGCGTGCCCAGCGTCTTTCAAGAAGTTGTGGACCAAAACTACACAGATGCCTGTAGTTCTTTGTCTAAGGAGTAAGAGAATTAGCCCCTCCTAGGGTTGAGCCCACTTACTGGTTTCCCAGTGCAGTATAATTAGTCTGTACTACAGGTTTATAGATAGGTAACAAAGAGCAGACTTAGCAAGCTTTATTTATATAATAATACATATATATGCATATATGTGCATATATATATATACACATATATACATGCATACACATGTATATTTATATCATGATAATCAAGGAAAAAGAGGCTATCAACTTGAAAGTGGGGCCATGGGCAAGGTTTAAAGGGGTAGTCTGAAAAGCTGGACGGATGAAAGGAAGGGGAGGAAGTGATGTAATAATATTAGAAAAAAATTAAGTGGAAAAAAAAGGGCAGGGCCACATGTATAAAGACCCAGAAGAAGGTCTTTATAGCCTTAGATTATAAGGTTTTTCATTAAAAAACAATCTTAATGACTGGTATATCAGGTTGGTAGTATAAACACAACCAGCGGATTAAGAGTAAAGTCTGAAGGAAACTAGGGTTGACAGCATGTCCTGGGGATAGTCAGAGAGCAGAAAACTGCTTTTGAAACCTTCAGGCTTTGTATAGCTTTTCAGTTCCATTGGCACACTGAACATCTGTGTTCAAGCCTATGGGGCCATGCTAATAAATGACCATCAGGCCTGTAAGGAATGGTATCACCTATTCAGGACACTTATGACCAAGATCACAAAGGAGATTAATTTACCCAAGAGGTGAGAAGGTGGAATTAGAGTCAAAGACAGGAGACAGAGGACAAGGGAGAAGGGGAAAAGATACAAGGAGAGAAGAACTTGCCCTGGAGAAGGAGAATGACAAAGGGGACAGGCATAGCCCATGGGCAAATGGCAGTTTATAAAGGTACAAGGGGAACCCCTGTGTTAGGGTGAGCTGTTTAATCTTAGTTGGACATATTAGTCAGGTGAACCAAAGGGATTTTTGATTGCTGAACTTCACTACTCTGATAGCTGGACCTTGGTAGTCGGCCTCAGAAGGAGGAAACACTTACATAAGGGAGTTGACCTGGGTGGCTGTCTTTAAGGATATCATGAATGGGTTTTGGCAAGTTGGAAGGAGTGGGGGAGATAGGCAAGGCCTGTCAGAGACATGCTTGCTATGCTTGGGCTGGCTAGAGTGCCTTAAAGGCCAGATTCAGCTATCCATAGACTGCCATTTGCTGATCCACGCTGCAAAAATAGTCAAGGTGCAAACCTGACAAAGAAATAAGGAAAGGTCGATTTGAAAATGGGAGCATGACCTGGCTGACACTTCAGGGTTAGAGGAACGTGTTATAGGAAGGAGAGGTATGGAAGGTATTCAGTTCCTGTTGAAGTCAGAAAACTGAGGAAGATGTGGCCCTTCTCTTGCGTCACAGTAGGGCATCACACACACTGGGACCGAATGGCACATTTAGGATGTTAGACAGAAGGCGGGGTGCTGCTGGTAGAACAGAGTTGGTGCTATGGTGAAGCTAGGTGTACCTAAGGAGAGTTCAGGTGCACCCGAGGGGCTGTGTAGTCCAGAGACTGCAGTGATGATGGGTCCACGGACGGCAGGTGTCAGTTTCATGACAATGGCTGCAGAATCACTCCTACAGGAGCCATCTGGCCTCTTCTAACTATTTGTGCAGAAGCAAGCCCTGATGTCTCCCTGAGAAGCAAGCAAAGACATCTAGAGAGACAGAGATGGAAGGGCATCTGAGGATCTTGGCCTGGCCATAGGCAAAACTATCCCAGCCTTCATCTCCAACAGCACTAGGAGAATTCAGATGTTAAAGACACATAGATGTTTTTGCCTAGAGATAGAGCTGCCACTGCCTTTCATTGATGAAGTTACCATTGAAAAAATAAGACTTGCGTCCTTCAGCTGTGCTTTGAAGATTAGGCAAGATGAGAAAATCTGGTACCGAAATCTAAGATAAATCTATGCACAGCTTTATTGAGCTACAAGACGACATTGACACTACACCCTCCACCACATTGTTCCATGTTTTCTTAAACTGGCTTCTTGCCTTGGTCTAACTCTACACTGTCCCATCTGTATAGGGACAGAATGAAGAGTGGCTGTTTTTGTTATTCAGTGCTGCTAACCACAGCTTAGCACCCTAGGCCATGGCTGAGGCACAGGAGCTGGTGCCACGAATGTTGTGAGAAAACTGCAATCTGCATCCAAGAGACAATCTCAGAGAAAAAAAGGACAAAGAGGTTAAGAGACAAACAATCTTTGTTCCATGCATGTGGGACAATCCCAAAGATAAATTTTATTGTGGAAATTATTTGAAGACTAAAACCAACTCTTAGATTGATTTCCAGCTGTCAATGAGTTAGTGAAGTTCCTGCAGGGGCTGCTTGGTTTCCTCAGAAAGCATGTCAGCTCTTATGGAGGACATTAATATAACTCTGTTGACCATTGACTCCACAAATATGAGAGGACTTATACAAAGAAAACATCCCCTCCCATGTTCTGCCATAGTTGATATCTTCTAGTCCATTCCTACGGTTTTTACTAGAAAAGGGAAAATTTGGGGGAATGCAAGCTCACCCAAATTTAAAACAAACAAAAACAAGGTAGTTATGTTTTCAAAGGAGATATGAGAAATCTAGCTTCCTGTGTATACTTGGTCTTGTCTATGTGTGTTCAATCTGGCTAACTAAGTTAGCTAGTTGGTATCCTTCCAGTGCCAAGCATGCCAACCGAAGGAGGAATAACCATTAGGAGAGAATGGTGCCTCTGATACGCAGGATGTTTTGGCTTCTAACTAATTGTATAGATGTGTGGTGTGGGTGTGCCTATAGGCTTCAGAAGGTTTTCAAACATGCCTTTGAAATGTCTCCAGTTTTACTCTAGTCTTTCAAAACAACGAAGTAAACGAATGCACACAAATTCACCAAGATCCTTTTTTCCAGGCAGGAGCCAGAGAGGAATGCTGACTAACCCTGGAATGACCAGATCCAAGGGGAATAAAGAGCTGAAAAACAAACTTTAGACAGGTTATACACTTGCTCGGTGAGGCATGGGGCATTTGCAAGTATGAGTAGCCTTATTTTTTGAGAGGCATTACCATTGCCTAAGATGCACATCTGGATGTGTCTGTGACAGCATCTTCCGGGCAGTGTTGAGAAGCAGCTTGATTGTGGGTGGCGGCAGACTGAATGAAGATGGAGGTTGCTTGCAGAGACTAGGACTGTGGACATGATGTGACCAGCATCTCACCCTCTTGCCTGCATGTTTTGTCTCCCACCACAGACTCTGCCACCTTAAAGTATAAACCAAAATAACCCTTCTTCCCTTTATAGGTTGCCTTTAGAGGTATTTTGTTTCAATATCATGAAAAGTCATGAATGCCATACACACCATGTCCATAGCTCCAAGTGTAGAATGTCAAGCCTCTCCTCACCACCACTGCCCCTTTCCAGGCATAGTGGGAGAGGTCAAGGATTCTCTTCCCAGAGTGACCTCATTAGACCTCTCTGTAAGAGCTGCAAACCCTCTGGGAATCCCCAGTGTCACCTGCAGAGAGGGGGAGAGAGGTCCACGCTGAACCACACAAATACTAATGAATATTCCACCTTTAGTGTTTTTCTTCTCACTCACCAACATCACTTCTGCAATCTCAGAAACATTAAGTGCAATTTTCCTAAGTAATTTTTGGATTGTAATAGAAAATGGAAATTATTTTGTTAAATGTACAAATATTTTGAAAAGAGTTCTTCCTGAATGGAGTTTCATGGGAAAACAGATTTTTGAACCCCATTTGAGATAAAGTCTAGCATATTGTGTGTGTGGAGGTTAGTGGGGGGCATATCCACACAAAAGTGCTTGCTTTTTGTTTGAAGAAAAAAAAGATCTGTGTTTATCAATTAATGTTGCCTAATATTGAACATGGATAAAGCAGACATTAATAGTGTTCAATTGCCTGTGGACCCAAGAGCTCTATGCTTCTTCATGCAAACCACTTAGGATCATATACAGATGCAATGATTGGCAGATGAAGAAAAGCAATTACTGTGAAGACCTTGCATTTAGGTTAAAGGACATTAAAGGTATGTTTTATAAGTCAGCTTGATCTGGCAGTAAGGAAAGGGCAGGTTTGACAACCTGGATACAGTATGAGTAAACTAGGATAACATTTAAAAGAATGACCAGAGTGAATGATTGGTAGTTGAAGTGGGAGTTTTTTTTTTTTTTTTTTTTTTTTTTTTTTTTTTTTTTTTTTTTTTTTTTTTTTTTTTTAGAAAAACACTTAATATAGATTAAGGGCAGACTGAGACAACCATTCCAGAGGAGTGGGTGGTTGGACCAAGCAGCAGTGGGCACTGATTCTTCCCTATATCTTGACATGGTAGACTGTCACCCTTAGCATAGGAGGACATATCTACTGAGCCATCAAGACCCCCTGTAACCTTTGAGAGTTTGTCTCAATGCCAGTGGCTTGATAGATGGTCTTTTCTCTTATTGAGTTTCTATAAGCCTACTGTATGAGGTAGCACACCCTCCCCCCCAACAGACTTTATACTAATTACAGAACTGCTCTTTACAATAAAAGCACACCTGGTCTGGCAACAGCTCTGCCAGCCTCCACTGAACAAGTAATATCCAAGCCTGCTACATCAAGAACATTCAGTTCAAGGCTGCTCACCAGAGGCCTGCTGCACAGGGAACACCCAGATAACTGCTATACCAGGAATATCCTGGGCTCAAGCAGATGACTAAAGGCCAGATAATAAGAGCCAGGGTAACATCACATCTTCAGAGCAAAGCTAACCCACTACAGCAAGCTCTGGATATCCTAACATGGCCAAAGCACAAGAAAATGACTGCAAACCCAAGCTTATGAGGATGATAAAGGCCTTTAAAGAAGAAAATAATAAATCCCTTAAAGAAATATAGGAAAACACAACTGAACAGGTAGAGGCTTTTAAAGAGGAAACTAATAAATCCCTTAAAGAAATATAGGGAAAATTCAGTTAAACTCTGAAGAAAATGAATAAAATTGTTCAAGATCTGAAACTGAAATAGAAGCAATAAAGAAAACACGAACTGAAGGAATCCTGGGGATGGAAAACCTCCGGAAGAGAAGAGGAACAACAGATGCAAGCATCACCAGCAGAAGACAGGAGATGAAAGAGAGAATCTCAGTTTAGAAGACATGATAGAAGAAATTCATACTTCAGTCAAAGAAAAAGCAGTATGCAGCAAGCCAATAGGAAACATTAAATTAAATGGAGAGAAACTTAAAGCAGTTCCACTATAATCAGGGACAAGATAAGGGTGTATACTCTCTATCTATCTAGTCAGCATAGTACTTGAAAGTCTAACTAGAGGGAAAAACAAATATGAAAGGAACAAGTCGAAGTATTGCTATTAGCAGATGATATGATAGTAGACATAAGTGATCCTAAAAAGTTATACCAGAAAACACCTACAGCTGATAAACACGTTTAGCGAAGTGCCTGGATACAAAATCAACTTTACAATAGCCACATAAAATAAAAAAAAAAAAATACCTTGGTTGTAACTCTAACCAGTAAGTGAAAGACCTGTATGACAAGAATTTCAAGTCTCTGAAGGAAGCAATAGAGGAAGATATCAGGAGATGGAAAGATCTCCTTTGCACATGGATCTATAGGATTAATATTGTAGAAATGGCCATCTTACAGAAAATAATCTGCAGATTCAATTTTCATCAAACTTCCAACATAATTCTTTACAGACCTTAAAGGAGCAATTCTCAACTTCACATGGAAAAACAAAAAACCTAGGATAGCTAAAACAATCCTGAACAATAAAAGAACTACTATAGGAATCACTGTTTGTGATTTCAGGCTATACTACAGAAAAATAGTAATAAAAACTGCATGGTATTGGTACAGAATCAGATATATTGATCAATGGATTCTAACTGAAGACCCCAAAATAATCTCACACACCTATGGACACTTAATTTTTGACAAAGAAATCAAAACCATACAATGGAAAAAAGGAAGCCTCTTCAACAAATGGTCCTAGTCTAATTAGTGTTATTCATGTAGAAGAATATAAATTGACATATATTTATCACCTTGGACAAAACTTAAGTCCAGAAGATAAAAGACCTCAACATAAATCTGTACACACTAAATGGAAGAGAAAGTTGGGGGGTAAGCCTTGAACTCATTGGCATAGGAAACAAATTCAACAGCTCAGGCACTAAGATCAGCAATTAATAAATTTGACCTCATGAAACTGAAAAGCTTTTAAAAAGGCTAAGAAAACCATCAATAGGCCAAAATGGTATCCTACAGAATGGGAAAAGGTCTTCATCAACCCCACTTCTGATGGAAGGCTAATATCCAAAATATGTAAAGAACTCAGGAATTTAGACACCAACAAACCAAATAACCAAATTTAAAAATACAGAGCTAAACAGAATTCTCAACAGAGGAATCTAGAATGACTGAAAATAATGTAGGGAAATGTTCAGCATCCTTTGTCACCAGGGACATGCAAATCAAGTCAACCCGGAGATTCCATCCCACATCACTCAGAATGGCTAAGATCAAAAAGTCCAGGGACAGCACACACTGGCAAGGATGTGTAACAAGGGGAACACCCCTCCATTGCTGGTAGGTATGCAAATTTGTACAACCACTTTGGAAATCAATTTGTCAGTTTCTCAGAAAATTGAGAATAGTTCTACATCAAGACCCAGCTATACCACTGGACATATGCCCAAAAGATATTCCACAATATCACAAGGACACGTGCTCCACTATGTTCAGAGAAACTTTACTCATAATAGCCAGAAAATGGAAACAACCTAGATGTCCCTCAACTGAAGAATAGATAAAAAAAATATGTGGTACATATACATAATAAAATATTCAGTTATTAAAACCCAGGACATCATGAAATTTGCAGGCAAGCAGCTGGTACTAGAAAATATCCTGAGTTAGGTAATGCAGACCCAGAAAGATATGCATGCATATCACATATAAGTGGACATTAACCATAAAGTGCAAGATAACCATGCTACAATACACAGACCCAAAGAAACTGGGTAATAAGGAGGGCCCAAGGGAGGATGAATGAATCTCACTCACTCAGAAGGGGAAACAAAATAGTCATTAGAGTTGGATGGAGTGAGGAGACTGGCTTGGAGAGGGGGTGAGTAGGGATATTGGAGGGAGGGACATCATTCAGGTACTGGGGTATGTATGATAGAGGCCGGAGAGGGTTGGGAGTGAGAATGGAAATGGGTAGGGGCATCTCTAGGACTAACTGGAGACCTGGAATTGGGGAGGTTAAGGGAAGCCTATAGAGATAACCTACCAGTGGGGGATATGGAGACTGAAGTGGCCACCTCCTGTAGTCAGACAGGACTTCTAGTGGGGGACATTAACCCATCCAGAAAAACTTCTATCCAAAAATCTGTCCTGCCTACAAGATGCTCAGGGATAAAGATGTAGCGGAGACTTTGGGAACAGCCAACTAATGACTGCCCAACTTGAGACCAATCCCATGTGAGAGAGCCAACCGTTACACTAGGGATACTCTGCTATGCTTACTCTGCTCTACTAACATAACTGCCTCCTGAGAGGCTTTATCCAACAGCAGATGGGAACAGATGCAGAGACCCAGAGCCAAGCATCAGGTAGAGGTTGGGGAATCTTGTGGAAGAGTAGGGAATAGAAATAAGGAAGCTGATAGGGTTAAGGACACCACAAGAAGACTTGCAAAGTCACCTAACCTGAGCACATGGGGGCAAGGATACAGAGACTGAACCATCAACCATAGAACATCCAGGGGCTGGACCTAGTCACCCCACACACATGTGTAGCAGATGTTCAGCTTTGTCTTCATGTGGGTTCCCTAACAATTGGACCAGGAGCTGTCTCTTATGCTGAGGTCTGCCATTGAATCCTTTTCCTCTACCTGGACAGCCTGATTGAGCCTCAGTGGGACAGAAGGTACTTAGTCCTACTAGGACTAGATGTCCCAGGGTGGGATGGTACCCAAGAGATGCTTCCCTTTCTCCAAGGGGGTGGTTAATGAGGAGAGAGATTTGTAAGGATGAGAAGAGGAAGAAGGGCAGTTACAATGGGGCTGGAAAGTGAATAAAAAATATGAAGAAAAAAAAAACTGAACCAAATCAAACAATCAACCAACTAACCAACCAACCAACCAACCAACTAACCAACTAACCAACCAACCAACCAACCAACCAACCAACCAACCAACCAACCAAGCCAGAAGAGCAGGATGGATGTTTAGCTAGTCAAAAACAAACAAACAAGCAAACAAACAAGTGAACATGTGTATTAAGGATTCTATAAGTCTGATTGATGGGTTAGAATGCCATGATTGTAGGGAGTAAGAATGCTGAAGATGCAGCGCCAAATTACCTTCAACTCCCTTACTATCCTTGCATTGTCCAGTATCCTGTAACTAGCAAGTAAAATTCAGTTCCCAAGGTCACCCTCACTGTTTCTTCACAGTGATGCTCACTGGGTCACCTAATCATTGTTGGCTATTATACTGTGTCAACATTAAGAGTAACCCTAGAAAGGCTGATGGGACATGAATACTGGTGAGAACGTTCATTGGTGACCCCACCTTAGAAGAGAAGATGATTCATACTGGGAGTGACAGGGAACACTTTTCATGAATGACTTGGGAATCACAGAAGGTGAGTAAATGGGTACATGATATGCTGCTGGAATTCCAAGTTGTGTAGGCTACTGATGATGCCATAGATAGACTAACTTCCATGGTACTTATGTAGCGGTAGTTACATATGTTCTTCTTGGGTAAATTGGCTTTCAGAGGAGCTCCTCTGAAAGAAAAACAGCTACTTTCCCAAGGGTGGGTGAACACATGGAAGAAGGAATGTGGATGTATCTCCTTTATGAGATCCTGTTGTCTGGGTTCCTAACAGTGGTTTTCTGATGTGTGTCATTCTGAACTCAAACCACTTCAATGGAGACCAGCACCCTCACCCCTCATCCCCTTCTCTGCCTCATCACAAAAGGCCTCCCACAGTCTAGCTGCAGAAGCTCCCAATGGTTGGTATGTGTCTGCCTATGTTTTAGGAACCCATACTCTACTTCAAGGCTACATTCAGATTTCCTATACTTCCTGTTACAGCCTGAGTGCTGAAGGGCCCCTACAGGCTCCTGTGGTTGAACACTTAGTTCTCAGGAGGTGGTCCTGTTTGGGGAGGTTTGGGGACCTTTCATAACTGAAGTCTTACCAAGGGTGGGGCTGGAGGTCAGAGCTCCTAAGAGCTTCTAGCTAGTTCTCTGCTTCCTGGCATGCTCACTTGTAAGCAAGTGCCCACCCCCATCGCTAGAGCTACTCCAAGGACAATGGGTTGGACTCTTAACTCCTGAGCCACAGTAGGTACTTGCACTGGGCATTTTATTACAGAAAGGAGAAAAAAAAATACTGCCTTTCACACATGAGAAAGCCAATGCTTTTCAATGATCAATATGTGTAGAATAGGGAAAGCTGGGCTGAAAAACGTACCAAGGAAGAATGAGGAAATTGCCGCTTGGCTGGCATCATAGAATGCTCAGGTACTAGATAGAGCATAACTCTGGGATTCAAGCGTAGAAGTAAGTGGTCTTGATACTCAGAGAAGGGGCGTGCAAAAGTTATGGGAAGTGTGTCATCTCACAGAGTACCTTTCTTCCAGGGGAAATTCATGCAGCCCTGCTAAAGAGATGGAAACCCTACCCTAGAGACACAGTGGTTTTGGTATCTATGAAATATTTTAGATATCGAAAACTGCCACACCCCAAACTTACAGATCTTATATTTTTATAAAACATTAGGAAGTCCCTGGTAGCCTGGAGCGTCATCTCCAGAAGGTAGCAAGAAGGCCAGCTGACATCCCTGTTTGGATGTGTCCTTCTCTTTGTGTGGTGGTGACAAGTTCTTGTTAGTGTTCATCTTTGTTTTGTTTTGTTTCTTGCAAAATGTAGAGAAAGGCAGAACTGAATTAAAAATTGGATTAAGTGCTTTTAGTTGAATGTGCTGTTTTTCAACTTTGTGAGAAAAACAGATTCGCTTACACCTTTTATTTTCTATAATAGAGAAGTGTATAACTTTGATCCCGTGGGAAAGAATACTCACGTAGGCATTTCCCCATCCTAGTTCTCGAGGACCAGTTTATATTCTGCTCAGAAATCAGAACCTGATTTTCCTTGGGAAATGATCAATCTCTTCACCTACTTCTGTTAGTATCTGAATTAGTCTCAATATATTGCTGACTCTCTTGCAGAGGCCATGGGAGACTGAGGCAGGGGAATTCTAAGTTCAAAGCCAGCATGACCTCATATAAAGACCTGACCTCAAAAATAAGAATAAATGAATAATTTCTAGAACCCACAGGATGGACATTCAGTAGGGAGCCCTTTTCCAGGCTGGTGAAGAGATTGCTCAAGGCTACGTTTTGAGAACTGTATAGGATAGGCTTGTTTTTTAAGAAACTATGCTTGTCCTGGAGACCAAAATGCCAAGAGAACCAAGCTGAAGGCTGCTGTTTGTCACTCAGGTAGAAGGAAGAACTTCAACTGAAGAATCCTGTTGTAAAGAACAACAACATGGCTGAACTCTAGGCTCTGGTTAGTTACCCTGTGCTTCCTCAGTCCCTCTTGGAGGACAGACATTTGAAATGCCAGAATCATAGATTTTACAGCTTTACTATAGTGTGCCTTTAGAGGTACGGACAATCATTTCAAGGAGCACTCAGCAAAGAAAGCAGAGCTTTGCAGACTTGACAAATTAAAGCAAGAGAAGAGCTGGGTGAAGTGAACAGTGAATGTATGTGGGAGTCAGCTGTGGACAAATACAAAACCAGACAATTGTTGAGTGCAAAGGAGTCAATTAAAATGCAAATATTATGCATGTTCCATATTAAAAAGAGCAAGGAAATTAGGAAAACAAGCTAAGGATTAAAAAGTTGATTATATATTTTAATTAAGTGATAATTTATGACAGAGCTTTAATGGGGATTATATGAAAATATGTGGAGAAAAGTTCACCAGTGACAGTGGGTTAAAAGTTAATGCTGTACAAAGGTTGTAGAGTGTGCTGCTTTAGAATGCTTCTGAAATGTTTGAATGCATGCTCCAGCAATTTAATGTTTTAATTAATCCATAATAACTCCATCATCATTAATAATACTATAAACTCACTGCACCTCATGTCCACTCAGGAGAAGCATTTTCCCATGTGGGCAATGCAATGCTTTCCAGAACCTTCATTTTGTTTTGAGATGGTCACGTTTCTCCTACTCTAACAGGGACTGGAGACGAACCTGTGAACCCACCATTTCTAGGGCCAGAAGTCAGGCCTCCTCTTCAAGGTTGCTCCATCTCAGGGTTCTCCCTCCATCCCTTTATCCTTAGAGGCATAGAAGTTGGCAAGAAAACCCTACCTGCCTACAGCAATCTTTTTAATGAGCCTTGTTTTGGATGATCCAAGCTTCTCTCCTCTCTTGGTTTCCTTACTAGGGCTTTGGTCCACTGCTCAGATCTAGGGGATTTCTCCATGGAAGACACCAAACCACCAGGTCTTCTGCCTTGCCTGGAGCTCTGCAAGGGGACCTGTGTGAGTCAAACAGAGGAGGCTGGAAACAGCACACTGGGAAGCAGACATAAGCAGTGGAGTCTGCTTAGTAAGGAGACGGCTTCTCCTCCTTCTTGGTTCACTATTTGTCCCGTGGAAGAGTCAGTGGGGATGGAAGGATGGGTAAAATGCCCAAGTGAGAACACATAGAAATAACTACAACTCAGATCTATGTGCAGTCCGCATGTCCTTCAGAGATGTTTGCACAAGAAAGGTACTGTCAAATTGCACAGATATCTCCTTGTGTAATACTTACATCTTGATCCTGAAGACCTGATTCTCGTGGGAATTTCCCCCTACTGAAATTTGAAGAGGTGTGCTGGCTGTTTTCATGTCAGCTTGACACAAGCTAAAAAGGAGGAAACGAGGTTGAGAAACTGCCCTTGTAAGTCTGGGCCATGGTCAAATAAGTGCTTACCCAATTAGTGATTAACGATGGAGGGTCTGGCCCATGGTGAGTGCTGCCATCTCTGGGCCGGCAGTCCTGGATTCTATAAGGAAGCAGGTTGCTCAAACTATGAGAAGCAAGCTAGTTAGCAGTATCCCCTCCTGGGTCAGCTTCTACTTCCAGGTTCCTGTCCTGTTTGAGATCCTGTCCTGACTTCCTTTGGTGATGAAAGCATAAACCAAATAACCGCGTTCTTCCTCAGCTTGCTTTTGCTCGTGGTGTTTCATCACAGCAATTGTAACCCTAACTAGGAAAGAAATTGGTATCAGGATAGTGGATAATTACTATGATAGACCTGACCACATTTTGGGGGTTTCTTTTTGTTTGGTTGGTTGTTGTTTTGTTTTGTTTTGTTTTTCTGGAGGGCTATGAAAGGACTTTGGCCCTTTGGGCTAGAGTCTTCAAAGCTTGGTGAGCTGTTCTGCAGGAGTTTGGAAAAATGTTAAAAGAAACTGTACAGAAGAGTCCTGGCTTTTAAGGCTTCAGAGGGAAGCAAAGACTCCCCAAAGCTATTTGTATGAAGAATCTGTGGCAGCTGGTCAGCTGGGGCAGAAGAGTCAACTGTGATTAAGAAGAGATCAGCATCATGGAGGCGATGGGAAGGTTTCCACAGGGTCCAAATACAGCGGCCATGTTCCAGAGTCAGCCAAGACCCTCCCATGAGCTGGCAGCTGAATTTGGCAGTGTAAGAGTCACCCAGGTGGCGCTGCTTTTGAAGGCTTGAAGAGGTCTCCTCGAGAGCAGCTGAGGCGCGACACTGTGGGCGACCACTGGCGAAGGTGCAGCCTTTGTAATGGTTGAAGGCCCAGTACTGAAGGGGTCGTGTGAAGAAGTCGAGGCTTAGCACCATGAAGAGAGCCCAGGAGAGGCTGTTGGTGAAAGAACAGCCCAGTTGCAGCAGCATTGTGACCCCAGTATTTTGAAGATGCCAGCACCGGAATGACCACCAAGGACAGCTGTCAGTCAAAGTGGAGCGTGCCTTAACTGAGAAGACAAGCTGTGTGTGCAGCAGAGGGAGGAGCCAGAGAAGCCACCCCAGCCCCTTTTAGGAACCCAGAAGAACATGAGTGGATCCAGACATTGGACACTGGGTTATTTACAGCCCTGGAGGGTGATTTTGCTTTGTCCTGATTGTGAACATGTCCTGGTTCTTCCTTCTTGAAATACAAAAGAAGCTTAATTAATTTTGACTTTTCTAGAAGCTCACAATTGAGAGATTTTGGATTTTAAAAGAGACTGGATTTTTAAGGATATCTTTTGGATATTACAGTGTTTGAATAGGTAAAGACTGTGATATTTACATTTGTAATATGGTTTATATTAGATATTTATTAATCTGAGGTCTTGGGTGATGAATAAAAAGATTAAAGGCTATATCCTAATAAGTGTACTGTTTGTGTGTCGAGTTGACAAGAGGTCAGTCGTGGTAGCTAATTTTATGTCGACTTAGTAGGTTAGAGTTATTTGAGAGAAGTGAACCTCAATTGAGGAAATTCCTCCACAAGACTGGACTGTCAGCACTCTGGAAAGTCTTTTCTTAGTGATTGATGAGAACAGTCCCAGCCCATTGTGATTGGTGCCACCCTTGGCTTGTGGCCCTGAGTGCTATAAGAAAGCAGACTGAGCAAGCCAGGGAGATTGAGCCAATTGCAGCACTCCTCCGTGGTCTCTGCATCAGCTCCTGCCTCCAGCTTCCTACTCTATTTTCAGTTCATGTCTTGACGTCCTCCAAGGATGGAATATAATCTAAAGGTATAGGCAAAAAAAAAAAAAAAATGCTTTTCTCCCCAACTTACTTTTGGTCACAGTGTTTCATCACAGCAAGACAAAACATAACAAACACATGTGGTGTCTGAAGCCACCCTGGTGGTTGCCAGGATTATGTTGTGCTCTACTCGATAAAATGATCTGTGGTGCTAATGTATGGTGATCTTGGCCTCATATTTTTTTTTCCACATGATGATTTAAAACAAACTTTGCAATACACACCATACCTGCAGACACACAGGGATACCATTCAACCATTAAGAAGGAAGAGAATCTTGCCATATACATCAACAAATAAACCTTGACACATATGCTCAATGAAAACATCCAGACACCAGAAACAGGTACCCACGTGGTCTTGTCCCTGCGAGGAGGAGTTTGAATTAGCTTCTGAGAGGTTGAATGGGCAGACTTATTTTATTATCTCTGCGACACCTTCCTAATTCTAACTCTTTCCCAGACACAGGAACAAGAAACAAACACACTCCCTTCTGATACTGTACACATGGAGCTCTTTAGGTGGCTGTGTTGTCTCTAAAAGGCAAGCCTTGGCTACAGAGCAAGATTTTATGGGGAATAAAAAGACCCAACTGATAACCAATCAGCACTTGACTAAAGTCTAATACGCCAAGAACTTTGTGTCTTGCAATTCTTTTTTAAAATTGTTGTTGATAGAACATGATTTTAATATTTTCAACTGTTAATATTCAACAAACAGAATAATTATTTTAAGCTATATTTCATTGTTATATTTCATTTTCATTTCTAATTTTATCAGTGGATACTGTCTCTGTGTTCTCTGGTTAGTCTGGCTAAGGGTTTATCTGTCTTGTTGATTTTCTCAAAGAATCAGATCCTGGTTTTGTTGATTCTTTTTATGGTTCTTTTTGGTTTTGCTTGGTTGATTTCAGCCCTGAGTTTGATTATTTCCTGCCCTCTACTCCTCTTGGGTGTATTTGCTTCTTTTGGTTCTAGACCTTTCAGGTGTGCTGTCAAGCTGCTAGTGTAAGCTCTCTTCTGATGTTTCATTTTGGAGGAGCTTAGAGCTATGAGTTTTTCCTCTTACCACTGCTTTCATTGTGTCCCATAAGTTTTGTTATGGTGTGTCTTCATTTTCATTAAAGTCTAAAAAGCCTTTAATTTCTTAATTTCTTCCTTGACCAAGTTATCACTGAGTAGAATGTTGTTCAGCTTCCATGTGGATGTGCGCTTTCAGTTGTTTTGTTGGTATTTAAGACCAGCCTTAGTCTTTGGTGATCTGATAGGGTGCATGGGGTTATTTCAGTCTTCTTGTATCTGTTGGGGCCTGTTTTGTGATCCATTATGTGGTCAATTTTGGAGAAGGTACCATGTGGTGCTGAGAAGAAAGTATATTCTTTTGCTTTAGGATGAAATATTCTCTAAATATCTGTTAGATCCATTGGTTCATAACTTCTGTTTCACTGTGTCTCTGTTTTGTCTCTGATTCCATGATCTGTCCATTGCTGAGAGTGGGGTGTTGAAGTCTCCCACTATTATTGTATAGGGTGCGATGTGTGCTTTGAGTTTTAGTAAAGTTTCTTTTATGAATGTGGTTGCCCTTGCATTTGGAGCATAGATGTTCAGAATTGAGAGTTCATCTTGGTAGATTTTTTCCTTTGACCAGTATGAAGACCTTATCTTTTTTGATAACTTATGGATAAAAGTTGATTTCATTCCATATTAGAATGGCTACTCCAGCTTGTTTCTTGGGACCATTTGCTTGGAAAATTGTTTTCCAGCTTTTCACTCTGAGGTGTTGTCACTCAGGTGCATTTCCTGTATGCAGCAAAATTCTGGGTCCTGTTTACATATACAGTGTGTTAGTCTATGTCTTTTTTGGAGAATTGAGTCAACTGATGTTAAGAGATATTAAGAAAAAGTGATTGTTACTTCCTGTTATTTTCGTTGGTAGAGATAGAATTGTGTTTGTGGGGCTATCTTCTTTTGGGTATGTTGCTTTTTCTAGGATGTAGTTTCCCTCCTGGTGTTGGTGTTTTCCTCCTATTATCCTTTGTAGGGCTGGATTTATGGAAAGATATTATGTAAATTTGGTTTGTCATGGAATATCTTGGTTTCTCTGTCTATGATAATTGAGAGTTTTGCTGGGTATAGTAGCCTAGGCTGGGATTTGTGTTTTCTTAGGGTCTGTATAACATCTGCCCAGGATCTTCTAGGTTTTATCATCTCTGGTGAGAAGTCTGNTGTAATTCTGATAGGTCTACCTTAATATGTTACTTGATCTTTTTCCCTTATTGCCTTTAATATTCTTTCTTTATTTAGTGCATTTGGTGTTTTGATTATTATGTGATAGGAGGAATTTCTATTCTGGTCCAGTCTATTTGGAGTTGTGTAGGCTTCTTGTGTGTTCATGGGAATCTCTTTCTTTAGATTAGGAAAGTTTTCTTCTATAATTTTGTTGAAGACATTTACTAGCCCTTTCTGTTGGGAATCTTCACTCTCTTCTATACCTGTTATCCTTAGGTTTGGTCTTCTTATTGTGTCCTGGATTTTCTGGATGTTTGGGGTTAGGGGCTTTTTGCATTTTATTTAACTGTTGTGTCAATGTTTTCTATGGCATCTTCTGCAGCTGAGAGTCTCTCTTCTATCTCTTGTATTCAGTTAGTGATGCTTGCATCTATGACTCCTGATCTCTTTCCTNGGTTTTCTAACTCTAGTGTTGTCTCCCTTTGTGATTTCTTTATTGTTTCTATTTCCATTTTTAGATCTTGGATGGTTTTGTTCATTTCCTTCACCTGTTTGATTGTGTTTTCCTGTAATTCTTTAAGGGATTTTTGTGTTTCCTCTTTAAGGGCTTCTACCTGTTTACCTGTGTTCTCCTGTATTTCTTTAATGGAAATATTTATGTCTTTCTTAAGGTCCTCTATCATCATCATGAGAAGTGATTTTAAAATCTTGCTCTTCTGGTGTGATGGTATATCTGGGACTTGCTATGGTGGGAGAACTGGGTTCTGATGATGCCAAGTAACCTTGGTTTCTGTTACTTATGTTTTTATTCTTGCCTCCTGCCACCTGATTATCTCTAGGGCTAACTGCCCTCACTATACCTAACTGGAGCTTGCCCTTCCTGTGATCCTGGTTGTGTCAGAACTCCTCAGAGTTCAACTGTCTTTGTGATCCAGTGATTCTGGGATACTGTGATCCTGAGAACCTGGGCGTGTTGGAGTTCCTGGGAGTCAAGCTGCCTCTGGGACCCTGAGATCCGGGTGTGACCAAGCTCCTAGGATCCTGGAATCCTGTGGTCCTTGGGCATGTTAGAGCACCTGGGAGTGGAGCTTCCTCTGGTTGTTGTGGGACTATCTGAGAGGTCTGCTCAGGGCAAGGCTCAGACCAGAAGGAAGCTGTGCCACTGGTTGGGTGGGGTTTCTGAGTGACTGGGTCCCTTGGGGCAGATATTGTATCCTCTTTACCTCTGATCCTATGATCCTGGGAGTGTTAGAGCACCTAGGAAAAGAGCTTCCTCTGGGCGCTGTGGGACTAGCTTCGAGGTCTGCTCAGGACACTGACTCAGACTGGAAGGAACCTGTGCCAGTGGTCAGGTAGAGTTCCTGGGTGCCTGGGTCTCACTGGACCTAGTTACTCCTGATGTTGGGACAAATTGTGTCCTGCAATTCTTATATACAACCATAAGGCAAAATTCACTCCTAAGTTATAAAGTGTTCCAAGAAGCTGTGACTATCTCTTATGTCATGCGCAACTTCCCAAGATGCTGGTACACACAATGGTATTTCCTAGTTTCCCTGATGTACACTGTAGGATCAGGAATAGGTTGGGCAGTGGAGAGAGGGAACACAGATGATGAGACATGCGGACGACTTCCCTGTGGCATTACCCTTGCCATGGAACACCTTGGCTGATGTTAGTTGGGTTAAGTGCTCCCAGGTGACGTTTCTTTGGCTGGTTGGTTCCATCCCAGGATCTCCCACCGCTCTGCAGCTTGCACACCCATCACATGTCTATAAGGAGCCAGTGTGGCAGGATTAGCTGCAGGTGGGAACCTGCTTACAGCACCTGTCTACTGTTTAACTTCTCCTGGGCTCCTCTCTGAAGTCTGGGCAGCTGTCTGCTGTCCCAAGCCAGCCAGAAAGCAAACACCTGTTTTCATCTCTAAAAGTAAAATTTAGCATGTTTATGAGGTCCTAAATCTCTCTCCCAACAAGCTGAGCTTTTTAATTCCGTTCTTTCCCACTTGCCCTGAAGGAATAAAGTTTAAAAGCAGCATCAGCTTTTTTGCCGCTTTGTTCTGTCTGTGGAACTCATCTTTGGAATGAAAAGCATATTTGAAAGCCTGCTGTGAAATAGAAGCCGTGCTGGGTTTATTTGTTGAGGTTGTGTTGACTTTATGGGTGATCAGACTTGAGCTGGCTTAGAGACACTTGGAGACCCAGGGCCAAGCACTATTTTTCTTAACATGTCTCTCCTATGTTTCTACAATGAAAGCTCCATTAATTACATCTCATCATTTCCTCTCCGTCTCCTCGGTAAAATGTAGATACTGGAAAGTATCATATTTGTCTTTTAAATACATTGTGTGTGGGGCTGATCCCATGAAGAAGAGCACTAGCTGTTCTTCTAGAGGGCAGGGGTTCAATTCCTAGTACCTATTGGTGGCTCACATATTATAATTCCAGTCCTAGGGAACCTTTCACTATCTTCTGGCTTCTAGGGGACATGCCCATGGTTCACAGACATCCATGCAAGCAAACATCCACACTTACATTTTCAACAAGTTTTTTTCTTTTTTAATTTATTAAGTGGTACTATGTATGGATAGACTAAACCCTAGAAGAATTCTCTAGCTTGGCAAAAGTGAGTGAGCAGGGCATTTGGCTTTGTTTCTTGAGCCAGCAATGCTGGTCTGTCCCTGGCTTGGGTTTTATGAGAACAATGATGGATAAGGACCTGAGGTCCCCAGGCTAGGGACTCCAGTCCAAAGAAAGCAGCCAATCAGATTGCCCCTTGAATTTTAATTCTCCTCTTATCTCACAGAATGGACTGGCAAATAAAAGTGACTCTCAATTCTTCCACTACCCTGAAAAATCCTAATCTCAAACTGCCTCTTTTCTTTTTTCAATTATCAAAATTGTTAGATTTATTCCTTGTATTTTACATGTATGTGTGTTTGCCTACAGGTATATATGTGCACCACCTGCATGACTATGCCCATGGAGGTTAGGAGAGTGCTGGGTTTGGCACAGCTGTGTAAGGGGAGGTGGATGAGGGGTCCATCATGGCTGTGTAAGGGCAGAGGGGAGGTGTGACACAGTTCCTGCCCCCCAGAGCATCGCCAGTTGTCGATACCCAGGATGCCCATGTGTGCTGATGACTCCTGTTGGCCTGACATTGATCTGATGTCTCTTCTATGTTACTTTCAGTCTCTCTTTCTGGGGAATACTTCCCTCATTACTCAGAGCTAATCTCTTCATAATAAATGAAACAGATGTAGTTCTCAAAAATGGGGATTGGAGGTGTTCATGAGACTGTGAAGGATAAGGAACAGACCTTCCACTTGGCCTTAAGTGCCATGGGAAAGGATCTAGATAACAGAGGTCATTAAAGCCTACATGGTCCTTTGTAGAAAGAGTTCATTGCCAGACTTGGCCTTGAATTTGGAATTATGAGGAGATACATGTACCATCCCTCTAATCCTATGACTGCTACATTAATTAGCCAGGGTGAACTTTGGGGACAACATGGACAGAGGGTAAAGTGGTCTCAAGAAGAAAAAGCATAGATAGGAAAAGAAGGAGTTATCTATTAAAACACACACACACACGCACACACACACACACACACACACACACACAAGCAAGTGATACATGGGTTTTTCTATAGGAGGAAGGCTTGTATATGTTCTAGAAATAAACAGTATTGGAAGGAGAGTACATGAGACTATGGAATTGTTAAGATGAGGAAACAAAGAGAGTTAAAAGATGATGCACAAGCATATAAAAAGTAAGTACTTCATTCTCCTAGCTTCTTGGAGGACTGAAGATAACAATGCCTATTTTATTTACATAAACTTTAAAACTTTGTAAGAAATTATTTTTTCCTTAGTAGTCTGTCACCTTTCTGTTCTGACACGAAACAGTTACTAAAGACTGCTATCTGCTACACTTGGAAACTACAAGAGCTGTGCCTGGCTCCTCATGTAGAACAGCCTGTGTAAAAGTATAAGGAAATGAACTTTGGCTTTGTGTTTAGTTCCTATTTTAAGGAAGCAGGGATTGGGACTATACATAAATTCAGGATTCATAGATTTTTATGTAACTTAATGATTTCTTAAAAAAAAATTAACAATGGTCAAAACCTTGATGATGTAACTTAAAAAATAAAAGTCTGGGTTCGGGCTCTCTGTTCGGGAGAAGGCTAAAGCAGGAGAAAGAAGAAGGAAGAAGAAAGAATGAGAAGAATGATGAGAATCCTGGGGTAAAGAGAGAGCACCTGAACTGACAGCTTGCATCCACTCCTGACTCCAAATCATTATTAAATCAGTGCTGCTCTGCTCCTATTCCCCCTTTCTCAGGACCCACCTCATGCTGAGGCTGGACCTCAGCAGAAGAGGCCATCAGATCTCTAGGAATAATAGGAGGCTGTAAGCCTCTGTGTGGGTGCTAGGGACCACGCCCAGGTCCTTCACACTGAACCAACTCTCTAGCCACAGACTGTCTTCTCTAACATGAGTGTGGTGAATGTTTATACACACACTGGTGGTATTTATGTATCAGGAGCACAGATTTCCATACATACAGAGTGGCACACAGCTTCTTCCTGGCAGTAAGCAGGAACATGCGGCTTAAATGCAGTACTCATGGCAGAGGGCTGTGAGTTTGCCTGTTCAGACTATTAGAGATTTTTTGGGCACAATCAGAAGAAATTACTCACGGTTCGCAAGTGGTTGCCTCTGGTGGGTAGAGAGGGGAGCCTGGGAACCTGGCAAAGCTCCTGTATGCCTTTTCCACAGGGATAAGTTGTAAAGGGAAAATAAAACAGTAATCATTCTGTGAATTTTAAAATGTGAGTCCCTAATGAAGACCAACACACAGAGAAAAATGTCAGGAGCAAAGTAAACTTTTAAAGCAAGGCCTTTAAAGAAAATTATCCCTTCTAAATAATACTTTAAAATATATGTATTACCCATTATGACTGAAGAACTTCAAATGTTGTAACTGCAAGATGTATGTATTTTACAATAAACCCATCATGGCATAAACTTCTTGAGATTTCCACACAGGCTCTTTCTCTGTAGCTGTTAGTGTTTTGCATGCTTTCATTAACTAATTTAGAAATAAAAGCATAATTGGTAGAAACTCCAATTTCTAAAACTCCTAAGGGAAACAACTGTTTTTTTATATTACAATTCTTTGTCGAAGTGTTGAGTTTCCATGGCTCCACTGAATTGGAATTGGTGTCACTGGACTGTGAGTGGTTTCTGAAGAAGCATCTGTTTTGTCTCAACCTGAATTTGCCTTGAACCTGAGGTGTTATCAATTTGCACAATACTGGAGGCTCATAGAGGAGTTCCACAGGGTTCAGGCAAGCATGTGGGATGAATCAGAAACTAGTACTCGATCAGAAAGCTGCACAGATGAAATATGGTCAAGCACAACGCAATATGGCTCTATGGGTCAAGCACAATGCAACTCACAGTGTTCACTGTAGGCTCTGCTAGTGACTGGGGTGTGTTCATGTGGTTCATCTGCTCAGGAACCTCACAGCCAGGAGGTATCAATCAATAGGGCAATGAGGGATGGAAGGACAGTAAGGCTGGAATTTGTAGAAGACCATCATCACTCTTTGACGATGATCTATGAGTCACACCAAAGGGACACAGAATGTCTTGCTACAGTGATGCCTTCTAAGTTGCCTCTGATGATGGTTGTCAGTCCAGCCTGGCCTGGGTGGGGAGAGATCCTTCTGTTCAGAATCAAGAACAGGAAGGGGGCAGCCACAAGTGGGTACAGGTGGCAGAGGCCAGAGCCACTTGGAGAGTAGATTTCCAGCGAGTAATGATCCAGGTAAAATATTCCTGTTTGATAATGAGAAGAACCATGGAACAGGAAGGTGTGGCAGAGAGTGTAATGCTTTTCAGGGGAAACAGAGACAGGCTAAGAAAAACAAGACTGAAAGATATGACATTTACATACCTGTAATCTGCTAAGACCTGCCCAGTTTTGGATTTAATCTGATAGGTGAAACAAGGAAATGAAGAAGGGACAGAGATATGTCTATGAAAAAGCTGGGCTGTAGGCTCTGATGGAGACACACCAGCAGCTGGGAAACTCAACATAGCTATAGTAAATTGCATGGTGAGGGGATTGGTTTACTGTATACAGTTGACCAAGGAAGAGGCCAGTTAGGTTCCTAATCTTGATAGGAAGTGTTGGTAGACTTTGCCACTCCACTGAGTCTGACTCAGGGGAAGGCTTTGCCATTCCCATGGGTCTGAGGCATTGGGATCCTCAACATGGCTGTCCTTATACCAATAGTACACATTCCCTTAGGAGGACTTCATCCACTCCTCATAATAATCCAGTCAACTTTTCCGTCAACCTGAAATTAAAAGAGGAAACAAATTCTGATAATTCTGTGAATTTTATTGATGTGTTATTGAAATTTTTAATAAGCTAACACATACATAGCCATGATTTTGATTGATGCTCTTCTAAGGAGTAAGTACAAACTAGGGATTTGTACTTTAATGATAAAATTGAGGTGATTTCAGAAGAAGGTCTAAAGAATTTGGGGTTCTCATATGATTTATTATACACTCATTTGTGACAAATCTTTATAATTGAGTAAAGCTCACATATAATTGAATGTAAATCTATTGTGTTACATGAATAAAGTTTATCTGGGCAATCTCCTTCCTTGTTTTATGTGATTTTGTTAAGCTTGAGCTTGAGCGTTTGGAAGCTAAATAGAACTGTAGCTGACATTCTCTGTTGGCCTTCAAGCTGGGGCCATGCAGGTCCTCAGAGCAGCTTATGAAATCTGAGGTGTTTAGCTGTGAGAGAGTGAAGCACATAGAAGCTATGCTCCATCCTCTATAAGCAGTGGTGGGCTGGGGGAGGGGACAGCTGCTGCCAGCACAATGACAACAGTCAGCTGATCATCCAAACAGGTTAAGACTCACCTTTCCCCATGAACACCTGGCATGGAATCCACTGGCTGACTTTCCCATTAGTCAAAGCAATCAGTATGAAATACTCACACCACCATATCCCATAATAATCACCCATAATCTAATCTATGCTGAGGAGAACATTTACTTTGAATCAGAAGTGAATTTGTTCCCTTTTTTGGATCCTTTGACAAAAATTAGTTGTAGGAGCCATATAACTAGTGAGCTTTTACTCTTTTTTTTATCTAAATTTTTTTAGATTTATTTTTTATATGCATTGGTATGTTGCTGCACTCATGTCTGTTTGAGGGTCCCAGATCTCCCTGAAACTGGAGTTGAGACAGGTGTAAGCTGCCATGTTGAACCTGGGGCCTCTGGAAGAGCAGCCAGTGCTTTTAACCACTGAACCATCTCTCCAGCCCTAAGCTTTTATTCCTAAAGCAATGAAGATATATCAATGATAGATGTGTACATGGATAAGTAAAGATAGATGGGAGTGGATAGAGATAGGGAGATGATAACATATATACATAGATGATGGGTAGATAGATAAACAGAGATGCTAGATAGTAGGTAAAAAAGATAATAGATATACAGACAGATAAATAATAGGAAACGGAGTATATAGAAACATAGGTAATGGATGGGTGGTATCTGTTGTTAATCCTCATTATGGATATTCAAAACTTTAAATTTTATCATGTTCTTCCAAATCAATGAATACTTCTGAAACAAAAATTTATATTTAATATAAGACAAAAACTTAATCAATGGAATATAATCAGGGGAAAAGAACTCCTTCCATTGGTCCAGTCACACACAGTAAGAGGGAGAAGATGGAGGTGGAGATACGATGCAGGTCAGGAAGCAAGTGAAGTCAGGGTAAAAGCTTGCAGAGTCACAGCTTGGGTGACAGCCTCATTAATGTCACTGCACATTTAACTATTTTCTAAATTTGAGAGCTGCTCATAACAACAGTGGACACCCTCTGGGGTTCCCCTGTGGAACCGAGCATTCTCATCCAAAATACTCATGTGGCAAAAACGTTCTTGGCTCTGTGAGAAACCACTAACCATAATTCATAGCAAATGCACACTGTATTCCCACAGCTAAGGGGGAGGGGGAGGTGTGCGTCTCATACCTTCTACAGAAAATGGCCCCTCATGTCGAGTATGCTGTGGGATCATCTGAGAGTGGGGTGTCTCATGTCTTCCACACAAATGCATCTTGTGTATTCCCACATCCGTGCACCCTTATGTGCCTGCACTGTTCCATAGCCTCTTCATTTGCTGTGGAAAGCAGGCTCCTCAGCCTGGACAGTGCCTGGATGTCCAGATCTCCTTTGTGTTTGACTTTGTACCTTCTCAATGGCCTAAGAAGTAAAACATTTGATCCATATGTGCTTATTTAACATCTGAACATCTTCTGAGGTAAAGAGCCTGTTGAAATTTTTCCCTCCCTTTTAACTAAGGTCATTACTTTTTGCTTCTTAATCTGACTCCGTTTGTGTTTTTCTGTATATTTCTCTGCTTTTGCCAGGCTAGAGACTTTTTCATGCTTGTCTTCAATGTTCCTAATTCTCTCTTTCACTATGTCAACCACCTGTTGGTCTTTGAGTTAATATCAAAAACAATGTTAATTTAATGTCCATTGCTAAAATTCTCTCCCAAACCCTAGTTTCTTTTTGTTTTCCATGATTTTAGTTAACATTGATTAACTATGGTCAAAAATACTAAATTAAATCCACCATCCTGTACATAAAACAAGTCACCGTTTGAGGTTCCATGCCTTTCTGAATAGTATAATAGCACCCCAGGCTGGCCTGATGAGTTCCTTCCTAGTGAGTTCTGTCTTAGTGCTCCAATGTGTTCAAATGTATTGCTCTGGGGCAACCTCACAGCCCTATCTATTGTCAGAGTGACAGGACATTGCATGGGCATTTTTCAGGTGACCTTTATTCTCAGTGAGAGAGAAATGCTGTGAGTGTTCTATTAGATGAAGAGAAGCTGCTTACTTGCTTCTTTCAGTGGAAAAGCAAAAATGCTTGACTTAATAAAGGAAAAAACCATGCATGCTGAGGTCCTGAGATCTACAAGAGCACATCAACTATCCATGACACTGTAAAAAAGAAAAAAAGAAATGTGTCAGAGTTTCCCACTTTGTGTTGACAAAGACAAAACTATGACCAAGATTAATACCCTGGATTAATACCCTGGATATAAATAAATAAATAAATAAATCCACAAAAAAAAAAAAAACAGCAAACATTTGAAATGTATTGGAGGATGCTGAATATTCCAAATACTTTATGGAGTGCTCAACTGAGAGAGAAAAATCAGAGCACCTGTGTGGGTATTCTTACATACTATTATAAAATAAAATACAAAGTTGTCATCACAAGTCAGGTATCACCCGCAATTGAAAGCAGAGCATCCAGATGGGACTGCATAGCTGAGCTCAGAGCCCAAGACCAGATGGATTAAAAGTAATCACCAAGCCACAATGATTTTAATCATCTGCCATACATACGGTGTGTACATTGGCCACCAGTAGGCAGAATGAATGAACATAAAAATGTAACTACATATGATAAATAACAAATTATGAAAATCTCACATAGCTGTATCAATAAGAGAAAAAATATACTTGTATGGAAGAAAAGGAAGAGAAATATTGCCACTCTTCCCTGGAGTGTTGTCTGTTTTATGGCATTTGAGCTAAAGCGCATGTAACAATATCAATAACAGCAAAATATTCTTGTATAGATGAAGAAAAAGGGAAATATTCTTTCTCTTCCCCAGAGTACTCTGACTATTTTATGGTATTTGAACATCCTCATCAATTGTACAATCAGCTTGTCAGACTCATCATGAAAGGAAATTTGCTGGAATTTAGTCTGGGAATAAATTCACTCTCTGTATCAATTTGAGTGAGATTGGCATTTTAGGAACGCCACATCTCCTAACCCGTGAAAGTGATGTTTTCTTTCATACAGACCTTCATATTTTTCTCCCAGAAATATTGTAGAGTTTTCAGCATAAACCATTTGCAGGTAATTCGTTGAACTTATTTTCAGGTATTGATTGTGTATGTGGAGCTGACTCCTGGATATTATTGCTGGCAGGAGGGTGTGGCCCTGATCTTTCCATCTGTTTTTAGGTTCAGTGAACATTCTGTATTAGTTACCTATACCAAAGAGCTCTTTGTATGTTGTTTTATTTGATATATGCAGTCATATACTTGCCTCTTTAAACACTAGCTTTCATTCTCTGATTGATTGTCAATGGAATGCAGTATTATATTGCCTATAACCAATGCTATTCAATGCCCTTATCTGGGGCTTCAGGAGAAATGTTCCATATTTATTTTACAAGCATCGTAGGGGCTGGATTTTCTTAGCCAGACCTTTGTTTTGGTTGTTTCCTTTGGCTATAAATACATGGACAGTTTTTACTGAGTAGGATCACAGCATTTTATCAGCTCCTTACTGGAATCATTAAAGCCAGCATGTATCTATGTCCCCATTTTATCAAGGGATTGTTTCGAAGGTTCTATTATCCTTCTATCAAATAGGGATGAATTTGCTGGGACACTTGCTTTTGATTGCTGGTGTTTAATAATTGCAAGCACAGTCTATAAGAATCCTTTGCTTCACTTTCTAGGTGATGACTTTCAGGAGTGTACCTCAGGATTGTGCTGGTTCATGGAGATGCATGTTTGAGCCTCATTAGGCTGTTGTCAGACCACTGTCATATTCACAGAATGAAGTAATCCAGAGATGCTTACAAGGCACATGTTTGTCTTTATATTTTTTATATGTGTATTTTGTTTTTCTGGGAGATGATTGTTATCCTCAAAGGGAATGAAATTACCCAGAGATGGTGTCTTTCGAGACCTGTGAAAGGCTGAGTTAGGGACAGCAAGTGTCTACTTTGTCTGGACCCTCATCCTGCAGCTACAGTTTATATAACCAGTTTCTAGCAGGTTCTTCTCTGCAGTCTCAGATGCCCCATTGCTTTCAGCTTCCAATAACTCCCCTGCACAGTGGCTCTGCCTGTATCACTTGGATGATTCTTCAAGAGGACCAAAGCAAATGTGAGTTTACAAAAACCTCTCCCGACTGTTTATTGGCAGCTGTACAGTCTTCTCACGCAACCTTGGTTCCTCCCCCAAAGCACTGCCCCTTTCTTTCTAGCCACACCCTCTGCATACCACATCACAGTGCGCTCAAAAATCTGACCTGCTGTCAGCCATAGACCCAGCCACTGTACCATCCAGAATGAGGGAGCAAGGGACTCATTTTCTACTTGGCTTAGATTTTTATATTACTGAAATTGTTTATCTACTTTTAAATTATTATTTCTCAGTGTCGGTGTTGGACTCAAGCCTCACATTTGCACAACAAGCAAGGGCTCTGAGCTGTAGCCACAGACTGATGAAATCTTACTCCTCAGGATCCTGTGGGTAAGGAGCGGCCCCTCACATTACCCTCCACCTCTGGGAATTCATCCTTCCCTGGGTCTGCTTTGCAGCAGCAAGAACAGAGGTTCTCAACTTTCCTCAGGCTGCAGCCCTTTAAGACAGTTCCTCATGTTGTGGTGATCCCCAACTATAAAACTATTTTTTTGCTGCTACTTCATAACTCTAATTTTGCTACTATTAGGAGTCATAATGTAAATATCTGTCTTCCAATGGTTTTAGGAGACCCTTGTAAAAGGGTCATTCAGACTCCAAAGAGGTCATGACCCACAGGTGAAGAACCGTTGAGCAAGAGGATCTTTTTCTCAGGCTCCTTGAATACTGCAACAGTAGTACCCATGTCCTCTATATAGAGCTGTCGTCTGCAACCCAAGCAGGGCGTGGTCTCAGATTCCAGCAACCTTCCCTCTGGACCTATCAAACTTTATATCGCCTGTGCGGTCAGTTGTCTCTGGCTCAGCAGTGGCTCCCTCCTCACCTCCCTCCTCACCTCCTCAAGTGTCTTGGCGGTACGTGGGGCAGGTCTGAGTTTACGAGAACACATAACCTCAGGGAACTGAACCATCACCTCCCCAGTCTTTCTAGCTGCGTCTGGGGCGTGTCTCCTTCCCTTATCTCAGTCAAGACTTTTGGAATGTCCTCACCGTGCAGAAACAACAAATCTAGTCCAACAGAGAATATGCCTTGTTTTCTACTATTCCTGCACTCTACCTTGACCATGCTTGGTGCCTGACTAGGCAAACCAGAGTAGAGATGAGGCAGGAAGGGATGAGTAGGTTGGAAGGAAGCTGAGATGGTTCCTTGAATTCAGTAGATAGTGTTGTTGACTGGACTGATATCAATGTCCTCCTCCTCCTCCTCCTCCTCTTCCTCCTCCTCCTCCTCCTCCTCCTCCTCTTCCTTCTCTTCTTCCTCTTTCTCCTCTTCCTTCTCATTTTCTCCCTCCTCCTTCCTCTTTGTCTTCTCTTCCTTCTCCTCTACCTCCTTTTCTTTATTCTCTTTTCTTTTTATTCTGTATGTCCTCCACCTGCCTATAGAATGATCAAAACCCCAAAAAATGACTGTCTTTGCACTAATAACTATACATTTACAAATTTGGCAAATATCAACAATCAGCTCAAAGATGCTTCATATGGAGCTGGATTCCTTGTTTTGAGTTGCAGGGTTCTTAGATTATTCTCTCCTTTTCCCAGTCAAACATCCAACCCCCCTTTCATACCACTTAATGAATAGAGACTACTGCACTGCTGTGGCTCAGTCTTAGCGTCTGCAGCAAACTGTAGGTTGTAGAACTTCTTTGAACTTCTTTGAGAAAAATTCAAATGGAACTGAGTAGAGGGAATTTTAGGAACATCTGCCAAAGTGGATATTCAGATCGCCCGCCATGCATTTTAAAGAGGTTGGTTTCTGCATTTCAGATGAAAGGCTTTGCTAAAGGTCTTAGAAATATAAATAGGAGGAGAGAGGGAGAGAGCTTGAGACAGAAGAAAGGGAGAAACTTTGAGTTAAGCTGATTTCCAACAGAGATGAAAAGGGAGTCACAGACTTGGTGGACCCTTTCTGCTCCCTGCACTTTCTAGGGGTTTCTTCTGTGAGTTTTAGTAAAGGAACACTCACATGTGCCCTGAGAAGACTCCCTTTGATGGCAGGGGATGGTTCACAGTTTGTTTGTGCTGCTCTGGCTTCAAAGTCCACAAGAGGAAAAACAAATCTGTTTTGTCAATAGTGTATCATGTGCTGATGGTGCAGCTTCCTCCCTCTGCTGGGCTGATATTGCCTACACTTGCCATCAAACACTGTCGCTCATACTTGCTCACACCACAGAAAGGATCCCAAGTGACCTGGAGACCCACCCAGCTCAGGAAGGTGGCTGATGAGGGTAGGCTCCTGGTGCCTAGCCATTGGCTCTGAGACAGGCAGTTGCTGTGGTCCAGCCAGGCAAATAAGTTAACTCTTCCAGTTGGATTCCTAAGGGAGTACAGCCATCAGATCAGCAGGGAGTGAAGCTGGAAACTAGAACCCCAAGGACAAGATGAACAGGAATGCCAGGAGGAGTAAGGAGATGGTGAGGAATAAGAGGGTAAAGAGAAAGAGGGTGAAGAGGGAAGGGAGGAGGGTGGGGTGGGGAGGAAGAGGTGGGTGAGAAGGAGGAGAGAAAGGTGAGAAGGAAGATGAGAAGTAGGAGAAATATGAGAAGGGGGCGAGGGGGAGGAGGAAAAGGAGGGGGAGGGGAAGAAGGGTCAGAGTTGGCATGGGGAGGGAAACTCCCATCTGATACAAATAGTTCAGGCTCTTGGGGGATGCCACACTGTGGACTTCCTTGAACTGGTGTCATGGGAGACAACGAAGGAACGACTTTCCCATCCTGAACAAGTAAATAAGTGACTTACACTCAGGTTAATCCAAGTACCTGCTTTCCCGCCAACCCTACAATTCAGTCCTGGTGTTGAGAGTTGGGAAGGGAGGGTTACCTGCCTCAAAGGACAACCTCCTGTTGTACAACTGGCACAGTTCCTGCAGTTTACACCAGCCTGGGTACCAGTGAGTCCTGTGCTGAGTGCAGAGAAAGCCAAGCATCATTTTCTCCAGAGAAGACCTTATCACTGACCATTATTCCACTTCCCTCTGCCCTGATGCCTGTTGGTTTTTCCTTTGCTGGATCTCAGTAGCCATGCTTGGAGCCAGAGCCCAACTCTCACCCAGCTCAGCCTTCCCCTCAAGCAGTTCCCCTCCCCCTCTTTTACACCAAGCAAAGGAAACCTCATTTCTAAAAGAAATACATTCTATTAGGAACCACTGGCTCCTTTAATTTTCTGCTCCAGGAAACAACAGCCTCTTTCATTTTGTTTTAGTGTTAAGAGAGGAAAGCAAGATCCCAGCAAAGATATCTTTTTCCTTTTAAGATACAACAACATGACAATGAGGAGAATTAAAAAAATGGAAATGGCTGGTTTTATTGTTGGTCTCCTGGTTGCAGTCTACAACCCTAATGTCCTTCTGCTGCAGACAGCAGCTGGATCTGGAAGAAAAACCTTTGCATCTGGGTGGTGAGAGCATCTGATACTGACTGCTTTCTGGGTGCCTACAGAAACACACATACACACACACATACACACACACACACACACACACACACACACACACAGAGAGAGAGAGAGAGAGAGAGAGAGAGAGAGAGAGAGAGAGAGAGNACACACACACACACACACACACACACACACACAGAGAGAGAGAGAGAGAGAGAGAGAGAGAGAGAGAGAGAGAGAGAGAGAGAACACATGCACACATATACACACACGTTCACCTGTACACATACATGCATACAATTCTTATGGGCACAAGCATTCATTGTATACACATGCACGTATGTGTTTATATGCAACTGTATGTAAACCCACATGCATCTGTACATACATTCATATACAGCTAGTTTATTATAAACCATAACTTACTGTGTTCACTGCGTATGTGTATGCTGAGGAGAAAGAAGATGCCAAGTATCCTGGGATGTCACTCTTTATTTCCTTGAGACAGGCTCTCAAGGCAGAATGGTAGCCAACAAGCCCCATGGTCCTCTTGTCTCTGCCTTCCATGGCACTGGGGCATGTACAGGCTCAGCCACACTTTGCTTTTTATGCATGTGCTGAGTTTGAACTCATGCTTACTAAGCAAGTGCTCTTACCCACTGTGTGATCTCCCAGCCCTGGAGTTCAATATTCATGATTTTAATGAGCGTTGTTGGAAATGGTGTAATAGAAAATTAAAAATACTCACAGAAACAAAGCAGTTTTTAACCTTCAGTTCTGCAGAGAGAGGGAAACCCACAGAGAGAAAATATAAAATACAAAACCAAAATGAAAACAACAATAACAACAAACAACCCCCCCCCAACCTGGATGCAGCAGATTTGGCTTTAGTTTTTAAATTCCTTCTTGTCAAGATATCCCTGTCTACCACAGGCCTCCTCCCCAAACTCCCCACATTATTGGTTTAGGACACAAAGCATTATCTAATAAATGTTTTGGGGCTTGACATTGTTCCCTTTTTCCGATGCTGGGTTGACATAGCAGACAACCTGTTTCAGACTGGCAGGTGCCAGGTTAAGAGAGAGAGGGCCCTGGTGCCTCCCGCTTTTCTGTGACTCTGATGACTCTGGGCACATTCCATCCTGAAAATGGACTGTGACAATGTTTCTCACAAGTGCCTTCTGAGATGCGACAAATGGATTATCTGATAACTGAGACAAGTTGCCTGTGAGGTCACCGTTGCCACTGGATCCTCCTGTCAGATCACAAACTAGCAACTGGAGTCCTTTAGTGACATCAGACTGCTTGAAATGCTTTCTTTATCCTTATTTCAGAAGCAAGAGTCCAAGACACCCTAGGTCAGACCTCAGTTAAACAGGGTTCAGTCTCAATCTAGGTTAACACTTTTGCTATAATTAAAAATATGAAAAGTCACTTTCTAGTTTACATTTCATTTTCACAGCCTTGGCAAAACCACATATTTTATATGAGAGGCTCTTTATAGTACAGATAGTGGGGGGTTATTACAGTGACTGATAGGAAAGTTTATTTCTATCTTCAAACCATGTTTGTCAAAAAGAAAGATAGGAAGGAAGGAAGAAAGAAAGAGAGAAAGAGAGCAAGAAAGATCGAGAGACAGAAAAAAAAAAAAAAAAAAGAAATCTACTATGATAGTCATGAATTAGTTTCAAAGTCCAGATCCATGATTCATGCCCAAGGAGCTTGTGATTTTCTGTCACTTGTTTAACAGTCATGAGTTTCATTGTGACTCATTAAACTAGAGATGAAAACAAAGAGATGAATCCAGTGAAGTATCCTCCTCAGAGAGACTTCAAACCTAAGGAAAGAGATCTCAACATACGTAAGACAAGTATGCCCCAACCCAGAGGTGGCTTCACGGACAGCTGCAGAGAACAGGCCAAGGGAGCTGCCTCAAGACACAGTAGCTCTGATTTTGGTAGTGTGTTGTGATGTCAGTTGGTGACACATTAAGATATAGAGGACACATTTATTGCATCTGAACTCTAGGATACAGGACACATATAGCATGTACTCATATCATATCATATGTTGAAGTCTTTGATCCACTTGGACTTGAATTTTGTAGAGGGTGATAGACATGGACCTATCATGTCCATCTAACAAGCAGACATCCAGTTAGACCAGCACTAATTGTTGAAGACCATTTGAGGTGCTCAAGCTATGCTCAGTGTACATATTGAACACAATGACTGTCTTAATTAGAATTTTATTGCTATGAAGAGACATCATTCCCATGGCAACTCTTATAAAGGACAACATTTAATTGGGGCTGGCTTATTTCAGAGGTTTAGTCTGTTATCATCGTGGCTATCATCATGGCAGGAAGCATGGCTGCATCCAAGCAGACATGGTGCTGGAGAAGGAGCTGAGAGTTCAACATCTTGATCCATAAGCAGCAAAAGGAGGCTGTGTACTACACTGAGCATAGCTTGAGCACCTCAAAGGATCTTCAACAATTAGTGCTGGTCTAACTGGATGTCTGCTTGTTAGATGGACATGATAGGTCCATGTCTATCACCCTTTACAAAATTCAAGTCCAAGTGGATCAAAGACTTCAACATATAACTGGACTTACCAAATCTAATATAAGAGAAAGTATGCCTTGAACTCATTGGCACAGGAGACAAATTCCATCAATAGCTCAGGCACTAAGAAATGTGGTATATCTACACAATGGAAGACTATTCACCTGTTAGAAACAAAGACATTATGAAATTTGCAGGCAAATGTTTGGTACTAGAACATATATCATCCTGAGTGAGGTAACCCAAACCCAGAAAGACAGCTATGGTATATAAGTGGACCTTAGCCATAAAGTACAGGATAACCATGCTACAATCCATAGACCCAAAGAGACTAAGTAATGAGGGTCCAAGGGAGGATATGTGAATCTCACTTAGAAGGGGAAAACTAAATAGTGATTGGAGGTGGATGGAGAGAGGAAACTGGGTGAAAAATGGGGTGAGGAAGGGAATTTAGATGGGGATCAGGTATGGGGAGTGGGGATAGCTGGGAGTAAAAGGAAAATTGGTGGGCAGCATCTCTGGGACTAGCTGTAGACCTGGAACTGGGGTTGCTACCAGTAGTCTATAGGGGTGACCTTAGCTGAGAGTTCTACCAATGTGGGCTATGGTGACTGAAGTAGCCATAGTGAGACTATGAAAAGTGGGACTTCAGTGGGAACATCAACCCATCCACATAGCTTTCAACCCAAAATTTGTCCTACCTACAAGGTGCTCAGGGATAAATATGGAACAGAGATTAATGGAAAGGCCAACCAATCACTGGCCAACTTGAGACCCATCCCACAGGAGAAATCCAACCCCTGACACTATCAATGATACTATGCTATGCCTGCAGACGGGGGCTAGCATAACTGTTTCCTGAGAGGCTTCGCCCAGCAGCAGATGGAAACAGGTATAGAGACCTACAGCCACACATCAGGCAGATCTCAGGAAGTCTTGTGGAAGAGTTGGAGATAGGACTGACCAAGCCAGAGTGGTCAAAGGCACCACAAGAAAACCAACAGAGTCAGCTAGCCTGGGCCATAGGACCTCACAGAAACTGAACCATCAACCAAAGAGCATGCAGGGGTTGGACCTAGGTCCCCTACTCATTTGTAGCAGATGTGTAGTTCAGTCTTCATGTAGGCCCTCTGACAACAACTGGAGTGGGACTCTCTCTGATGTTGTTGCCTGCCATTGGATCCCTTTCCCCTAACTGGACTGCCTGGTTGGGCCTCAGAATGCACTTAGTCCTGCTGTGACTGTATATCCCAGGACTTGGTGGTATCTCTTCAGAGAAGGAGAGGGGGTAATTAGAGGAGGGATTTGTAAGGGTGAAACATAAATGAGAAGAGGGGGGAGGACTATAACCAGGATACAAAGTGAATAAATAAGTTGATTAATAAAAATAAAATTAAAAAATTGTATTTCCAAAATATATGCCTTACCTAAAATATGCATGCCTTCTTCATTGGCCAAAGCTTTTTCTTTGGTTGAGTTTTAGAGAGCTTGCATGCCAATGGTCATATAGAGTTTATTGTCTTTTGCATTTTCCTTATTTTAAAATTTTGATGAAAATTTGGATAAGTTCCCACACTCAACACAGACTCTGTGTATTTTTCTACCTATTTAATTATTATTTTAAAGTCTATAAAGCTAATGACTGAAAGACAAAACATGTCACACAGGGTGGGACCCTCAGTCACAAGAAAGTGTGTGGTTATCCTGGGAGTAGTATGTTTCCTTGCACCCATCCTGATATCCTAACATGGAATGTTGACCAGCTATAAAAGTATCCTTTATTTGCCTGATGTAATCATCATAATGAGACTTACGGCTGAATAAGCTCACTCTTTCTAGTTCTTTCTGAACTATGGTTGGCTGGCTCAACTCAGCTGTTCTGGCTCAAACTCCTCTCTAAGAAAACTAACCAATCAGCCTTCTCTCAGCTTCTCACTGAATTGCTCTGCCTGGCCTCAAACTAACTCTGGGAATTTGTTCTAATCTTCTGGCTTCTTATTCTCTGGCTTCAACTGCCTCTGCTGACTTGCACTGAATTGAATAAACTCAGGAAGGAACTCAACTCCACGGCTCTCCACTCACTGCACTGACTCCTAACTCTTTGACTCCACTGCACTGAACTCAGCTGACAAAATAGAACTGATTGACTTCTCTCTCACTGTACTGTTCTTAAATAGCTTTTCTCGTGAGAGTTGGGTGTATCCTATCTCTGACTCATTCCGTCATATCTTTCTCTGATTCATCACTCCATCTGCCCCTCAATTAGATGTCATTGTACTAAATAAATGTATGTACATAAAGATATGTATTAAAGGAGTCTAGCCAGAGGGAATAAAGGTGTGTACTAAGGGTGTGTCTATATTCCAACCAGATCACACAGACCTGGAGGGTCTTTGGGTGTGATCAGAGCAACCATGTTACTGGATTAAAATTCCTTTACAACCAGCAATGACTGTGAAGTCACATTCATCATTGTATCTTGGGTACACAGATTATAAATTATTTTATCACTATGCACTGATTAAGAGACAGCTCTTCTGTGGAAATACTGTCAATCATATTAGAGGATAAAAGAGACATATAAATAGTTGTTCAGAGCTTAAAATCCCAACATTCTCCCTACTCCCTATTATCAATGGCTTTCAGTGTGAGCATATGCTGTCACTCACTACTGACACCTACATTGTACATCACAGTTAAAGAATAATATGCTAATCTTGTAATGGAATATTCATTATAAAAAACTCTGGGTCCAAATGTGTGTGTGTGTGTATGTGTGTGTGTACTCACAGAAAACATGACATTTAAATTAATACTTTAAGTAGGCATGTAAAATTAACAAAGAAGTTCCAGAAAGAAAAAAGATAAAAGGCAACTCTTATTTCTAGACAGACACAAACCAAATTGCCAATTGCCAGGCCTTGGACTTTAGGAAGTATTATATCAAATGACTCAGCTCTAACCATAATATTTGGCTAACTGAAGAACACTGCTAAATAGTATTTAAATACTATTAATCTTAATACCAGACCTTTAATAGAAACATACTTTTAATGCTTATTTTTCCTTTAAATAGGCTAAGATGTTGGAAGTTGGAAAAAAAAAAAAAAAACATTGGTTCCATATTTCACAGATGTCAGCCTTTTCCATATGGCCTGGAAGTTTTGAGCAGATAACTAAACCCAAGCTGTACCTTTTGCTGGGGCTGAACTACCCTCCTGCACTCCTGTTGCTTTGGACAATCCACAGACACCTTTGGGAAGCTCCAACTACATTGGCTTGATGCCAAAACATAACGTGAGCTCCAGAGGGCAATATCCCAGCCATGTCTTCAAACAGCTTGGGGTGGGCTCCTTCTCTGAACTTAATAGCTCTGTCCTTCAAACCACTTCCTCCCTTGTTGGCCCAGTTGAAACCCTATTACTAGTGCACAGTTTTTCATTTGCATAAAGGCCTATGTGGTAGCTTCTGTAGACTTTCCCATCAGACCCTCCTCTTTTCCTTGCTTACAAAAGCAAGAGATCCTGGTGACTTGGTGACTCAGCCAGGACACACTCCCCTGCTGACATTGCATCCTTCAGCGACAATGATGGGTGTGATTTGTGCTATCGGCTTGACACAACTAAAGTAACCTGGAAAGAGTCTCAGTGAGGGATCAGTTAGATCAGGTTGGTCTGTAGCAAGTCTACGGGGGGAACCGTCTTGGTTACGAGGTGGGAAGACCCAGTCTGAAAGTGGCTAACACCGTTCCCTGGTTTGACACCTGAGTTTGTGTAAGACTCAAAAACAAACTCGGATGAACGCATTGCAACTGTGAGTAACTGCATGGGACTTCCGGAAGATCAAGGCAGTCAGCATTCTAGCACGGAGGAGAAAGGGGTCAACCAGCACCATCTGGTAACTGAGGAGACACAGACAGTTGGTGGATTCTAAAGGAAGAGAAGACAGTTTTCTTTAAGGGTTTGGCTCCTAGTAAGTTAACCATGGCCAAGTGGATGGCTCCACACCTAGAAATATATAGTCAGCACAAATTTGAGTCAATGGGTTATTAAGCAAGCAATTTAAATACTTTTTTTTAAAGATATGAAATTAGGAACTAAGGAGGTAGGGTCTAGGAGGACTTGAGGGTAAATATGATCAGAATATATTACCATAGTAGCTTCACATATATACGCATATGTATGTATGTATGTATGTAGGTATGTATGTATTTGCAAAGAATAGCGAAAGCTAGCAAAACACTAAGAAGGCTTGAATCCATTTTTCTCTTCTCTTGACTGTGGAAGAGATTTGGTAAGCTACTTTAATTTTTCATTGTTTGGCTTCCCACAGTGATGGGCTATAACCTGGAATTGTGAGCTGAAATAAACCCTCTCTTCTCCGAGATGCTTTTGGGGAAGGCATTTTATCCCTGCATCTCAAATGAACTAAAACAAAAGGACTCATGCATCTTTCTTCTCTCAGGGGACTTGTTTCCCTTCCTGTTCATCTTCATCAACACTAGGGGAGATTACCCTCCACCCGCTGTCCGTATCATCTGGGTAGAACAGGAACCACCCAGCTAACTGACAACAGGAGCAGACAATGTGGATAGGTGGACTGTACAACTATTTAAAAAGATGGGAGTGTCCCGGGTCTGAATTATGATAATGGCACATCTCTGAAAATTCCTCTCAGATCAGTGAAGATACTGCTTATGAAAACCATCAAATCACAGGGTTGGGAAAGTGTTCATCAATGACATCAATCAATCATTTAGGTCTTATGAGGAAAGAAAGTCCAGTGAAAGCTGTCTCTCTGCTGAGACAGAGCATCAAGAGCGCAAACTGTACCTCCGGATCCTGGCAAAACGGAACAATGAGATCAGGAGATGTCGAAAAAGACTGTTTAAATCCCTCTGATCCATTCATTAGCCCCAAAGGTTAACCTGGGAAGAAAGGTCAGAGACTGAGGGCTCCTTCGCCTGGACCAGCAGCAACTTGACAAGAGCTCAGAACGTAAAGATGTGGCTTTGATGGATGCCCCCTTCCTTTGTGTCTCCTTGACAGTACTCTGAGTGGGCAGAGGAGGAAACCACACATACCTTCCACATGTCTCTGCTCAGTGCAAAGTCTGATATTTTCCCTCCTAGACCTGCTGTATGCTCTGTGTTCTCAGCAATGAAACCTTTGGGCAAAGGTCTACCCTGTGACTTTGCTTCCCTCGGGAAACAGAGATGTGACAGGAGGAGGTATGAGTGGCTGGATGATGCTCTGCTGCCTTGCAAGCTCTGTGTCTCTTTTTTTTTTCCATGTCATCCTTCCTCCCCTCATCCCTTCCTCACATCCATGCTCTCACTTGCTCATTTTTGCAGTTGCAAGAAGCCTCATGTACTGTTCTGGGCTCCGGCATTGTTAAAGAGAGATGTCCTTGGCCCCTGGCTATTCAGAACATGAGAATCTCTGCCTCGAACTTCTGACGGGGGCTCGTGCCTCCAGCTTTGCCCTGTGTGTCCCTTTCCTCTCTGCTTCGCACTCCCTGACACCACATGAGTGAGCTTAGCAAGCAGGAGGAAGTAGGCAGCAGTGCTCACCTTCAAGGAACTAGAATGAGGCGACAAAATTTTCTTCCGATCAGTTTACCAAATTGAAACATCACTTTCTTTGTTAAGCGATCTCCATCCAATTGCGTTTTCAATCAGAAGTCTGTATGTCATGTATATGGGGCCAAAACCTGTTCTTGGTGACAAGGACTCAATGATGAAATCTATGAAGCCTTCATGTTATTGGGGCACCATGAGCAAAGTGGACAGAAAATACCCACTCTACAGATCAGTTCCTAAATGAAAGGAAAAAAAAATCTCAGGAGCTATGGAAGGAGTACCTGAGGATGCCTCCTCACCAGGACGATAGTCTCCGGGCTCCCCACTGGTACTCTGCTTTGTCTTCCTCTTGCTTTTCTGACCTCCATCCACTTGACATCCTGTAGTGAAAATTCGGGGATTCAGTTTTTTTTTTTTTTTTTTTTGAGAAACACAGGAACATCGTGGGAACATATTTTCATTTTGATTCCCCAAATGTTTTCATTTCGATTTTGATCTTGCCAGTTGCACATAGTTTCTGCAGTTGGGTGACATTTGGAATTCCGAGGACTTTTTAGCGGGCATATAAATGTTAGGGCCCTCGAGAGGCAGGCTATAGGTTGGTGGTTGTTAATGGTTGGTGGTGGTCACGGTTTGATAAGTAGTCATGCCCAGAAAAGAAACAACAACAAGAAGAAATTAGATACCGTAACTGTAAAGATCAAAGCTGTCCCAAGGAACTTGATACTCATAAATGGTCTAAAAGTAATGTCACCCTCTTTTCTGATGACTGACTTTATTCAGGAATCTCTTTCCTTTTTTCTCTCCTATCTAGTGTTAGGGAGATGAAAGGGTGGAAAAAGGGCAAAGAAGGGGAGAAGAAAGAAGAAGCTGCAAAGTAACCAAGAACAGGCACACAATCCAAATACAAACTGCAGAGAGCATCCCACCTATGAAGGTACTACATCCGTAGACTCCACAGCCTATGTATGCATTGAGAACACCCAGAAAAACAGAATTATGTCTGTACTGAGGTACTGAACACATGTTCTTGGCGTTATTGCTAAAGAAAAATATGTAATATTATCACAAGTATTCACACAGAATTAATAGAGTTGTCCCTATTATGAGTCATCTACAGTATGTTAAAGAACATGGTAGGGCTATGCGCAGCTAACCCACTAAGCATACTGCTATAAGCATCTATGGATTCAATCTATCTGTGGTATATGTCTTGAAACTGGTGCTACTGATGAATACTAAGGCAAGACATATATCAATTTTGATAACATGCTGTGTAGAAAGTTTCATTAACATATTCCCATGAAATAAACTTTGCACTGCTTTTAGGAGATAGTTTCTGAGACCTGCTATCTCAGGAACAAAGTCTATTTTGCTGAGGGTCAAAACTAAGGTTTTTGTTTGTTTGTGTTTTTGTTTTTCGAGACAGGGTTTCTCTGTATAGTCCTGGCTATCCTGAAACTCATTCTGTAGACCAGGCTGGCCTCGAACTCAGAAATCTGCCTGCCTCTGCCTCCCCAGTGCTGGGATTAAAGGCGTGTGCCACCACACCCGGCCAAAACTAAGTTCTTGTCTCCAGGCTTAGGAACCAATTCCTATCCTGCTCCTCCAAGTGTTTCATGTTTGTCTGCTAACCATGTAAAGAGGGAAGCTGCCATTATCTAAACTAGAGCATGCAAGTCATAAACGTACTACCTGTCATGACTTAACTGACTACCTGCAGCTTGCCCACTCCTTTGTTCCCTTATCATTCTGAATTCTGGGTCAGAGTCCAGGAGGGGACCTGACTGTAAAAGCTGAGCCAAGAATCCTGAAACCAGGTGTCTTGGATAAGGCCCAGTCACCAAAGTTTATTTCCTTGCTCAAACCCTTGGTTCAAAATATGATTGGACAATACTACAGCCCACCCTGTTCCCCACTTG
Source organism: Mus pahari (assembly GCF_900095145.1). Taxonomy (NCBI): domain Eukaryota; kingdom Metazoa; phylum Chordata; class Mammalia; order Rodentia; family Muridae; genus Mus; species Mus pahari. The sequence continues at coordinate 34,088,035 of NC_034608.1, forward strand.
CTTTATGGTTCCATTCTTTAAAAATGCTGTACAATCTCCCTTCAGGGACACAGTTCAGATCTTGAACTGGTTGCTTCCTTGTGCTCAAAATAAATAAATAAATAAATAAAATAAAGCTTTCATTTTAAGTTTCTGTCTTAGAAGTGTGTTTTCTTGGTTTCTCCCCAGACCCAAGACTATAAACTTAGAAACTTCTAACAGTTCAGGGTAGTTAACTCATAAGAGCATTGAAAGCTGAAGCTGTATGAATAAATGACTGTTAGCATTTGCTAAGCTATTTATTGGATACTAAGGTAGAAAGAAGCTAACTCAACCTCACGTTGCTGAAGAGTTTGTATTTGAATTTACTCATTAGAATTTATCTTATGAATATACTCTTATTCTCATTAGAATATATCTTATGAATATAATGAGAATGTACTCATTAGAGTACATCTGCCTGAATAGAGAGAGAAAACGAACCAATCCCATGTATTTTATTTTTTATATCTTCCTAAGGAAATTCAAATGTCTTAGAAATGGCATTAAATTCAGCACAGTAGAGATCACATTGATTTATACCTGACGTTTTGGGAAATTATGACTTAATGCAATGACATTTGTCAAAGTTTCTTCTCAGCACATCTTTTAAAAACGTAATTTTACATGATAAATGTTAATTTGAGTCTTGATTTACTGCATAGCTTTCTGAAGAGTCAGAAATACATGGAACAAAATTTAAATTGTGTGTGTGTGTGTGTGTGTGTGTGTATTAAAATGATGGGTAAATTTTCCAGTAACAGGAATTTATATGGTCAACAGAGCTTATAGGATGTCTTTAGTGGACAGGGTGTCATGGACCACAAGATGGGACAATTCTTCTTATCTGTCAGGGCTTGAGATACAGCCTCAGAGACTGGCCACTTGACAGCTGGTTACTGTTGGCGGCTGGCGCAGGCCAAATGAAGCAAGGTAGATGTGAGGCTCTTCCTGAAAAAAATGTGACCAACCTTCTGCTTATTCCAGATATGGCCAGAAAACACACTAAAGCAACTCTTCTGTTAACATTGATCTTTGTATAACTCTCAGTGTACATACAGGAGGATGGGTGAGGGGTTACTTCCAGAACTCAGAGTGACTGGCAGAAATGACATCTGAAAGTCTTACACATAAGTGATGTTCATGAAGGCTGTACCCCATGAGCATCCTGTCCAACTTGCAAAGCAAACTTGTGTCGAGTGCTTCAGCAAGGAGTCTCCTCTTCTTCCCAATTGCTTATGACTTCTGTAACCTTGGGGAGGGCCTATTGAGTCTTCCAACTCTCTGAGCATCCTTCCTGGGCCTTTGAGCTTATTTCCTCTCTTCTAGAAGTGTTGACATGTGAGGAAGTAGTCACACAATCAAGTCCAACCCTATAGATCCATAGACAGATGTGGAGTGACTAACAAATACAAACCTTCCTGTTAAATCTGTGAACAGATGTGGAGTAACTAACGGATACAAACCTTCCTGTTAGATCTGTGGACAGATGTGGAGTGACTGACAGATACAAACCTTCCTGTTAGATCTGTGGACAGATGTGGAGTGACTGACAGATACAGACCCGTTTACTAAGTCAGGGGAAAGGACAAAAAAAAAAAAAAAAAAAAAAAGGTCACATAGTTAGAGAAACAAAATGCAAAGCACAAGAACATGGGCCAGACTCTGCTGTTCTCCGTGAGTCCCACAATGCATCAGAACATTGCCTCCAAACCTAGAGAGGCGCAGGCACTGGGCGTGGTGGCGCACACCTTTAATCCCAGCACTTGGGAGGCAGAGGCAGGCGGATTTCTGAGTTCAAGGCCAGCCTGGTCTACAAAATGAGTTCCAGGACAGCCATGGCTACACAGAGAAACTCTGTCTCGAACCCACCCCCCCAAAAAAAAAGAAACCAACCAACCAACCAACCAAAAAATACCTAGAGAGGCAAATGAATGACAGGAGAAATCAAGCAGTTGAAGGAGCAGAGAGGAAAAGGAGACAAGGCTGTAGTGACCCAAATATGGATACCAACCAGTGTGGTCATTAAAGAGAGAACATATACATTCAACAACTTTCTGGAAAGGGTTAAATGTCTATGCAATTGAATGTTAGGATGGGAAGAATGAAAAAAAAAAAACACCCTAAGAACCCATTAATTAAAAATACACTGTTACATGCATACATAATACATACATATGTATATACATACATACATACATACATACGTATGTACATACACACATACATTACATACATACATACATACATACATACATACATAAATCTCATGTTGAAACCATGGAAAAGAACACTGAAGAGCTCTATCGCTGAACCTGGAATGAGTTTTGCAAAAATTATCCAGAAAGATGTACAAAGAAAAAAGGACAGAGAGACAAGGTTAAAATAACCAAACAATGACTGGGGAAAAATGTTGAAAGCCAGCTCCCAGAGGATGCATATAGAAGTCTGGGTATACATTTGAGAAATATTGTAACTTCTACCCACTGTTAGGTCCAATGGAAACTCCAGTTCCCCAGACTCCTTAAAACAGTCCCAATACCCAGAAATCAGCTCAGTCTGGACTATTAGAGGATTTCTGTTGGTTAGATAAAAGCCAGCATTCCTTAGGAGCTTGTGACCCTGGTTACCATCTTCCAAAAGGAGTCATTTCCCTTACCTCTGGCAGAAGGCATATATGACTAGCTATGGTGCCTCTCAGCATATCAAAGCACATGCTGGCCTACAGGATCCCTCTATATTCCAAGTACTAGATACACCTTACACATCTCAAGGTCCCTGCTGGCATCCTAGCCCCTTCCACCTTCTCCCCTAATCTACACCCCGCCAGCTCACCAGTTTCCCTTCTCACAGCTACTCATTCGCCTTATAACCCTGCTGTTCCTGCTATGTCCACTCCACACTTTGCTCCTGCTTCACTCACTGAGTTCTCTCTGTCCTCTCTCCTGCTAGTCCAATGTTCTCTCTTGCAGATAGCATCTTCAGGTTGAAACTGTTGGCCATCACATTCAGTCTACAGCTTTCTCTGCTCTGGATACATCCAGATGTCTCTGGCTGTTTTCTCTCATATCCACAGTAAGAGGCCATCCCCTTAACCATGCCATGGAGTGGTCATGTCCTTAGTTTATATACCCATCTCTGAGTAACAGGCTTAATACCCGTGAAGTGCTGGACAAGGCAAGCATCAAGTGGAACAGAAGAAGGAAGATTCCAGTTCTATTGAGCTTTAAACTGGGATGCTTAGAGGTCCAAAAACTAGAGACAAATAACAGAGAGAAGAAAACTCATTTCCTGACATCAGGTTGAGAGGTTGATGAGGGATGACAATGATGGATAACCACCTCACATGCAAAAAGAAAAGACAGTCAACAGAGGAGTCTGAACTCATGAAGATGCTGCTAGAATGAAGGAAGAGGCAATACATTGTTAAGGCAGGGGAAGGACCAGGAATTTACCTTGAGAAGCCCCTTGCTAACATCCCTTTCCCCTTTCCCTCTCCCTTTCCTCCACATTGTCTTTGGAACATACAGGTATGTGTACATGTTTGCCCAGGTGTATGTACCCTTCATGTGAAAGCAGGGGCCAGATGAAGACATTTGCTTCAGATTGGGCCTCTCACCGAGCCTGATTCTCACTATCAGTTAGGCTCATGGATCACTGAGCTCCTCCCAGGATTGATCTATATGTCTGCCCATAACAACAACGTGGATACATATACATACCTATGATGCTTAAATTTCACCTGGGTGCTGGGATTCGAACTCAGGCCCTCTTTGCTTTCACAGCAAGCTCCCTTACCCACTTAGCCATCCTCCCGGCACAACCACCTTAAATGGTGAGGTGTTCCTTTCATTTTCCAGACTAACAAAGCACTTGGTGGGAGCTCAGACATGAAAGGGGTAGGTTATAACTTAGAATGTGGTGATGTCAAAGAAAGCCTTCCCTTATTGATCCTCTGGCACTAAAAAACTTCCTATTTTGATTGCAATTTAGAGAAAACATGTTAAAAGTGCAATGTATCTAAATTTGCCAGCGATTTTATTAGATTGATGTTAATGACTTTCTGTCTCAAGCTCTTGAAAGTTTTATGTGAACACCGTAACAAACAAGGGAATTACTCATAAAATCGATTACTGAGTAAGTCAAACAGTTTGAAAGAAAATGTCCGTGAAGATATTTTCTGTGGAAAAAAAAAAACATTTGTAGAAAATCAGACATGGATCCATTATATTTTTTTTTTTGAACCAAGAGCTAGTTAAATTTCTGAGGAATAGAAAATACATTGTTAAAAAGCATCTGTCAGGAAAATTACTGTCGTTTATAACCCTAAGGATTGCATTATACGGTAACAGACGTCTCAGAAGTCTCCAGCAGACCGGCACTTACATCAGTATGTCATAAAAACAGAAAACTCTGTAATTGCCTCTGACTTCTGCCTATCATGACTTATTAGGAACCTGATATTTGAATATTTTTCAAATTGTAATCAGAAGGAATGAAAAACAACAGTTCTGGCTTCTGGAAGCATCCCCTGATCAAGGGGTAATGCCCATATTTCTGATGTCGGGTATGGTCAAAGCCCCGCTTTACATTACTCCTAGTAGACGTCAAAAGCCCATCAATAACATTTAACAGGGACTAGTAACTGAGAAACGTAATGTTGAAATTTCATTGAAGTACTGTAGGGGGTCTCTACAACTACCATGGCCAGCAGAAGTACCACCTGTGGGAGACAATAAGATTGTTAGTTCTATAAAACTAAGTAAGCATGTTGGTTCAAATGTCGGCTGCTTGAGCCCCGAGTTGTTTATTCTATGTGCATTTAAGCACAGCACAACTTGGCTAAAAGTTTCCTGATGCTAATTAACCTAATTCTGTGACCATAGTGAGTGAAGCACACCTCTCCTTGGAAGAACAAAGTACGCTAAGTAAAGATAAGACATGACTCCATCAAAATCCATTGTGAAGTACAAGTGTCACCTTCTGTAAAGGTGATTGATTCACTACATGTGACCGTTTTCCATATAGATAAGTTCTATAGATTACCCAAGAAAACCAAGCTCAATACAAGGCTCTAGGGGAGGGTCTTGAGTGGTCTCTGCCACACAGGTACTGAAAAAGACCAGGCCATTAACCAGTTTGCTCCCAGCCTTCTGGGTTATGCAACCCTTCCTTTGGATGAACAATCCTGGGAGTTAACATTTCTGGTCCTCCTGGTGCTTATTTCTGGACCTCCTACTAAGAGCATTGATACTACCCAGTCAAGGTAACCCCAGCATTCTGCAGGCTGAGGGAGGGAGGTGGAATTTAGAGGTGGGAGGGGGTGGGGGGAGGAGAAGTGGCAGAAGGAGAGAGGGGGACTGAATGTGGATAAGTGAGTGACATATTTGATGGAAGTAGGTTCCTTGGTCTCACCTGCTCTATTTCACTGAAACATTACTGAAAAATCTAGATTATTTGACCCAGTTGCCAGTCTCAGTGATAGAACCAGCTCATACTGCAGGAATGGATCTGAGGGCCAGCCACAAGGGCTTCCCACCAATGTCCACTGAATCTGGGGTTATCGCATGGACCCATGTCATCTGTTCTCTTCAGGGGTATCCTTAAGTGTGAGGTGGATGTCAGGGTCTCGAAATCCCCATCAGTAGTTCCCCATATTAAATTCATCCTTGTCACTCACTACAGAGTTCCTGTCTCCCTATTTCTTCCTGAAGGATAAATCTAAGGAATAATTAGGGGGAACATATTTCATTCCTCACAGGTACAATACAGAAAACCTACAATATAGAAGCAGAAACATCCAAAAGATGCTTGCAGTCCCACAGGGCAACTGTGACACTATACCATTACAAGACTGTATGGAAGTATAGTGAAATAAAATACATATGACCAAGCACGTGCTCACAAAGGAGATCTAGTCAAGGCTGGGGGTCACCTGGTTTTGAGACCCCAGCTGGGATGCTGGCCAACCCTTTCTGGAGTAGGTGAGTACACAGAAGGCTAAAGTAACACACATTTAAATGACCGTTTGTCAGCACCACAGCAGTCACATTTTTGCTCTTGGGCTAACTGATCACTGAACTTGAAGACAATCTACTGTTTACACACCCACACTGGCTATAAGAAAATTCCCACGAGAGGAATTATATGAATATTAAGTTTTTTTTCTAAAAGTCAAATCAATTTTTATTGATCACTAAATCATTTCTCTACCCTTTTTTCTCTTAAAAGCAGAGGCAATATTTTAATAAAGAATGCTTAGCAACCTGATTTCCATTAGCTGTGCAAATTGGGCTTTTCCTGGGTTAGTGGCAACGCCAGCCCCTGCCTGCTAACAGAAGAGCTGAATCATTGCGCAGTAGAAATCCCATCAGCCATGCCTCTGAAACGAGAAGGTGCTTTCTTGCCATCCACGTTGGTGGCTTTATCCTTGACACATCAGGCCCGTAGCCTTCACACATCGACAGCTGCACACTGATTCCCGCATTGCTCTCCTCACAAGTGTCTCAAACTAGACCACTCCAATAAAAGTACTGATAGTTGGGTATCCTGGGCTTCCCTTAGAATCTTCAATCTACTGGCAGGGTCCTATCATGGCGATTATGTAGTGCTTGGTCCAAGCCATTCTCCTAAGATGTCCTAGCCATTCTCCTAGATGTCCTCTTCACCTGAACCTCACACAGATCTTGGTACTTTTCACTCTGAAAATGCAAGCACGCTGACACATAGAAATCAACAGCTCCTCTGACTTCAGGAGTTAGGGAAGGGATGGAGTAGGGCAGCCATCACAGTAAGTTGTGGCTTGGGATAGAGTTACATAAGGACAGATGGGGTTCCTCTTTCAAACACCAGGCCATGGCTCAGACAAGTCCTGGCCAGAAAGAAGGGCCTCCATCCTTCTGGGAAGCCTCCCTACCCCAGGGGTGTTTCCTATGAAAAGTGGTACCCATCCCAAGAAGGTAGACACAGAGAAGGATGACAAGAAAGAACACATTCATTACCCTCAGTAAGTTGTGTGTTCTTTCCATGATGGGAAGCAAAACCACTGCCCTTTGAAAGAGGATCATCCAAGTGTCTCTCTCCTCCACAAGGCAGCACATAGCCTGCTCTAATGAGGCTGCTTTCTGATGCAATGGGCAGAGGCAGCATAGCCTGCCATAAGGATATTGCTATCTCTGCTGACAGATGGAGCTTAAGCTTCAAAATGTTTGTCCTCAGCAGTCATCCCTTTAACGTAAGAGAAAGAACGAAACAGGATTCTTGGAAGAGTGATTTCTTGTGACTTTCTCCAGGGCCCTGATCTTCATGGAGGGAGAAGAGAACATGGGGGAGCAGAATCGAGAGTGGAAAGCACCCACAGGAATAAGAACTGAAGGGCAGCAACCAGGGGTGAAGTCCCAGTCTACCCTGTACAGTTAAGATCATCTCAGGCTTGCATTGTCATTGGTAACTCCAACCCGGGCAGCAACACACAGTGATGTCTTTGCTAGCCTTCCTTTTCTTGACTCCTGGTATCAGAAGAGCTGTGTACTCCCGTATGTCAGGGTGTTTGCGATTTCAGAGTGAGCTGGAAGTAGATGGAAAGAGCAGGAGGAAGTAGAGTGCCCTGGGCTTTGGCTGCCACAGAGCTCCACCCACTCAGGGTTCTCTGGAGCAGGGGGAACACATGGCTACAAGCTTTGGTTTTCCTCTTAACTTTGAGCACTAGGAAAATGTCACAGACAAAACTCATCCACTTGTATAATTATTGTGCATTGATAATTATGACAAATACCACATGAAGAAGAAAAATGATTTTGACAGGCCTTGCTGGTCTCTTGAGTCTGTAACATAAGATCATGCCTCCTCTCCTTCCAAACACATTCTAAGGTGCTATAGCTTAGAAAACCTAACCATAAAAAACAATGTCTGGTTTCCCTGGACCCCCAAGTCTTCATTCTGAAGGAACTTTGACATAATAATTTGTTGCGCTTTTCTGTGGCTGAACAGCCTTTCCTAACTGCAGTGTCTCTCAAGACCCTAGAAAGGATTAAGAAAGGGAGGGACTTTCCTTTGCCCACACCTTCTCTGAGATTCCTGGTACTGGGAGCTTTATCTCTGTATACTAGTGTATTAATTCTTTTTCTGTTGCTGTGCTGAAACTCTGAGGCCAAGGCAATTTATAGAAGGAAGGGTTTGGGGGGCGTAAGGTGGTTCCAGAGCCCTTCATGGCAGGGAGGCGCGCGACAGTGAGCAGCAGGCTCCTGGTGGCAGGAGGTGGTGGCAGGAGCAAGAGCCTGGGCACTTACATGTTGAATGGCAAGCAGAACAAGTAGAGTAAGTGCAAAGTGGCATTGGGTGAAACTTTCCTCTCAAAGCTTGCCCCTCCCCCAACAGCATACTATTCCTCCTACCAGGTCACACCCCCTAGACTTCCCCAAACTGCCCCAACATCCCTGAACAATGGTTCGAAGGCCTGAGACTACAGGGTGGGGAGTGGGAGTGGGGGAAAGAGGGGCGGTTCTTACTTAACAATTGGCCAGATCCATGCTGTAAAAAAATGTCACTCTGAGTCCTCCAACTCCCAATCTAAACAGCCGGAAGTCTTCTAGAAATACTGGAATCAAATCTCAGATTCTTCCCCCTGAGTCTAGGGAGTCCACCTTGTCTGACCCTCAACACAGTTCTTACCTCTGCTCGGGACAGGAAGGAGCCAGCCTTGTCCCATTGCCCCCTTGACGCTCCTGAGAAATCAAAGTGCAGTCTAGTCTTGTGCTCCCAAGTTTCTCTTTCTTACTTCCACACCTTCCTTCGGACAACAGCAAGACTCAGTGTTCATACAAGTCTTTGCTCAGAGGTAAATCCCCCAAGAGCCCTCCCTCCTGGAGGGCTGTGAACGACACCTCGGATTTGCTTCAGCCTCTTCACATTGGTTTCTGATGTAATCCACCAGATATCGTTTCTAGCTGATACCATGAAGGTGCCCTAATTAAAAGTGTCATGTGCTTTTTCTCTTCCAGATTTGACAACTTTCCAGTGTAAGATGTGTGCAAAATTAATATATGCTCCTGTATTGAGGAAGTGCCCATACCGCTCAGAATAGATATCAAACCATCATATTCTGGAAATATGGAATAATGGATAAACAATACAGCTGGAGCTAAAATTGTCTGTACCCAATTCCCTTTGCTGCGGGGTTGCAGCTGTCTGCACAGGCCTTAGAAACCCTTCTTCACTCTGGGTCCTAAAAGTCCTAAAAGTATCACATCTGCACAGAAGTTCCCCAGGTTATATTTTAGGAGATTAGGCTGAGGGGGGAATATAGAGGTTTCCTATCTGTCCGATGTGTTGTGATTGGTCCAGGCTATGCGCCCTGAGGGAAGGAAGGAACAGGGATGAGCAGCCAGTGGCTGATCTGCTCTCAAGTGATGAACAGGCAAAGACATTGCCCCCATGCAGCAATGCAGCACCATCAGGCTCCTTTAGCATTTTCCCAGGGTCCTCTGTAATGAGGCATAAAAGCCAATTACACCCTGAACAGGCTTCCAGAGGCCACTTAGGATGCTCGGTCAAGAAACAATGACTACAGCTGGACCAGACTACAGGACTGCTAGCCCAGGGGGCAAGACATGGAACTTGAGTTCAAAGACTTGTTTGCACCATGCCTCTGAGGAGTCAAAGGGTCAAGGGGGATGACTCTGCCACTCAGGTCCTCAAACCGTGCAGAGTGGATGGTCTGAGGCTGGAGTGGCCCAGTCTCCTGCTGCTGGATTGAGGTTTCCCTGCACTCCTGATGAACTAGCATTACCGTGACCTGTGCCAGTTCAAACCTCCTGCAGTCTGACCCTGGGCAGGTGCTTCCTTCATTAGACTTCATGCTAATGCATTCTGGCTGTTTCTGAAACTTCTCTGAAGAGAGGTTACTTTTCCTGTCTTGGGAGCTTCCGAGAATTCTGAAACGCTCCAGGAGCTTCTATTGAAAGGACAATTATAAACCTCAACTGTTCCCCACTTAAGGATCCCATTTCTCTCCATTTTGAGGACCAGGTCTGATTTCAAAAAAAAAAAAGGTTGTAAGGCACCACCAGCTTCAGGAATGGACCCTAAGCTCCAGAAATTAGGTCATAAGGAACAGACCATAAAATCCAGAACAAGATCATAAAACCTTCTCCCAAAGAACAGCCCAGGAATAGCCACAAAAATGGGGAAATAGCTTATCTCAGAATGGGCCATCTGTGCTGGGCAGTCCTATCTCATCCCATGGTTGAATGTTCATTCAATAGGAATGGAGGCCACTGATCACCTGTGACCCCCCTAGCATCCACCAAGCAGATTTTAGATTATCTAATCCTTCTAGAGAGTTCCCCCAGTTCCCTAAAAGAAGGCCAAGGTGCCTTTATCTGGGGGGGGGGTGCCATTTGAAGAATGGTTGACCCCCACATGCTGGTTCATTTGTGCATACTATCTGAGTCTGCAAGTCTTCAGCGACTTTTCATACTCTTACACTATGGGAGAGGGAACATCGTTTCTGAGGGTCCTACATCCCCCGGGTCTAACCCTTTTGCCTGGGCCAGTAGAATCTTTGTCTAGCTTGCATATGGTACTTTCCTGCATCACTCAGATAATGTATCTTTGCTTCTCTAGTTTAAAGAGGAGGCTTAAAACAATAACAACAACAACAACAACAACAACAACAAAAACACAAAACAGGTTTCCACGGCAATCTCATGGGTCCCCTTGCTGCCTGGCTGCCCAGTGTACTTTTCTGTAAGGGCGGTGCATGATAACTGTTCCTGATGCTAGCACTGCCTGGTCTTCCAGGTGGATGGACCTCAGACCCAGCCGCACAGGCACCGTGTTTCTACCTCCCTTTGAAGGCCTCGTTTTCAGCTCTCAGCATTCTGGTCCTTCAGGGTCACTCACCTTACCCAGCCCAAGGATCAGCTAATCTCAAGAAGCTCTCTCCCTATCCCAGGAATGCACAGGCTTCTCTTCCCTATTGTTTCCAGAGAGTGATTCTCCTTTGTCTCCTTCAGGGGGCCTGGTCTTGGATGTTGTCCTTTGTCATGCAGATGTAGAGGCACTATCCTCTCCCGTAGAAGATGAAGACTTTAAATAGGAAGAAAGATGGGAGGGAGGGAGGGAGGGAGGGAGTACACTATCCTCTCCCATAGAAGATGAAGAATTTAAATAGGAAGAAAGATGGGAGGGAGGGAGGAAGGAGGAGGGAGGGGGGAGGAAAAGAGGGAGGGGGGAGGGAGGAAGGAAAAGAGGGAGGGGGAAGCATCTGATTCCTGGGTAATTGCTGGATCCCAGCTCAAACATCATAGAACAGTACCAAATGTAAGAAAGAGAAATCACTTCCAAGCAGTACCTGGGCCTGGGAACATCTGGACTCTGCCTTCACGCTGTGAAAAGCCCTGGTCACTGTTGGAAGCCATGGGGTTTAAGTTCTCTAAGCAGAGGGCAAACTCAGGTCAAAGACAGAGCAGAACATTCCCACCTCAGTAGGAAGTTGAGCTCCTTGAGGGAGCTTATCTTGGACACAGCCTTGGTTCCAGCACAAGGAAGTTGATCTCAGTGCTGCTGTGGCAACGCGGTTGCAATGAGAGATGGTCCCTCACTGTGCACTTCACTGGCCTGTCAAGAACTGGGGTCCTTTCCAAGTAAAGGGTCTGTACTCTCAACTCTGGGGATTGTGATCTAAAGGAGGACCCCATTCCTATTCTGCACTTACTCAGAAATGTTAAAGTGGGCTCCTGCTGAAAGCTCCATTCTAGAGCTGTGGGTGTGTGCTAGTGTTGCTGGACTCAAAACTGCCTGCCGATAAGGAGGTATGGCCAAGCCTCCGGAACAAGAGAGCGGGCAGGGGCTTGCAAAGGATGCTGCGAAATTCACCACAGGTGCTGACTGGACTTGGACAGGAAGGATCTTCTTTCTGTACCTGATAGGCAGTGAACTCCCTACTGAGGGCTGTTTCCTACATGGGGGCTCACCATGTCGCCCTGTAAACACAACAGGTGTCATATATTACACTGAAGAGCATGTGATCATGCTTTTTCACCTACCCCAACATACACATCTATACCTCCACATACACACTAGCACACACGCATTCCCCAACCTACAAATTGACATACCCCGACGTGCACACAAACACCCACACAATTAATACACACAGACCACTACGAATTCACAGAACAATTCACAGGACTGATTTTTTAGCAGCTACTCTTCCAGTTGGTCACGGAAACACAAAAATCTGCTTTGGATAAAAGTCAAGAATAGTTTTCTATTTCTTCTTTCAGATTTGGTGTGTGTGTGTGTGTGTGTGTGTGTGTGTGTGTGTGTGTGTGTTGTAGTATATGTACATGTGTGTACATGGGCGTATGTACAGGCCAGAGGAAGACATTGAGTGACTTTTTGTGTCATTCTTTATAATAATGATGATAATAATAATAATAATAATTATTATTATTATTATTATTATTGAGATAGGATCTCATTAAATCTGAAGCCCACAGTATTGGCCAGCAGGTTTCCAGTACCCTCCTCTCTCTACCCCACAATCCTACAGTAGTGCTGAAGGGGATTTGAACTCAAAACCCCTTGCTCTCATAACAAGTACCATAACCCTTTGATTTTTCTTCATACCTCTTCTCTCAGATTTTAAAAATTATTATATTTAAAGCTGTTTAGTGCTTCTAGTATTCGGTGTTTGGTGACATAGACCTTCATTTCCCTTTCAGATGTGAAGGTTTGTTCAATGGCAGTTCTTCTAATTAAATACCACTTGTTAATATCTATAGTATTATAAGATCTTGGTGCCCATCACAGTTTCCGGTGAATTACAATCAAATCAAAAGTAAATGTAGTTACAATGGATCACCCCTTGTGCCCCTAGTGGATGAAGACCAAAATAGCAGGGGTTTGCATGTGCAAATGGATTCCACAGCATGGGACTTAGGTACAGAGGGTTCTTAGGGAGGATATCAAATATCTACATATGTAGATGAGAGCTTGCCAGGTGAGTGCCCTTCTGGCAGAAAGATTTGCATTTTGCTGTGGTTAAGCAAGCATAGCAGGCTGACTTTAAGGATTCACTGAAGGCAGAAACTGTCAGCGCTGTATTTAGGAAATTGAGTTGTTTCTCCAAACTAGTAGTAAATCAAGGGAAAATCAGCAACAACATGGAATAGTGGTATATCTCTGGATCTAATTTGAAATTTTACATATGGTAACAGCTATTGTTAAATTATCCATAGCTAATTGGTCTTAAACTGGAAAGACAATTAAACATGTTCTGGGCCATTAATCAGCCATGTTTTAGGTGTTTGCCTAATTAGACATTTCCAAAACTATTCATTTGCATTGGTTAATTTTTCTAGATTTTAGCCTTCCTGATTTTTTAAATTTATTCTTTTTGAAGTTGTTTCTATAAAAATCCTTTGAAGTTATTTCTACAGAGACGTGGACTTGCTATATAATATTCTATATCTCTGCATCTACTGTTGATTTTTAAACTATACAGAAAAATGCTACACAATAAGAAATGGGATATATGCTCTCTTGCCAAAGCACAAGTCAATGTCTTGATGTTTATCACATAGCATGTGAGTGCATGAGTACATATATCATACAATGCCATATATATATATATATATATATATATATATATATATATATACATACTCACACACACACATATATATATGCATTTGCATGTATAGATCCGTAAAAGACACAAGCATATATACATCTCTAGCTTTTAGAAGGACATTGATAACTTAATGACACAGGTTAAAATAAATATTTATAGGCTTATGTACTTTTATACTTTTATTTTATTTACTTATTTAATTTTTATTGTGGGTTGAATTTAAAAGGAAAGCAGTTCTGATCTACTTATTTCTCAAAGCTGATTTTTTTTTTCTGAAACTTCATAGAAAATATACAGAGCCAGAGTCCAACATGGCCTAGATAAGGTGGGACAAGTCTTTGCTCAAGAGAGACTCCCTTAGTGTTTCTGCATTATCTTTTAAATTTCATTTTTATTTTTCTATGTAATAGATATATTATCGCTGCAGATAGCTCTGGGGCTATTTGTAATTTGATGCTAAATCCGTTCTCCTGAGAAGGGCTGTGAACAAGGAATGTGTCAGCTATCAGGTGATTTCCTGTAAACTTTCTTCCCCCTGTCTCAGTCAGGGTTTCTATTCCTGCCAAACATCATGAACAAGAAGCAAGTTGGGGAGGAAAGGGTTTATTCAGCTTACACTTCCATACTGCTGTCTGTTAGCACCAGGATACTCCAAGCCCCACCTAACCATGTGACCCTTGACCTGCATTGCCAGGACAACGACCTTCTATCCCACAATCCACTTGGCTCAGTTCCTGCCCTCACTGGAGTGACGTCATTTTCCGTATAAAATGGGAAGCCATCTTCTCCTTGCTCTCTGCTCCTTCTTCTCTCCCCCCTCTTTCTCTCTCTCTGCTCTTCTCTACCCTTCTACCCACTTCGCCACTCCCCCATTCCCGCATAATAAACCTCTCCCACTTGGAACACCTTGGCCTGGTCTGCTGCCTGGTTTATCTGCCCAAAATATAAAACTGTTCATCACCAAAGGAAGTCAGGACTGGAACTCAAGCAGGTCAGGAAGCAGGAGCTGATGCAGAGGCCATGGAGGGATGTTACTCACTGGCTTGCTTCCCCTGGCTTGCTCAGCCTGCTCTCTTACAGAACCAAGACCACCAGCCCAAAGATGGCACCACCCACAAGGGAACCTCCCTCCTTGATCACTAATTGAGAAAATGCCTTACAGCTGGATCTCATGGAGGCATTGCCCCAACTGAAGCTCCTTTCTCTGTGATAACTCCAGCCTGTGTCAAGTTGACACAAAATTAACCAGTACACCCCCCACCTTAATTTGTAAAATAAAGGCTAGAGCTGGTGATTGGGCAGATAAAAGGAAAGGTGGAGCTGAAAGTTGAGATAGAAGGAGGCATGGGAGAGAGAGAGAGAGAAAGAGAGAGAAAAAAACCTATGGAGGAGGAGGTGGAAGGAAAGTGGAGCAGAAACACATGGCCTGGAGAAACTAAGTTCTAAGGGGTCTCATAGATGGGGAAGATGGTAGTGTAGCGGCAGATATGCCCAATCTAGGCGCACAGCTTGTATTCATATTAATTGAGTTGTGTTTTCCTTGCCAGGGCATATTTGGGTTGGAGATTTAGTGCAACATAATATGGATCAAGTTTTTCCAAGTGACACATGTGGCCTAATCTATTAGCATTTGGGATCTTTTAGAATTAATGAGCCATACTGAGGGATACCAGAGATATTTCTGGGTATTCAAGTTTCTTTCATCTCACTCAGTGGCCTTTCCTACCTTAGCATGCCCAGCAGACATATCACATGGAGGTTCCATGGCTCTGAAGCACCGGGGAATGAAAGTTTTCACTCTTCCTTGTTAGTGGGCTACAGCGGTGTTTCTCAACCTGTGAGCATGACCACTTGGGGTCAACTGACCCTTTCACAGAGGTCACTTAAGACTCTCAGAAAACACCAATGTTTACATTATGATTCACAACAGTAGCAAGATTAGAGTTCTGAAAGTAGCAACAAAAATGACTTTATGATTCGAGGGGGGGGCGGGGGCGGGTCACCACAACATGAGGAACTGTATTAAAGGGCCTCAGCATAGGGAAGGTTGAGAACCACTGCTAAACGTAAACTGCCAAGACATTCAAAAGACCCTGTGCCACTTTTGGTTGTGTATCTTTAATATCCTTGAAGTCCTAGTTAGAACAAGAGATCAGAGGAGAAGATAAAGGGGACACAGGAAGGGAATGGTGTGCGCATCCAGCTCTGTGGAGGCAGAGACCTCCCCAGTGAGTCCCTGGGCTTGCTGCCCAGCTGCCCTTGCTAATTTAGAGAGTTTCTGACAATTAGAGACACTGTCTTAAAACAAGGTGGGTAGAGCCTGAGGAGCAACACCTAGGGTTACTCTGGTTTTCATAACCATCACATCCTAATAAGCATGAATACATCTACACACTCTATACATGAATACTCACACACAGAGCCAACCCATACCCTACACAGATATACATGTATGACCATATAGACATCACACACATTGTTGCAATGCATACATACATACTTTACATATGTCACACACATTGCAGACCCCAACAAGAGAACTAGAGCAAGTGCCTAAAACGCTGCCCTCCATGATGAGAGAGGACAACACCCTTCCCGTTGACAAGTAAAATTACAAGATGACACTTCTCTCACATTCAGATTAGCAAGTTGAAGGCTGCAGGGTTCTTGCAAACTGTGTCACATCTCATGCCTGATAAGAGGCAGAATGTGTCCTATGGGTTAAAGACAATACTCTCAGTAGGATTTGCCACATTTGAAAGATTTCCTCATGTAGCCAGAGAGAAACCTCATGAAGCTGAAACAATCTGAAGGGGAAGTGGCACCCAACATTGAATTATAAAGCCACTGTGCTTGACCTCATGATAAGGTAGGGACAATTTCACTAGATATATGAAAAACAGGAATCACTCGCTGGTCCTAGCATAACTGGAGAAATTCACATTTGTGCATGAAGACTCCCTCTCAGAGGTTCCCCAGGCGATATTCCAAGGGTTCACTCTTCTGACGGGTCTAAAACATCTCCTATGACGATAAAGGTTAAAGAGGACTTCTTCACAGTGAGTCAGAAAACAAAACTATCTTCTGCCTAGAAACCTCCAGTGTGCGTCTGAAAAGACTCCAACAGATAAAAGCCTGCAGAATCCAAGCAGCTGAACTCACAAAAGAGCAAGCCAGCAAGGCCTTCTGAGGCAGCAGGAGACTGAACTCAAACACATATATGCATATAGCCCAGAGTGAGGCCAAAGAAGATGGCCTAAGAAGAAAGCCATAAAGATTATGGTTGTGCGTTAGAAAAGTAGTCAAATCCAGCTCTTTTCAATATAAAAATTTATGCTTACAATACATTGTGACTAAATACAATAGGTAGGAAATTTTTTTTTTTAAGTTAGTGAACTAAAAGCCTGGGTTGAAAATATGACCTAGAAAGCATTGCGCAGGCTAAAAACCACAAAAAAATGATTAAAGTTGAAAATATGAAAGCAGAAAATCCTAAAAGAGATGAGGAGATCAAATGAAAGGATGTGAGGCAATACTTTAACACACAGCCATTCACAAGATTCTACAATTTCTGCAGACTGATTTTACATTTCCAACACCAGTAATCAGAAACACAGACATTAAAAGAAAACCTCACCCAGACAGTCGTGTGGTGAAACTGAGGGTCATCAAAGAATATGCAGCCAAGAACTTCCACAAACAAGTGGCCAGCATCCTTGGAACGTGGTGGAGTAAAACTGAGGAGCACCAATGAAAAGAAGCTCAACCCAGATCCTGTTACTACTAAGATGACAACGAACTTTCCAATATCACCAAGGCAAACATAGTTCTATGAAAGTGTGGTGGTTTCAATAGGAATGCCCCCCACCCCTTCACTAATCATATGTTTGAATGATTAGTCCACAAGGAGAGGCACCATAGGAGGTGTGGTCTTGGAGAAAGGGTGTCACTAGGGCAGGGCTTTGAGGTTTCAGAATCTCAAGCAAGGCCTAGTGTCTTAGGCATCTTCCCGTTGCCTGCTGATGAAGATGCTCACCTCTCAGCTACTTCTCCAGCACCTGTTTCCCTGCACACGGCCATGAGATGTTGATAATAGACTGAACCTCTAAAACTGTAAGCCAGTCCCAATTAGATATTCTTCTTTATAAGAGTTGCCATGGTTATGGTGTCTCCTTGGAGCAATAAAACCCTAACTAAGACAGAAATTGGTTCCAGAAGTGGCATATTGCTGTGATAGGCCTGACCATACTTTAGTTTGGAGGAATGTAAATTTGGGGAATTTGGATTAGGAAATCAGCTGAATGGTTAAGTGGGGCTTAGTGGGCAATACTAGCAGACACATGGAAGACAGTGGTTCTGAGGGTTATTGGAGCTGTGGGGTCCTGGCTCAACAGGTTTCAGAGGAGAAGAATTTTAGGAGAGATTGTTCTTATATTTTGGTGAAGAATGTAGCTGGTTCTTGTCCTTGTCTGAAATGTCAGCCTGAGGCTAAATAGAAGAGTTTGGGTTATTTTCATTGAGAGACGAAACCTCAAAAGAGCCTAGTATTGACTCTGTTGTGTGGTTATTAGTGGTTACTCTATAATGATCTATAACGAAAAGAAACAAGTTGAGCAAGGATATATACAAAATGTACAATTTGAGGAGGAAACAGGCACTAGGAAGTGGAATGGAGCTTAAGTCCTGTGTTCAAGGAGATAAACAGATAAGAGTATTAAATGGAATAAAGGGAGTTGTAACCTCAAGGCTAGATCCCACCCAGCTAAACTTCCAACGCAAGAGACAGAAGCAAGTGGGTTTGAGGCGAGACTGATCAACAGATTGAGTTTCAGGACATTGAGTGTAGGCAGTAAAGGAAACCACTGAAAACAGGGAGCTAGTGAAGAGGCCATTGAATGAGCAGGCCATGTTCCAGCCCCGGCAAGCAAAACAGCTGCCTAACCATGACCTGAAGAATAATGACAGCAATGGACAGGCTAACATGGACAGGGGGACACCCACAAGTCCTCAGCCCTACACAAAGAACTTCAAGCAACCAAGGAATGGTGAGAGCAGAAGAAAGAGTCTTTTCAAGGGAAGAGCATAGAAATTGGTTATCCAGTACTAAATGGTCACCTTTTAAAACATATACCTAGAAGCAACATTATATAGGTTGAACAAGTTGTATTTTTGTGTTTGTATCTATACACACACACACACACACACACACACACACAATTTAAAAAGTGGGCATGAATTTGAGAGATAGGAGGAAGGTATAAATGGGAGGGTTTAGAAAGAGGAGATAATTTCATTATATTATAATATCAAAAAATAAAATGTACACATTTATCTATCTCAGTGGTTAGGCAAGCCTGTTCCCACACCCAAACAGTAGCTTACAACCATATATGACGCAGTTTCAGGGCACCCAATGCCTTCTACTGGCTCCTGTGAACTTTGCATGTACTTGGTGCAAATATACACACAGAGGCAAGTACACAAACACATAAAATAGAAAAAATTCTAAAAAAAAAAAAAAGACAAAAATATAAATCTTCAAAAAGCAATAGAATTAGCAAACTTTGAAAAATGTTTGTGTGTAGTGGGGGGCAGAGGGTGTCACATATCCCAGGCTCAAACTCACTACTTAGCTGAGGATGACTTTCACCTTCTAATTTTATAGCCTCCACCCCTAGCATGCTAGTTTTATAGGCATTCACTACTATACTTGTTTTCTCTTGTGTTGGCAATGAAACCTAGGACCTTGCATATGCCTGGCAAGCACTTTATCAACTAAGCTATGTTCCCGGTTCCCAAAATTCATATTTATATTAAATTTAAATATATCTTTATTACACATGCACCATGGAATAAATGATTAGTAAGGCTGAAGATACTTAAATGGCTCAACACAGTCACTATAATGGACATATGAGACAAGATTCCAGTGCTCAAAGAACACACATTTTATCCAAGTATACTGGGGCTGTTCAAAAGAAAGAATTTCATATTGAGCCCATGATAAATTTCAACAATTGAAAAGTATTTCATGTTCCTGAACAACACTGTTTAAATAGAAATTAATGCAAAAGAAGTTCCTAGAGAAACCTCATGCTTGGAAATCAAATCTACATATAAAACTCTATTAATGAATAACTTACTTATAGATCATGTACATACTAACCATTCATATAGCAAAATGGTAACAAAAACTGGAAAGAAAATTAGAAAATATCGCTAAGATAGAATTAGTGCTATAATAATGTAAGAATCAGCTTAAACATTAAAGGACTAGAATAAAATAAATAAAGTGACCTTAAGAAATTTAAATAACAGAAATAATTAATAAACTAGAGCATATCAATGAGTAAGTTATTAAGATGATCTTTTATAAATGGGTGCTTAGCAAGCTTGAAGAAAAAGACAGCTGATGTTAAGAAACAAATGTTGGGGCTGGAGAGATGACTCAGAGGTTAAGAGCACTGTCTGATCTTCCAGAGGTCCTGAGTTCAATTCTCAGCAACCACATGGTGGCTCAAAACCATCTATACTGGGATCTGATGCCCTCTTCTGGCATGCAGGCATACATGCAGGCAGAATACTGTATAATAATAAATACATAAATCTTTTTTTAAAAAAAGAATCAAATGTATATATAAAGTAAGTTTGGTCCCCTATAACTGAAGAACAAATAATATATTAATTGCCTTAAGAAGTCTGAGGAAATGAGATCAAAAGTTAAGAAATACAAGCAGGGTGAGTTTAGATACTACAAACACCGCATTTCTAAAGATGAGATTACAGGGATGCTAATCAACTTTAACAGAAATTAAAAGATGAACTAGAAGTCAACTTTTTAATCAAGCCAATGGAATCTTTATGTCAAATTAAATAGAGTAATCAAAGTAGAGACAGTAGACCATGTCCAATGAGAAACAGACGTACAAATTCTCAGTGAAGAATAGATAAAGTCATTTTCATTGACCTACTGGTAAAACAGAAATAAAGATTAATAAAGATTAATAGATATTAATTAACTCCTCAGATGCATCTTAAGAAACATCTGTAAGGCAATTGGTAAGATTTTATATTACTTATGGAAGAATAAAGAAAGAACATTTGTTAGGAAATACTTTACAACATGAGACTAAATAAGACACACACACACACCCACACACACCCCCCCCCCCCCCCCCCACACACACACCCACACACGATGTTAATACTTACAGTGCTATCCCTCAGGACCAATATGAAGGTAACTAACACTAAGGCTTCTATTTTATAGAGCACTGACATGTTTTGCCAGTGTTGTAACACAGAAAGAGTGAAAATGGGAATGAGTTAGTTTCTCATTCCTGTAACCAAGTGATGGACAAAAACAATGGAGGGGAGGAATAGTTTTTCTGGCTTGCAGTCTGAGGATGTGGTCCAGCATGGTGCACAAGGCATAGTAGCAGAGCTGGAGGTGCCTGGTCACACTGAGTCTGATGACCAGAAGCAGACACACATGGCTGCCAATGCTCTGCTCACTTCCAGTTCATTTACTCCAGGACTCCAGCTCATATGATGGTATCTCTAATGTTTAAAGTGCATCTTCCCACCTCAACTGACCTAGCCTAAAAGATCCCTCAGAGATATGCCCAGAGGGTTGTCTACTGTATACATATATATATCATCATCATAGATGAATCATTATGATTAAAAGATAAAACATTCTGGTGGTAATCACAAAACTATTTGCACATTTAATTACCAGGAAATTTTACAGAAAGTGTTATTTTTCCCCAATTATCACAAATCATAACCGAGGAAGCATGACCTAGGTGAAGTATGATCTTACAACAAGTATCTAGGGAAGAAGAATCCGTCAATCGGTATTCAGATTTTTCCTCATTAAAGTTTCCCAATTCCTAAAGGGCCGGCTGATAAACAGACTGCACCTGCTATGCTGTCTTGTGGATAAGAGGGAGCGAACGCTGAGGCAACGGAACTCTGAAAGGAGGAAGAGCCAAGCTCTGTATCTGTTTGGTTTTGGTTCTCGTGACAGAGTCCATCTATGTAGCTTTGGCTGGCCTGGACATCATAGAGATCCGCCTGCCTCTTCCTCACTGAGGGCTGGCATTAAAGGCGTGCACCACCAAGCATGTTAGGAGCCAATACATTGAGATTCGATGCCAAAGGCCTAGATCATGCTTGCTAGTTACTTTTGAATTGCTGTGGCCAAATACCTCTAGAAGCATCTTAAAGGGGGAATGTCTTCTTTTGGCTCACTGTTTCAGTCTACCATGGCAGTGAAGGCATGGTGGAAGAATGGGTCCATCCTTGGCACTTACTTCTATGTTACAAGGTAGCACACCCAACGAACAGGCTATAGTGCTAGGGTTGAATGTAACCTTTAAAGGGCCCACTTCTGTCAATATACTTCTGTCAGCCAGGCCTTACCACCTGAGCTTCTACCGTCTCTCTATACAGCAGCCTCTATTAGGAAACAAGCTTTGAAAGACATGAACCTGTTGGGGACATTTCAGATTTAACCCTTCACTATTAGTAGACATAAATGAGACAGAGAGAGAGAGAGAGAGAGAGAGAGAGAGAGAGAGAGAGAGAGAGAGAGACTGTTCTTAAAGAAACAGGCCACATTGCATTAAGAACTCCCGCACCAGGTTTTGAAACAGTCTTGATTGTTGGTGCCTCCATTCATGTTCTAGAATAAATGACATGGCCAGAGGATGTCAGTGTCAGCTGCAGTAATGAATTGTCTCCATTTGCTCATGCAGTTTCCAGCATGCATTCAGAATAACCAGGTACATTAAAAACAAGTGCCGGCAGGATTTAAAACAAAGCTTGTTTGTTTTTCTTTAAAGTCAACTCAGATTTATTTGTGACACATAAAGAGCTTGAGAGTCATTACTCCTATTTTATGAGAAGAAAGGGGAACAAATTGAAAATCAATGGAATTTCTTGGCCGCGTTAGAGAATTGAGATGGTAGGGCAAATTGCCACCCTGAGACCTAAAGTGACAGAATGTGGAGCCTCGTGGAGAAGGTCAATTTGACTGTTATCAGAAGCCACCATGGGAATGACTGTGGTGAGCATCAGGACACTGTGGGGGCAACAGGAAGCAGAGAAGGTTCCTGGAATATTGAGGGGAGGATTCTAGCACACATGTGTGGGTCACACCTCCAGCGACACTAATGAGGTATCACAGGAAGAGGAACAAGAAGATAGGGTATAAATCATTGCAGTCCGTCTAGACATTCTCTAGGTTAGATATTCTCTGCCTTAGAGAGGACTTCCCTTAGAGCCTTATGGCTGCTGGGGACACAGAATTCCCAACTTCAGCTGCTGTGGGTTTCCTGTCACACAAGAGTGGGAGAGAGACACTAAGAAACACAGATGTACCATGAGAGTCACAGGTCCAGGAACAGTAAATCATACATTTTCACCATGAAACAGATAGACATAGAACATGGTACTAGTATCTGGGAAATAAATTAATCTATCATCCATCTGTAGTTATCTAGATATCTATAGAATCTCTACCATCTATCTATCATCTATCTATCTATCTATCTATCTATCTATCTATCTATCTATCTATCTATCTATCATCTATCAATCTACCTATCATCTATAAGTATCTAGAGACTCTATCTATAGGTGTATCTATTTATCATGAATCTATAGGTATCTATAGATCTCCCTATAGTTATCTATAGATGTCTAAAGATAGAGGATAGATAGATAGATAGATGGATGACAAGTGGTAGATAGGTGATAGATACATATACAGACATAGACATAGACATAGACATAGACATAGACATAGACATAGACATAGATATAGATATTTAAAGCCAGGTTAAAATTAAGTTAACTCCATTTTTATCTCAGAAAGTGAAAACAAAACAAAACAAAACAAATGAACAGTAACTTGCAAAATCTTAAAAGAATTAACATCCCAACTATTGTAATATAAAACAAAACACAGAAAGACATTAAGCTAAATGTTTGTTCTTTCAAAGAATTATTAAAAACAAACCTCTGGCAATATCTTTCTTAGCAAAGAAAAATTATATAAACTAATAAAATAATAACTAGGAAGAGAAAAGATGCTATGAGTTTAAAAGGAAGAGGCTGGTTGGCCAGGGCTGTACCAAGAGAGCATTGTTCATTTGGGAACTTAATGGTAGGTATAAGATCCTGGGCAGCAGCAAGACCAGAGGACGCTCTAGTTTGATTCATTCCAGGCTGATGTGGAGGACATGGAGCAGATCCTTGTTGCTGGCAGTATCGGGATACATCTGGGAAGCAGCAGGCAGCATGCTAGCACTCTCATTAACCTATCATGTGCCAGGAGCCAGTATCAGGGAAGCCAATAGAGTGCTCATATCAAGCAGGATTCAGGAAGCTGCATTCCTTCAACATGCGTTCCTCTTCTACACTGAGTGTTCTGCAGTTACAGAGGCAGGCAGGCCATCTAGATCTACAGTGTAGAGATGAGGCTGGCCTTCATAAATATATAAGCTTGTGTAAAAGAAGAAAGGAATTAAGAACCCTCCATGAAGGCATATGAATTTATTTTAGACACTGAAAGACAGACCGACTATTCTAATTTACAGGATGGCAGTGGGAATCAAATTAGGGAGTCATGTGCTTAGCCTTGTAAGGAGCAAGCAGAGGTGGCTTTGTGAGAGTGAGATGTCTGCTTCAAATCCAGAGAATTTATAGATGGGCGGAGCTTTTAGATAGCTAATGTATCTTGGTTCTGCAAATTTACCATTTTAGTTTCCAGTAAATAATGTATTAGGGCTGGTGAGATGGCTCAGTGGTTAAGAGTACTGACTGCTCTTCTGAAGGTCACGAGTTCAAATCCCAGCAACCACATGGTGGCTCACAACCATCTGTAATGAGAAACAAATAATAAAAACCCTATGGACTGGAGCAAATAGCTGTAGGGAATGGGACTGGAGTGAGTAGGGCCCAAAGTGAACAGGGAGCCGGAGCAAGAGGGAGAAGGGAAAGGGAAAAAATATTGATAGTTGAATACTTCAATGGAACCTATTAAGAGGCTTAAGAAAGGCGTACATGCACAATTACTATTTGAATAGAACAATAAATGTTACCAAAAAGCCAACCAACCAACCAACCAACCACCCAACCAACCAACCAACAGGAGCAAGAAGAGATAGAACCTAATCAGTCTCAGGATTATGTATGTGTGTGTGGCGGGGGGTGTAAAGGTGAGAACTTGTCTGAGTGAAGTAGGAGCATTAAACCAACTCCATGTGATGAATGCAGACAGTGGCAGTCATTTCTCCACCAGAAACCATTGCACATGGAAGACAGAGGATGTCTCAGTGTGACAGATGAATATGTTGTCCCCTGGGGAAGTCAAATCCATCTAGATAGACAAATGAGACAAATTTGATAAAAATATAAAAATGGTTGAAAGTTAGATGATAGGTGAATGGATGGGCAATATATGGAGAGAGAGAGAGAGAGAGAGAGAGAGAGAGAGAGAGAGAGAGAGAGAGAGAGAGAGAGAGAGAGATGATACCTTGATGGGTAGATGATAGATAGATAGATGATGGGTAAACAACAGGTGATAAATAGATGGATGATATATGTGTGATAGAAGATGGATGGAGAGATAATTGGATAATAGGTAATTAATTGGATGGATAGATAAGTAATTAAGGAGATGAATAAGTGGACGTATGGATAGCTGTGGAGCCCTAAATTTTAAAACTTCCCCAAAACCTGTTCCCCAGATCATTAGGAAAGTGGCTAGTAAAGAGCCTTTGTTCTCTTAGGGCAGCTGA